>NC_000068.7:83017833-83342833 GCF_000001635.26 Mus musculus
AGGATGAGGATGGATGGAAAGATGTGTATGACATGTACTCAAAAATAAGTGGATATTAACCAAAAAGTTCAGAATGTCCATAATATAACTCACAGACTATAAAAATCTTAACAAGAAGGAAGGCCCAAGTGTGGATATCTGAAACCCACTTAGAAAAAGAGCAAACTAGTCATGGGAGGCAGAGGGCGGAAGGAAACTGTGTGGAAGAATGGAGGGCGGGAAAAAGAAGAACAGGAGCAGGTATGGGGTGAGACAGGAGGGATTCTGAAAGCACCAGGAGAATGAATAGAAATATGCAAAATTGGGGGTTAGTGGGCAGGAGCAACCTCTAGAAAGCCCCAGAGACATGGAAGTAAGAGGCGACCAGAACTCAATGGTGGTGGCATTAATAGAAATGTCCAACACTGGGGAGATGGACATGGATGTAACATGATTTGAAATCACACATCTAGATGGAAGAATTGTTCCAATTGGTCTTTTATGAGAAACAAAATGTGGTACTGAAAGACAATCCCAGCTATAGATTATGTAAATTGATGACAGAAGAGAACCCCCTAAATCTTTGATTTAAATCCCATATGTATTGTTAACTAAACCCTATCTGTTAACATTGTTCAAAATACTTGAAATCAGACAATGTGACAGATAATTTAATTGTCCTGAAGTGTAATGTGGAAAAACATTCATCTATCTCATGTAGCCCACTGTTTTAACATACAGTGTGTGGGTGGGTAGGGGAGTATCCTCATGGAGGCAAGGGAGAGGGGGATTGGATAGGGGGTATTTGAAGGGGAGACCTGGAAAGGGGAAAACATTTAAAATGTAAATAAAGAAAATATTCAAAAAATAATTAGATGGTGCACAAGCAGAAAGATAATATCACATACATTTTATTTTACCCAGAAACATAATCCAGTAGCTATGACCTTAAGATCAAACAGTAGCCTACCTCAAAATCCTTTGTCTAAATTCTAGAGTCCAGACTAGTTGGCACTCTTAACACAGCTGCAAGATCAAGAGACACAGAGAAAAGTATGGTTGATACTGTGTTTTGTCACAGAAGGCCAGATGGACTCTGATGTCAATAGAATCTTAGAAGATACAGAATCTAAAGGTCCCTAAGGTAATGGTAGAGAAAACTTCATGAATGAACTGTTAGACTGTAAATCTGAAAAGCAGGATAGTTTTGTTTTTGCAGTGTATTTGCATACTATATTTGTCTTAAGTAGCTTGTGATTTCATGCTTCCATTTTACCTTCCTTCCTTTTGCCTTATTTATGTCACAAAGCTTAATTCTGGATACATCAAATCATAAAACATACAATTGTCATTTTGACTTTGACATGTCTGTTATCTAATGGTATAGAAGATATGCAACACTCTGTCTAGTGCATCATGTCCACTTCTTCTGTGTGTGTACATTCACATGTCCTTTGCTGGTTGGTAGTTTGCTGATACCTGAAAAACAGTCTTTAAATTTTCTCTAAATAGAAATCTCTTCTTTTCGGCTTTTGTTCATTTAAAAAGTATTGTTTAAACTTGTTCCCAAAACTGTTTTCATGAATATAGAATTTTAATTTGAACCCTTTTGTGGATAACTATTTTTTCTTGTTTTCTTCTCTTTTTTCATTCATTAATTAATTTGTTTATTTTACATGCTGATCCTTGCTCCCCCTCCTCCCTGTCCTCTCCTCACACAGTTGCTCCCTGACAATCCCACCTTCCTTTTCTCCACTAAGAGGGTGTGGCCATACCCAACCCTGGCACATTGTCTTTGCAGGGCTAGAAGGATTCTCTCCAACTGAGGGCAGATGAGGCAGCCCAGTTAGGGGAACCAGATCCACAGACAGGCAACAGATGTAGGAACAGCCTGCCCTGCCCCCCCCCCAAGTTGTTTCCCTAAACATGTAGACCAGCATGTAGACCAAACTGCACATCTCTACATATGAGCAGTAGCCCTAGGTCAAGATATGTATGTTTTTTGGTTGGTGGTTTAGTCAATGAGAGCACCCAAGAACAGTCATTGGTTGGCCATTCTCTCACTTTCTGCTGCTTCTTTGTCCCTACATTTCTTGTAGGCAGGACAAATTTGGGGTTGATAGTTTTGTGGGTGGGTTGGTGTCCTTATCCCTCCAATGGAGGTACTGCTTGACTACAAGTAAAGGCCACTTCCGGTTCCATATCCCTACTGCTAGGAGTCTTAGCCAAAGTCACCCACATAGACTCCTGGGAGCCTCTCCCATCTGGAACATATTAGAGATTCCCCCAGCCATTCATTCTCCTGGCCCTCTGACCTCCCCTGTCTCTCCCTGAACACTCCCCCCATTCCTCTCTCCACTTCCACCCAGCCTCTTCCCTCCACCTGCCTCATAGGACTTATTTTATTCTTCCTTCTAAGTGAGATTCAAATATCTTCGCTTGGGCCTGCCTTCTTGTTCAGCTTTTTTAGAGTCTGTGGATTGTGACCTGGATATCCTGTACTTTATGGCTAATATCCACTTATAAGTGAGTACGTACCAGGCTTGTCCTTTTGGGTCTGGATTACCTTACTCACGTTTTCTTTCATCATTTCATCTTTCTTTATGTGACTTTATTCTGGGTCTTCTCATTTTATTTTTGTTTCTGCTATCAGAGATCTGAGCTCAGTATGTAAAGGCCTTGAACTTCATTTGCAACCTAGACTGGCCTTCAATTCTGGTTCTTAATGCTTCACCATGAAATCACAAATATGCAGCAAAAGGCTTGGCTTATTCTGATTCTTTTTCCAGATTTTCATTTTACCACTGGGTTAGAATTGGATTAGAGTTTGACTTTTGTGACTGACTGAGTATGTTACTAGGAAACTTTCAACAACTGTGGGCAGAAATGGTCCTTTTCCCCCAATTCCCTTTCCCTCCATAGGTTGCTCCATTTGATTAACAATTTGACATAGTTTATCAACTCTGGACACTGATTCTCGTTCTGCAGTAAGAAATTTGTTTTCCTCTGGTTATAGTGATCCACAGCTTTAATCTCAGCACTAGGGAGGCAGAAACAAGTAGGTCTTTGCGAGTCATCCTGATTTCCATAATAAGTTCTAGAACATCCTACAACTGCTTAATGAGACATTAAAAAAGTAGAAATAGTAAAGGAAGGAGGAAGCAATTAAAGGAAGAAACTAAGGAATGAAGGGAGAGAGGGAAGAAGAGAGAGGAAGAAGAAAGGAAGGAAGGAAGGAAGGAAGGAAGGAAGGAAGGAGAGAAAGACAAAAAGAGAGAGAGAGAGAGAGAGAGAGAGAGAGAGAGAGAGAGAGAGAAGGAAGGAAAAGGAAAGGAAAGAAAAGGAAAAAGGAAAGGAAAGGAAAGGAAAGGAAAGGAAAGGAAAGGAAAGGAAAGGAAAGGAAAGGAAAGGAAAGGAAAGGAAAGGAAAGGAAAGGAAAGGAGAAAGAATAATCTCAGTGTTAGGATACCTATAGAACATACCTGAATTTTCTTTTCTAAAGAATATAGGTTAAAACTGTTTTTGTTCAATATCTGAGAATTATTCATATAAATGTGTCTGTCTTCTGACTGTCACATAAGGAGTCATGACATACTTGGCTCACTGTTCCATCACATATGGAGAAGGAAGAAATTAGATACATTATTTTACCCATGAACCCCACCTGAGCTTGGGCACACCAAATATAAATCAGTTGGACCTTTGAAAACAGTGAAGACATTCAAGTTCTCACAGAGCAAAGCACAGAAGCATATGAGTTTGACTTTTTACTGACAAGAATAGTGGTTTAGATAAGTCATTTTATAGAACTCCTAATCAGCTTAGTACTTCATCAGATATGTTGCACATTTTCCAGATTCCCATTGCTAATATGAGCCCTGATGATTTGGGCAACTTTTAAACAAGTCTCATAAATGATCATCTTTGACATGACAACATGAAATTCCAAGTTTCACAAGTATAATTTTCCATAAAACTTAAATTCAAAAGATATGTATTTTGTTTATAATTTACTGAAGAAAATTTCAAGTTTTACTACAACATGCTTAGAACAATTGTTCATTATTATATCACATATAGGATATATATTCATTTTCTGGGAATAATTCATTTGTAACTTGCAGAAATCCCAATCTAAATTCTGAATAAACTATTGTATTGTCTAGTGCATTTTCCTACATTTTATCTTATTTGCAGTGTAAGGAATAGGAAGGCAGCTGGATTTTCCAGGGATGGCAAAGTGCTACAGTAAAGGAGACAAGCAGCACCAGTGTTCAATAAAGCAATTTGTTTGCTCCTTAAAATGGCTATCTCTACTTTAAAACAAAACTGTAGCTTCTGCTGGAGCCCAACAGCTGCTATGGCTAAACTGAACATTTACAAAGAAATTAAGCTGCCACTGTATTAGTGATATCATAGTGAGAAGAGAACACTAGATTCCTGTGGAAGCATTTCAAAGCCTTCCCTTTTAATTCATTACAAAAAGTAAAAAAAAAAAAAAAGAAAAAGAAAAAGAAATGACATTTGGTTTTGGTCTCTGATACCAGTTAAGTGATAGACTCCATTTCTACTGTAAGTACTCAACTGCTACTCCCCTTTGTAGACAGAGTTTCCAGCAGAGCCTTTAATAATAGATAGGAAGAAATGTAGTGAATCCACATGAGTAGTGCAGAAAGTAGAGATGATCTTACATCTCTAGTGGCTGCTGTCTCTAAGAGTCATGGAAATGGAGTATATTCTAATAAAAAGCTTGATTGCCATTCATTGCTTTTATACACACACTTCTGGTTGTCAAGTATCACAAGTTGCAGTTCTACAGCAAATTTAAACTTCCAAACATGTCTGGAAGACTGTCATTTCTAGTGACCACTAACACTATGATGATACAATTACAATTAAGCAAAATTCTCCCTACAGTAAAAAAAATAAATAAATAAAGATACAATTACCCAATATACATGCATAAAATTCCAACCTGGAATTGTGTTACTCTGCCAAATATCTATAATTTATCTATAGATACATAAATGTGCCTGCAACTTAAATATTCTTATCTCTAAAATTAGTATCATTTTCATATTTCTCTGAAATATAGTTTATGCTTTCACTCCACCATATATATTATTTTATAACACACATCTTAATGATCATTCAAGACAGAATATGAATTACTGTCCTATTTAAGATATCAACAATTTTAGCCGAGTAAATGATAAACTAAACTTCTATATCTCATTGTTCAAAATTTGACTATTTTGCAAGACAGTGAAAAAAGGAAAAGTATGAAATGGCTGCCATAATGTCTTCAGGTTCTGCACTGATTGATATTTTCTATATCCTCATTTCAGTAAGCTTTGTATACATCTTTGACCTTAGTGATTTTCTTCATTATTTTTTAATTTCAGTTTAGTTCATTTCTATTCTTCATATTTCCTTCCTTTTGCTTGATTTAGATTCTTTCACTTTCTTGAAATGGGGACTGGATTGGTTTGTGCTCCAAACCAAGAGTGGGTGAGACAGCAAGAATGGGAGACAGAATAAGGTTGGCACTGGGCAACGGGGCTGACAAATGACATTTAATACAAGTGGACATAATGCTCTCTTAACTGATAATCTTGAAAAACTGTCTTACTGACTTATAAGACCTAGGTGCCCACTGTGCCAATGTTAAGAAAAAATCTTAGTCAAAAATTCTAATGACTTTTTGCAGAGCCACTTTAAAGGTGGTGACATAAAATGAGACCCCCAAATGGAGAGCATTGGGTTTTGTAAGCAAATAAACATGACTTTTACAAGGATTCAAGAATGAGGTGTTCTTTTCTGGATATTCCTCTCTATGCACCAATTAGGGGAAATTTTGATATCACTTGATAGTTGTCTTAGAGAAAAGACATTGTCTTCTTTTTGTCACTACTTTGTGTAAGCATTGTTACCCAGGCCCCAGTAGACAGTTCTACATCCTTGACCATGTAGAAGGCCCTGGTTGCAAACAGTAGGTGACAAAGCAAAACAAAATGACTAAAAGTTGTATGGAAACTTGAGAGGAAAAGGGAGCTTGGAAATGCTGCAGTAGACAGATAAGAGAGTGTATGGAGACAAGTGTGACCAAAATGTATTATATACATGAATGGAATTGTCAAAGTATAGAACACTTAGAAATAGTAATGAAACCACAAAATCAGTGTTTATAAATTTAAAAATAACCCAGCTATATCATTTAAGTATATATATATATATATATATATATATATATATATATATTATAATATATATATTATAAAATCAACTAAACAGAAATTATCAGTCCACTAATAAAGGATTTGTGAAACTAAATAAAGCTCACCTAAACTGATCACAAAAGCAATGGCCATTCTATTTCCTATGTATCTATAGAGACAGCCACATCCTGTTCTTTCGGCAGAGATGAGTGAGGGCAAGAGATGAGCTGGGTCATTTTGTATAGAAGATTCGGAAGGCTCCATGAGTCTGTACTTGTGATAAGCTAATGAGAAATAAGGATTTCTGGATGGCTGAATAGGAAACTCAACTTGGCCCTATTAAATACTTTCAACTTTTGGCAAGTTCTAGCTGTCTGCACCCAATAGCTGCTCAAAGAGGGGGAATTATGCTTTGAAGGTGGTCTGGATATCATCTGACTTTACTGTCACTCTTTCTCAAACAAAACAAGTATTAGCTCATAATTTTTTGAGCAAATTAGCTCATAAACGTATGAACACATTATACTATCAACTACTATGTAAAGGTAATATATTTTTTCTGGAAACTACAGATTACATGTGGAAAAGAACAGAAACAAGTCACATGTTATTAAAATTAAAATTGCTAAGTAGAACTGTTTCTTTTCTTTTAAGATTTATTTATTTTATGTATATGAGTACACTGTTGCTGTCTTCAGACACACCAGAAGACAGCATCAGAGATCATTACAGATGGTTGTGAGCCACCATATGGGTGCTGGGAATTGAACTCAGGACCTCTGGAAGAGTAGTCGGTGCTCATCACCACTGAGTCATCTCTCCAGCCCCCAAAATGAAAAGAGTCACTGGGGTTTGAACTCACAACCTCTAAGAGAACAGTCAGTACTCTTAAATGCTGAACCACTGCTCCAGGCCAGTAGAAGTGTTTCAGATCACCAAATTATCGTCAAGAACGTGAATGCAGTAAACAATTTGAGAAGAAATTCAGATCTAGAATAGTCCAGAGGCTGTGTGATGATGTAAATAACTGTAGTAAAAGAGAAGTAGACTGGAGGTTCAGACAATAGATTATAAAGTTTTAATTTATCAGAATTTTCACCACCAACAGTAAATGTAAGGTCGTAATAACGTGCCACAGAAGATATCTACTCTAAGGTACTAACGGTAATGTCTGAGGAAACTACAAAATGAAGTACAAATACAAGTCTGTTGCTTGCTTTCTTTATCAGAAGCAATGACGCATGTAAAAGCTCAGAGAAAATAAAGTTACATTTTAATTTGCCACCTTTATTCATTTTGTGTATTGGGACGAGGCGAGGGCTGAGTATGTATGCATCACAGCATCTCTGTATAAGTCAAAGGGCAACCTGTAGGAGTTGGCTCTCTCCTTTCACCATGTGGCTCCTGGGTTCTGAAATCAGGTCCTCAGGTCCCCACTGAGCCATCTCACTGGACCAATATTTTATTTTAAACACTACAAGTCATTTCTCACTCTGCAGTTTGACATGATATGTAAACAAGCTGTCTCTAAAATCAAATCCTACCTCTACTACTTGTAAGTGGTCAGTTTCCCGCATAACATAAAGCCTAGCACTTAGACTTGTTGGTGTATCTTCAAAGTCTGATGCAAATGTGCTGTTCATGTAAGAAAGAAATGTCTATTTGTATCTACTATTTTATGGACGTCGTTCTTTATGACACTCATGGTGGAATACTGAACCAAATGGACAGTTTCCTGTTTTAGAGAGATTGCAGTGTAGAGCAATATAAATGCTATAAGGAGGATTAAGACAAAGAAAGCCCTGCAGAGAGATAGTGAGGAGGTTTGTTATAAATAGAAGGTCCAGGAAGAACCATTCAATAAATAACGCGGAGCCAAGACCGGAAGCCAAGTGAAGGGAAAATCCCACAGAGACGCAAAAAGCCCAATAAACCGAGCATGATTTGTTATCACTCAAATTCATGTTGAGGCTTGGTCCCCACTGTGCTGAGAAATGGCACCTAATGAGAGAAGTCCATGTCGTGAGGGCAGAGCCCTTATGAACAGCGTAATGTCTTTCTCATATGAATGACATATTTTTTTCCTCTCTCCTGAGAGCTCTCCTGAGACTGAGCCATATAAAGCAAGTCATCATGTCATCTGCTTTTTGCAACTACATTTGATTTTTTTTAACTATTTCCCAACACTGGAAGCACTTACTTCCTAATATAGGCAACTTTTCAAAGTTAATAAAATTCTTTACATCTATCAGTCAATGTTAATAAAACGCTTTACATCTACCAGTCAGGTTAAATTAAAGAAATAAGTATAACTGTTTTTTAATCATATAAGTATAACAGGTATAAAACTTATATGTACACAATCTAAATAATTTTAATATCAACTGGTATTTTTATTAAACATGCACATTGACAATCTCTCAAAAATACACATAAAGGCATGTGGATGTCAGGAACAACTGAAATGATTTATTTCATTCTATCATGTAAAATATTCACATTAAGTATTGTGTGACATGTAATAAGATAGCTTATCTATCCTCTTTTGTGTAAAATAATATGGGGAACCAAATCTTGAAGAAATTAGACTCCAAACAACAATACTCAAACTGTGTATAATGAAGAATCAAACATGCTTCACGAACCTTCATGATATCTTAAAATTTACATATTTTAATGAGGATATCAGCCCATAAATTGCAACCTTTGAATAAACGGATTGCTTCTGTAGACTTGAAAAATATAGCTGAAAGTAATTTTTACCAAGCAACCTGACTTGATAATCAACAATAATGGAATTTTCAAAATAAAGAAAAAAATCTATTTCTTTATGTTAATGGAATTCAACTTTAAACAGAAGAAAGATTTTATGTAGTAAATAATTAGTTCTCTCAGAAGGAAAGCCTCCAGCTAACTACCTTCTGAGTAATATGTATTTTTCTTAGTTCTAAAATATGTAATATGAAAATGTAATGCTTAAAATTACAAGTGTATTTCATAAATTAGCATCAGAATATCATGTTTAAATACCATTTAATATTAACAGTGAAATATGTTATAATTTATTAGTAAATTTATGTTTCATTTCTTTATACTTCATAATTAGGCCAACTACAGTTGTGGTTTATGTCAGCTTTGAAAAGTGAGTATTTCATGTAATTGAATCATAAATTTTACTCATTATACCTGGACTTTACATCTTTATTTCACATAAGAGTGCTAACATCTTTAATTGCATCCTGTGTTGCATTTTATAAAATGCTTTGTTTTGCAGATTTATTACACAATTATTTCAGAACAATATGAGCACATAGAGATATCAAATTTACTTCATACATACATTTTTCTTCTTTTATTTTATGGTTGAGTAGGGAACTGCCATTCTATATTTCATGCTTTAGATGAATATTGGAAATATATTAATTTAATTGAAATTATAAAAATAACTAAAACCCAGTCCTCTCTGAACTCAATAGGTAAGAAACTTTATTTTAGCTCTTGGTGGTTGTCAAGACATAATGCCAGATTCCCCACATCAGGAAACCCAGTCTTTCTATGACAGAATGTCACAGATCACATAATTTTACTTTGGCCATATTTTTGTTTAATAGATATAGGTCAATCTGGAGATGAATGGATAAGGGCACCTGTAGATCTTAAATTTTCCACAGCCTGGCTCAAATCCAGATATCAGATTTTAACCTAACTCCCTGGACTTCCCAAAGTACCTCATTTTATTTAACTGAGACAGTTAAGGATTATGTTTACTGAATGACAAGATCCTTGTACCCGCAAGAATATAACAGTCCCCAGAAAATTCCCTGCCAGGCTTCAGTGAGCTGCATTCCTCATTTTAGTTTTTCTCTACACAAATCAAATTCCAACAGAATTACTATCCATGAAGGTCTTTTAAAATCTATAAATTCTTAAGCTTGTCACAATTAGGTCAGATAGCCATACATTTCTGTTTTAGCACATCCAGATGCTGATAGATGCTGTAGTTTGAGAAACACTATTCCACTGTATTCTTCTCCCACTGCCTTCTCATTATAGTTGGTAACCAGTAGTTAATACAGCCTTAGTCTTCAGTACCCTTATGTGTAAGGAATTGCTAGTACCAGCATCTGTTTGACTCAAGTCTTTTACGATCAACTTAAAATAATTATGTGTTACCCTTTAAGAGCCCCATAAATGTTCTGTGTCATCAAGTTTTTGGTAAAAAACACGCATTAAAATAATCTGCTGTGAGGAACGCTTTGATTGCTTTTCAGCTTTTAGGTCAATTCACTGTCAAAGGAGACGAATTTTCCTCCTGTAATCATTATGGTAGATAAATAGGATAGAGGGTACAGCAGCTTCGGCTTCCTCACTCAGTGACATATATATATATATATATATATATATATATATATATATATATATATATATATATACATATATATTTATATATATAAAGTATTATCTTCATTTACATTTCAAATGTTATCCCAAAAGTCCCCCCCCCACTCCCCTACCCACCCACTCCCACTTCTTGGCCCTGGCATTCTCCTGTACTGGGGCATATAAAGTTTGCAAGACCAAGGGGCTTCTCTTCCCAATGATGGCCAACTAGGCCATCTTCTGCTACATATGCAGCTAGAGAAATGAGCTCTGGGGGCACTGGTTAGTTCATATTGTTGTTCCACCTATAGAGTTGCAGACCCCTTTAGCTCCTTGGGTACTTTCTCTAGCTCCACCATTGGGGAACTTGTGTTCCATCCAATAGCTGACTGTGAGCATCCACTTCTGTGTTTGCTAGGCCCCGGCATAGCCTCACAAGAGATAGCTATGTCAGGGTCCTTTCTGCAAAATCTTGCTGGTGTGTGCAATGGTGTCAGCGTTTGGAGGCTGATTATGGGATGGATCCCTGGATATGGCAGTCTCTAGATGGTCCAATCCTTTCTTCTCAGCTCCAAACTTTGTCTCTGTAACTCCTTCCATGGGTGTTTTGTTCCCAATTCTAAGAAGGGGCAAAGTGACCCCCACTTTGGTCGTCATTCTTCTTGAGTTTCATGTGTTTTGCAACTTGTAACTTGTAACTATTCTAAGTTTCTGGACTAATATACACTTAACAGTGAGTACATATCATGTGAGTTCTTTTGTTTCACTCAGATAGGGGACTAATATACAATGTATATAAAGAACTCAACAAGGTGGACTCAAGAAAATCAAATAACCCCATTAAAAAATGGGGCTCAGAGCGAAACAAAGAATTCGCACCTGAGGAATACTGAATGACTGAGAAGTATCTGAAAAAATGTTCAGCATCCTTAATCATCAGGGAAATGCAAATCAAAACAACCCTGAGACTCCACCTCACACCAGTCAGTATGGCTAAGATCAAAAATTTAGGTGACAGCAGATGCTGGCAAGGATGTGGAGAAAGAGGAACACTCCTCCATTGTTGGTGAGATTGCAAGTTTGTACAACCACTCTGGAAATCAGTCTGGCGGTTCCTCAGAAAATTGGACATAGTACTACTGGAGGATCCCGAAGTACCTCTCCTGGGTATATATCCAGATGTTCCACCTGGTAATAAGGATACATGCTCCAGTATGTTCATAGCAGTCTTATTTATAATAGCCAGAAGCTGGAAAGAATCCAGATGTCCCTCAACAGAGGAATGGATATAGAAAATGTGGTACATTTACACAATGGAGTACTACTCAGCTATTAAAAAGAATGAATTTGTAACCTTTCTTTAGTTGAGAGAGCTGCTTCAAAAATCTGGTTCCCTCTGGTGGAATCACCATGCCTGACCTCAAGCTGTACTACAGAGAAATTGTGATCAAAACAAAACAAAACAAAACACAACTGCATGTACTGGTACAGCAACAGACCAGTAGATCAAAAGAATAGAATTGAAGACCCAGAAATGAACCCATACACCTATGGTCACTTGATCTTTGACAAAGGAGCTAAAACCATCCAGTGGAAAAAAGACAGCATTTTCAACAAGTAGTGCTGGCTCAACTGGCAGTTATCATGTAGAAGAAAGTGAATCGATCCATTCCTATCTCCTTGTACAAAGCTCAAGTCTAAGTGGATCAAGGAACGCCACATAAAACCAGAGACACTGAAACTTATAGAGGAGAAAGAGGGGAAAAGCCTCGAAGATATGGGCATAGGGGGAAAATTCCTGAACAGAAGAGCAATGGCTTGTGCTGTAAGATCAAGAATTGACAAATGGGACCTCATGAAACTGCAAAGTTTCTGTAAGGCAAAAGATACTTTCAATAAGAAATAAAAGGCCACTGGCAGATTGGCAAAGGATCTTTATCAATCCTAAATCTGATAGAGGACTAATATCCAATATATACAAAGAACTAAAGAAGGTGGACTCCAGAAAATCAAATAACCCCATTAAAAAATGGGGTATAGAGCTACACAAAGAATTCTCAACTGAGGAATACAAAATGGCTGAGAAGGACTTGAAAAAATGTTCAACATCCTTAATCATCAGGGAAATGCAAATCAAAACAACCCTGAGATTCTACCTCACAGCAGTCAGAATGGCTAAGAACAAAAATTCAGGTGACAGCAGATACAAGCAAGGATGTGGTGAAAGAGGAACACTTCCCCATTGTTGGTAGGATTGCAAGCTAGTACAACCACTCTGGAAATCAGTCTGGCGGTTCCTCAGAAAACTGGCCATAGTACTACTGGAATATCCAGCAATACCTCTCCTTGACATATACCCAGAATAAGTTCTAACTTGTAATAAGGACACATGCTCCACTATGTTCATAGCAGCCTTATTTATAATAGCCAGAAGCTGGAAAGAACCCAGATGTCCCTCAACAGAGGAATGGATATAGAAGTTGTGGTACATTTATACAATGGAGTACTAGTCAGCTATTAAAAACAATGAATTTATGAAATTCTTAGGCAAATGGATGTATCTAGAGGATATCATCCTGAGTGAGGTAACCCAATCACAAAAGAAGTCACTTGATATACACTCACTGATAAGTGGATATTAGCCCAGAAACTTAGAATACCCAAGATCTAATTTGCAAAACACATGAAACTCAAGTAGAAGGAAAGCCAAAGTGTGGATACTTCATTCCTTCTTAGAATGAGGAACAAAATTCCCATGGAAGGAGTTACAGAGATAAAGTTTAGAGCTGAAATGGAAGGAAGAACTATCCAGAGTCTGCCCTACCCAGGTACTCATCCCATAAACAACCACCAAACCCAGACATAATTGCATATGCCAGCAAGATTTTGCTGACAGGACCCTAATATAGCTGTCTCTTGTGAGGCTATTCCAGTGCCTGACAAATACAGAAGTAGATGCTCACAGTCATCTATTGGAAGGAACACAAGGTCCCCAATAAAGGAGCTAGAGAATGTACCCAAGGAGCTAAAGGGGTCTACAACCCTATAGGAGGAACAACAATGTGAACTAACTAGTAACCCCCAGAACTTGTGTCTCTATTTGCATATGTAGCAGAGGATGGCCTAGTCAGCCATCAATGGGAAGAGAGGCCCTTGGTCTTGCAAATATTATATGCCCCAGTATAGGGGAATGCCAGGGCCAGGAAGTGGGAGTGGGTGGATTGGGGAACAGGGCAGGGGAGGGTATAGGGGACTTTCGAGAGGAAACTAGGAAAGGGAAATTTGCATTTGAAATATAAATGAAGAAAATATCTAATAAAAAAGAGAAAAGGGAAAATGCAATTATAATGAATTTACTATATTTCTGATATTTATTTTCCAATAAAATTAAATCTTCTATGTATATATGAAAAAAGAAATCTGGTTCCTTTTTTCATACCTTGAATAGAAATTCTTTTTTCTCTCATATGAAACCCAAGACATGTTTGGGATTTGGAATTTCAAAATCTCCAAGTTGTCTGAGTCTCTGTTCTAAACACTAAACAGAGCTGAAAAAATAGTTTCAGAAGTCTAAACAATAAGATGGGTCATACCCATTTTCCCTTGGATTCCCCAACAAAGGGTACTAAAGGCCTTTTGGACCCATGGTACTCTTTTTTACTTCCCTTATACAGATAGGTTCTTGTATTTAACATTTTTTAAAAATTTATATTAAACTCAGATGGACACATGATGTTTTCTTTGACCTGAGTCTAGTTTCTTATACATCAAGAGCCAGGAAGAATAAATGTTAAGAATAAATTTTACAGAAAATTCCATACAAGAAGTGAATAAGAACCCCATATCCCCAATGTTGTGAGTCACAGCTAATGTCACCCACATTGATTCCCAAGTCTCTGTGTCACCCTGGAGATGCCCCCTACTCCCACCACCATCAGTTTTAGATTTCCATTTTAATGGCCATCTAGCTATCTCTCCTGTCCTTCCACACACCTGATCGTGAACTCCTCATGTCCTTCCCCATCCCCTCCCTCCAAGTTCTCCACCTCCATCTGCCTCTTATGACTCTTTATTTCTCCTTCTAAGTGAGATTCATGCTTCCTTTCTTCTATCTTCCTTCTTGCTTAGTTTCTTTGGGCCTGTGGAGTCTGGCATGGTGCATGTGTTTTATGACAAATATCCACTTATAACTAAGTATATATATATATTTGATGTCCTTTTGGGACTATGTTACCTCACTCAGAATGATATTCTTAAGTTCCATCTATTTGCCTGCAAATGACATCTTTGTTTTAAGTAGTTGAAGAGGCCACCTCCTGTAGCCAGGCAGGATACCCAGTGAAGTGATACAGACACAAACCCATCCACAAATCTTTCAAAACAAGATTTATCTATTCTACAAGAAATGCAGGCACGGGGATGAAGGAAAGACTGAGGGAATGGCCAACCAGTAACAGGCCCAACTTGAGACCATCCCATGGGCAAACACCAGTCTCTGACACTGTTCATTATACTCTGTCATGCTTTCAGACAGGAGCATGTTATCCCAGCAGCTGACTCAGACAGATACATGACACCACCAGCCAAACAGTGGATGGAGCTTGGGGACTTCTTATATAAAACTAGGAGTAATGAGTACAGGCCCTGAAGGGGACAGGGATTCCACAGGGAAATCACCAGAGTCAACTAACCTGGATCCTTGGAGCTCTCAGAGTCTGAACAACCAACCAAAGACCATAGAGGACTGAACCTAGGCCTCCCTGCACATATGTAGCAGATGTGTAGCTTGCTTCTTCATGTGGGTCCCAAACCACTGAAACAGAGTCTATCCCAAAAGCTGTTGACTGTATGTGGGATATGTTGCTCTAGCTGGGCTTCCTTGTCTGGCATCAGTGGGAGAGGAAGCACCTAATCTCACAGAAACTTAAAGTGTTAGGGTAGGGGGAATAACCAGAGGGCTCCCAGCCACTCAGAGGAGAAGGAGAGGGAGATTGGGGAAGGATTGTGGAAGAGGTGCCTAGAAGAATGGCAGTGGGTGGGATGTAAAGTGAATAAGTGAAAAAAATTTAAAAAGAAATCCAATTATGGAAAGATTATAATGTTTTAAGAAATAGCTTTGGTTTGTTTGTTTGTTTGTTTGTTTGTTTGTTTTGGAGATTTTATTAGATATTTTATGTACTTACAGTTTAAATGATATCCCCTTTCCCCATTTTCCATCCAGAACCCCCCTCTCCTATATGCCTCCCCCTATTTCTATGAGGATTATCCCCCTTCCATCACTTGCTCCCATCTCACCACTCTGGCATTCCCCTACACTGGGGAATAGAGCCTTCACAGGACTAAGGGCTCTCCTCCTATTGATACTAGACAATGCTATTTTCTGCTACACATGCAGTTGGAGCCATAAGTCCCTAGATGTGGACTCTTTGGTTGGTGGTTTAGTCCCTGGGAGCTCTGGGGATAGGGGGTACTAGTTGGTTGTTATTATCGTTCTTCCTATGAGATTGCAAACCCCTTCAGCTCCTTAAGTCCTTGCCCTAACTCTTCCATTGGGGACACCTTGCTCAGTCCAGTGGTTGGCTAAGAGCATTCACCTATGTATTTGTCAGGCTCTGACAGAACTGAGGAATATCGAATGGCCAAGTAACACCTTAAGAAATGTTCAGCCTCTCAGTCATTCGATATTATAGGCCATTCAATATTCCTCAGTTGAGAATTCTTTGTTTAGCTCTGTACTTCATTTTTAAATAGGGTTATTTGGTCCTTGGAGGCTAACTTCTTCAGTTCTTTGTATATATTGGATAATAGCTTTGTTTTTAAAGAGTAAATTTTTTTCCTGTTTTTTTTTTAATTAGGTATTTTCCTCATTTACATTTTCAATGCTATCCCAAAGGTCCCCCATACCCACCCCCCCCAATCCCCTACCCACCCACTCCCCCTTTTTGGCCCTGGCGTTCCCCTGTACTGGGGCATATAAAGAGTAAATTCATACAAAAATATTAGGACTAACTTTAAAATAGTAAATTTATCTACATCTGATAAGAATATGCTAAATTATAAGTTAAAGATACACTGAGGCCATTTTCTATCCATTATGAATGTACATTTTCTTCAAACCTTAGGGTTATGAACAATACTAAATGTTATGGACAGTTTTAAATCTTTTTTTATACATGTGCATATGTTCTTTTAAGTATACAACCTTGAGAATGTTCCTTGTCCTTTCCACACACTTCTGCAATGACTTCTGACTGCTGGTATTCAAGGTCTCCTATGAGACTCTAAACTTGGGTGGAAAGTATTAACCTATATCTACTAAACAAAAATATGGCAGGCATAAAGCCATGTGACCTGTCATAATTGTTCTTAAAGAGACTGGGTTCTTTGTTTTTGATCTTCTCTCATATTGACCAGTTGGAGGAAACTAGGTACCATGCCATGTGTGATAGTTAATACTGACTTTCAACTCAACTTGGAAGGCTCTAGAATCACTACAAAGACAAGTCTGTGGTACCCCTATGAAAGAATATCTAGATAAATGAGCTTGTGGTCATGCCAATGAGAGATTATCCAGATTAGACTAATTGAGGTGTAAAGCCCCACTTCATTTGTGGGTGGCAGCATTCCTGGGCTGTGTAAGTAACTGAATAAAATGGAAAAGATGAGATGAGAATGCCACTCATGGCCCTTTGCTTCCTGATGGTGGATAGAATAAACCATGACCAGCTACTTTATGCTTATACTGCAATTGCTTCTTCACCATGACAGAATGCAACTCTTTGAATGGTAACCTGACATAAGTCATCCCCCTTTAATTTTTTTGTCAGGGTAATTTCATCATATTATCAAGGAAAAGAGCAAGATTTAAAATTTGATACCAGGAGTGTTCTCATTGCTGTAATAAACATAATTATGCAAACCTTAGGTGCTTGGAACTGGTTTGTGGAAAAAGTGTTTTATAATTAGACAGTTTTGATAGGAAAGTCTTGAATTCTCTCAGCAGAGTTTAATGAACTATGCTGGTGAAAGGTTGGAAGATACAAATGCCAGGAAAAAATGTGAATGAGAGAGGTGGGACTCATGAGGTCTCAGAAAGAACAAAGACTCAATGAGGAACTTAACAATCTTTCAAGTGATATTTTCCAAAGAATCTGGCTACATTCTGACTCATGTCCTGAGAGCTTGACTTCAGTTGATAATGTACTCATTTGTGGGTAGGATAAAATCTTAAGTTGCAGTATGTGTACTGCTTCCTGAACTTACTTGAGTTTACAATGAAAACCCAAAATAAGAAGAACAGATTTTTAAAACTTGCAGTTTAGATAGGAAAATATCTAGTACAAGACAAAAGTTGCAGAACCCCAGAAATTACAGACTCTAGCTCATGGTCCTGAGAGCTGGCTCAATAGCCAATAACTTGCTGTTTTTGCAGATGACAGGAGTCTAGTTTCTAGAACCCAAATTGGACAACTATATACAACTGGTACCTCCATCACCATAGGATCTTACATGTTTTTCTGGTTCCCTTGGGCATTCAATATGTGTGTGCAAACACATGTACATAAATTTTTCCAGACTTCAGCTTATGAAAAGGTGCATAGATTTGAAAGAAACGGGCTGAGGCTGAGAATAGTACTGAAGCTGTTTCTTGCTTGAAAACAAGTACCCAGGGAAGAGTCTCTCCAGGATCACCCCTGGGAGATATGCAAGAGCTGAGGCAACTAACAACCAAGGAGTCAAGCTTCAGAGTCAGATGTGGCAGCAGAACTTGGCAGTGTCACTCATGTAATACTGGTATTGATGTCAACAAAGATGTAATTATAAGAGAGACATGGAATATTGACTCAGTTCCAGAGCACCACTGAGGTGAGACAATATATGGCTGAGTAAAATCTTTGCAAAGAGTCCGTAAGGGGACACTTCATGAAGCTGTGAAGGTGAAGGGTAAGTTGTAATGTGGATCCTGTATGTGGAAAGGCCAGAACCATGGGACTCCTGACCAGAAAAAGCAGAATGCATAAAGTGGAGCTGACCCAAAAAGACAGGCTATGTGTTGTGGGTTTCAAAGCCTAAGGAGTGAGTGTACTCAGGGTCTTTGGAACCCAGATAATTCCATTACAAGATACAAATGATGAACAGGGAACTGAAGGGCTGTTGAGTTTCATGTTGAGTTTCAGTCTTGCTTTAATCTAGTCTTTATTTTTAGTCGACTTGTATTTCTCTTTTGAAATTGGAATATTTATTCTATACCATTGTGTGTGGGGGGGGATAGAAAAACTTGGAACTTTTAAATATTTAATTCATTTATTTTTATGAGAATGTTTTTCTTTTGTTAGTAGTTTCTCTTGTAATCCTTATAGTCACAGTGCATAGTTTAATTTTATTGATGCACATTGAAACTTCTTTGATGGAATAATTGATTTGAAGAATACTTTATTGAAGCCCTTCATACTCTACTTGTCATATGTAAACTATAATTTAAACTTCATGTTTTTGTTATCAAAAATAGTACAAAAATAAACACTGAGAAAAGTGGGTTCTGAAGCTACTTTCTCTGGGTTTTCATCTCCAGTTCCAATGGTTAATTGCTGATTTGAGAATCATTTAAAAAGCAATATTACCGATGTATTTTTCTTATAATGGAAATTAAAATAGTATTATTAAATACATGTTATTATGCATTTCTATGTGATTCATTCAATTAACGAAAGTACTTAGAATCTGGCATGTTACACAGTACATGTTATTTTTATTTTTCCTATAGCTAAATTCTTTTTCTAATGGAAGCATCAATTGATAAAAATGTAATATGTCAAAATGAATAACTATTCATGTTGATTTGTACCCTCCACATAATTGTATCAATTATTTATATCTGGAGTCTATGTCATAAAATTAATAAATAAAGAAATCACAGTGGTAACACTAAATAAGCCAGTAGCATATTTTAAAAAGCGAGGTGCTTAAGCAAAGTTAAAAGGTTATT
Organism: Mus musculus; assembly: GCF_000001635.26. Classification (NCBI taxonomy): domain Eukaryota; kingdom Metazoa; phylum Chordata; class Mammalia; order Rodentia; family Muridae; genus Mus; species Mus musculus. The sequence continues at coordinate 83,037,397 of NC_000068.7, forward strand.
AGAATTAGTTGTTTTCTATGTAACTACTTTGCTAGACATTCATTTAAATAGCATTATTGTATGCCACTAATAGCAAATTTAATTTTTAAAAAGTTACCATACAACCTAACAGTATCTCGTAATTCAACATAGCAAAGAAATGAAGCAACATAATATCTATATAAACAATAGCTATATGGTAACTACTTTACTTATAAACTAAGGAATTAATGTAATTCTGATAAAATGCAGGAAAAATATTTTTTACCTCATCAGTCTTTCATCTATAGCCAATAAAGTGCATAGATTAAAATATTTTTAACAAAACTTAGCAAATGGTATGTAACCTATATTCATGACATAAAATGTCATCTTTAACATGTCCTTTGAGTCATTAGTCAGAGCCAATTCTCTATTGGCTGGCCTCTAACAAATTATTGCTTATAGAAACATTTCTATATATTTGCCTCTTCTGCTGTTTATGGGAATCATAAAATTTGACATCTGTTTGTGTGTGCATTCTTTTACCTAATGTGTTCTTGAAAATTACTCCTTTCATATCTATGATTTTTGTTTCACAAATATTCTATTCTATCTACTCATCAAATGGATTCTACTATTGCAAAAAGTACTGTAGAAACTGACTTAAATGACTTTAAAGGATACCTATATATCTTAATAACTCATTTAAATTACCTACAAGTAAAATGATTATGTAACATAAGTTTTCATTTACCTTTATTGAAAACTGCTAAAATATTTTTCAAAATATCTGAATAATTTGAAATTTTTGCTGTGCAAGTTACTATCATGACTGCTCTGACAACACACATGGCCAAGTACATTTTATAGCTCCTGGTTCCAGAATTTTTTTTCCTTTGTAGTTCTTAGAATCATCTCTAGAAAGACAGAACCTCATGGTAAAAGAGCACATGCAGGACAAAATTACCCATCTCTTTATGGACAGAAAGCAAAGCACCATTAATTAGAAAGGCTAATATAATTCTCTATATTAGTATATAGTAAACTATGTCTTCCTGGAGTGAGCAATTTTAAGAAAGATTCTTTTTTTGCATGATCTAGTAACATTTTAAAAATAATAATACACAAAAGTAACAATAGCTATGATCAAGAACTCTGTATGAATTCTCTCAAGATTGAAGGCTGGTTTGAACATTGGAAATGAGATACAATAGAGCTACAATTCCTGAAAGCATTTGGGTTAAGAAATTACACCATTTGATGTCAGGATATATCATCGTCATGTTGTGTTACTTAAATTCAGGCATGCAGATCAATGATGGAAAATGAAGAGTTAAGATACAGAACTACACCACTGTGTCATTACAGAACTGACAATGATGTCATGGAAATTCTGGGATATAATGACAGTCTTTTAATGAAAACATTATGAGAAAGTTACACATCCATATAAGACAGACACATTTTAAAAATTGAAAATTTTACCATTTATACTACATTCAAAGTTGATTGAAGATTAATTCTAATAAATATAACTACGAGTATTACAGAAGAATATAATAAAAAAAGTGTTCTGTCTCTGCATTAGATAAATATCTTTTAGATTATCTCTAAAAGTAGTAAGCCATAAAACATAAAAGGGTGATAATTGGAAGCACCATGATTCAAATAGTCTTTTCAACAGTCACTGTATGGAAATGCAAAGGGAAGTTTCAGGATAGAAGAAAAATATAAAATGTTTAGTCAATAATTTTCTTGGAGTTGGAGAGATTGTTTATTTGTTATAAAAACTTTTGGATACGAATTTCATAAATTCACAGGGAAGTGGTGGCACACGCCTTTAATCCCAGCACTTGGGAGGCAGAGGCAGCAGATTTCTGAGTTCGAGGCCAGCCTGGTCTACAGAGTGAGTTCCAGGACAGCCAGGACTACACAGAGAAACCCTGGTTGGTTGGTTTGTTTGTTTGTTTTAATTTCATTGTTTTTAATCAGTGAATTTATGAAATTCTTAGGCAAATGGATGGAAGTAGAAAACATCCTGAGTGAGGTAACCCAATCACAGAAGAACACACATGGTATGCACGATATTAGCCCAGAAATTCGGAATACCCAAGATATAATTCACAAACCACATGAAACTAAAGAAGAAGGAAGACCAAAGTGTGGATACTTCCATCCTTCTTAGAAGGGGGAATTAAATAAACACTGAAGGAGTTACAGAGACAAAGTGTGGACCAGAGACTGAAGGAAGGACCATCCAGAGACTGACTCACCTGGGCATACATCCCAAATACAATCACCAAACCCAGATACTTTTGTGGATGCCAGCAAGTGCTTGCTGACAGAAGCTTGTTATACCTGTCTCCCGAGAGGCTGCACCAGTGCCTGACAAATACAGAGGTAGATGCTCTCAGCCAACCATTGGACTGAGCACAGGGTCCCCAGTGAAAGAGCTAGATAAAGGACCCAAGGAACTGAAGGAGTTTACAGCCCCATTGGAGGAACAACAATATGAACTAACCAGTATACCTCCCACTGCCCCCTCCTCCCCCAAGAGCTCCCAAGGACTAAACCACTAACCAAAGAGAAAACATGTTGGGACTCATGGCTCCAGCTGCATATGTAGCAGAGGATGGCCTAGCTGGTCATCAATGGGAGGAGAGGCTCTTGATTCTGTGAAGGCTCTATGCCCCAATGTAGGGGAATGCCAGGGCCAGGAAGCAGGAGTGGGTGAGTTGGTGAGCAGGGTGGGGGGGGGGGGGGCGGTGCGGGAAGGGATGGGGATTTTCAGAGGGGAAACAAGGAAAGGAGATAACATTTGAAAAGTAAAGACAGAAGTGGATGCTCACAGTCAGCTAATGGATGGATCACAGGGCTCCCAATGGAGGAGCTAGAGAAAGAACCCAAGGAGCTAAAGGGATCTGCAACCCTATAGGTGGAACAACATTATGAACTAACCAGTACCCCGGAGCTCTTGACTCTAGCTGCATATGTATCAAAAGATGGCCTAGTCGGGCATCACTGGAAAGAGAGGCCCATTGGACACGCAAACTTTATATGCCCCAGTACAGGGGAACGCCAGGGCCAAAAAGGGGGAGTGGGTGGGTAGGGGAATGGGGGTGGGTGGGTATGGGGGACTTTTGGTAAAGCATTGGAAATGTAAATGAGCTAAATACCTAATGAAAAATGGAAAAAAAAGAAAAGTAAAGAAAATATAATAATAATAATAATAATAATAATAATAATAATAATATCAAACCCTTTTGCTGTTACTGCTGAGGACCAGGGTTCAGTTCCCAGCACCTAGAGTTGCCTGTTACTCCAGCTATAGAGGATCTGACAACTTCCTTTGACTTCCGTGAATACATACACACAAGTAACATACATATATACCAGCATATATATATGCCTAATTTAAAATAAAATTAAATTTTAAATAATTTTCTATATATAAATATTAATCCAGTAATAATTACTTAAATATAACAATATTTTTCCAATTCATTTTCAGTTTGTAACTCACTTTCTATAATCGTGTAAACTGATAACATAAAAATGTCTTCTTCAGTAGATTATAGGTGAAAATTAAAAGTTTGGTGGAAATTAACAAGACTTGTTGTAATAGGCAGCACACACTCTTCTTACATTTCTTAATATACATTAATGTGGCATCCACACATTGTCTTTACATATAATCCTTCATTATAAACACAATTAACACACGTATGTTTCACAAGCACCACTTAATGAGTTTGATTAAGCAGTTCTCTAGAGAATACAGATATATGTGACAAAAAATTTCATCTAACAGTTTGCTTTAGTGGCAAACTTAAAAGTCCATTTGGGCCCCTTCCGCTCCACTCGAGCCCCGGGCTTCCTTGCCAGCGGAGTTGCCTGACACCCGCAAGGGCCCACACAGGATTCCCCACAGGATCCTAAGACCTCTGGTGAGTGGAACACAGCGCTGGCCCCAATCCAATCGCGCGGAACCTGAGACTGCGGTACATAGGGAAGCAGACTGCCCAGGCCTGACCCGGGGCAAAAGCCCCTTCCGCTCCACTCAAGCCCCGGACTTCCTTGCCAGCAGAGTTGCCTGACACCCGCAAGGGCCCCCACAGGATTCCCCACAGGATCCTAAGACCTCTGGTGAGTGGAACACAGCGCCGGCCCCAATCCAATCGCGGGGAACCAGAGACTGCAGTACATAGGGAAGCAGACTACCCGGGCCTGACCCAGGGCAAAAGCCCCTTCCGCTCCACTCGAGCTCCGGGCTTCCTTGCCAGCAGAGTCGCCTGACACCCACAAGGGCCCACACAGGATTCTCCACGGGATCCTAAGACCTCTAGTGAGTGGACACAACTTCTGCCAGGAGTCCGGTTCGAACACCAGATATCTGGGTACCTTCCCTGCAAGAAGAGAGCTTTCCTGCAGAGAATACTCTACCCACTGAATCCAAGTAGAGTGCTACCCTCCCTGGTCTGCTTATAGAGGATAACAGAGTCACCTGAAGTACAAGCTCTTAACAGAGACAACTATAACAGCTAGCTTCAGAGATTACCAGATGGCAAAAGGCAAACGTAAGAATCCTACTAACAGAAATCAAGACCACTCACCATCATCAGAACACAGCACTCCCACCCCACCTAGTCCTGGGCACCCCAACACAACCGAAAATCTAGACCCAGATTTAAAAGCATTTTTCATGATGATGATAGAGGACATCAAGAAGGACTTTCATAAGTCACTTAAAGAATTACAGGAGAACACTGCTAAAGAGTTACAGGCCCTTAAAGAAAAGCAGGAAAACACAGCCAAACAGGTAGAAGTCCTTACAGAAAAACAGGAAAACACATCCAAACAGGTAATGGAAATGAACAAAACCATACTAGAACTAAAAAGGGAAGTAGACACAGTAAAGAAAACCCAAAGCGAGGCAACGCTGGAGATAGAAACCCTAGGAAAGAGATCTGGAACCATAGATGCGAGCATCAGCAACAGAATACAAGAAATGGAAGAGAGAATCTCAGGTGCAGAAGATTCCATAGAGAACATCGACACAACAGTCAAAGAAAATACAAAATGCAAAAGGATCCTAACTCAAAACATCCAGGAAATCCAGGATACAATGAGAAGACCAAACCTACGCATAATAGGAGTGGATGAGAATGAAGATTTTCAACTCAAAGGACCAGCAAACATCTTCAACAAAATAATTGAAGAAAACTTCCCAAACATAAAGAAAGAGATGCCCATGATCATACAAGAAGCCTACAGAACTCCAAATACACTGGACCAGAAAAGAAATTCCTCCCGACACATAATAATCAGAACAACAAATGCACTAAATAAAGATAGAATATTAAAAGCAGTAAGGGAGAAAGGTCAAGTAACATATAAAGGAAGGCCTATCAGAATTACACCAGACTTTTCACCAGAGACTATGAAAGCCAGAAGAGCCTGGACAGATGTTATACAGATACTAAGAGAACACAAATGCCAGCCCAGGCTACTATACCCGGCCAAATTCTCAATTACCATAGATGGAGAAACCAAAGTATTCCACGACAAAACCAAATTCACAAAATATCTTTTCACGAATCCAGCCCTTCAAAGGATAATAACAGAAAAGAAGCAATACAAGGACGGAAATCACGCCCTAGAACAAACAAGAAAGTAATCCCTCAACAAACCAAAAAGAACACAGCCACAAGAACAGAATGCCAACTCTAACAACAAAAATAAAAGGAAGCAACAATTACTTTTCCTTAATATCTCTTAATATCAATGGACTCAATTCCCCAATAAAAAGACATAGACTAACAGACTGGCTACACAAACAGGACCCAACATTCTGCTGCTTACAGGAAACCCATCTCAGGGAAAAAGACAGACACTACCTCAGAGTGAAAGGCTGGAAAACAAATTTCCAAGCAAATGGTCTGAAGAAACAAGCTGGAGTAGCCATTCTAATATCGGATAAAATCGACTTCCAACCCAAAGTTATCAAAAAAGACAAGGAGGGACACTTCATACTCATCAAAGGTAAAATCCTCCAAGAGGAACTCTCAATTCTGAATATCTACGCTCCAAATGCAAGGGCAGCCACATTCATTAAAGACATTTTAGTAAAGCTCAAAGCACACATTGCACCTCACACAATAATAGTGGGAGACTTCAACACACCACTTTCATCAAGGGACAGATCGTGGAAACAGAAACTAAACAGGGACACAGTGAAACTAACAGAAGTTATGAAACAAATGGACCTAACTTATATCTACAGAACATTTTATCCTAAAACAAAAGGATATACCTTCTTCTCAGCACCTCACAGGACCTTCTCCAAAATTGACCATATAATTGGTCACAAAACAGGCCTCAACAGATACAAAAATATTGAAATTGTCCCATGTATCCTATCAGACCACCATGGCCTAAGACTGATCTTCAATAACAACATAAATAATGGAAAGCCAACATTCACGTGGAAACTGAACAACACTCTTCTCAATGATACCTTGGTCAAGGAAGGAATAAAGAATGAAATTAAAGACTTTTTAGAGTTTAATGAAAATGAAGCCACAACGTACCCAAACCTTTGGGACACAATGAAAGCATTTCTAAGAGGGAAACTCATAGCTCTGAGTGCCTCCAAGAAGAAACGGGAGAGAGCACATACTAGCAGCTTGACAACACATCTAAAAGCCCTAGAAAAAAAGGAAGCAAATTCACCCAAGAGGAGTAGACGGCAGGAAATAATCAAACTCAGGGGTGAAATCAACCAAGTGGAAACAAGAAGTACTATTCAAAGAATTAACCAAAGGAGGAGTTGGTTCTTTGAGAAAATCAACAAGATAGATAAACCATTAGCTAGACTTACTAAAGGGCACAGGGACAAAATCCTAATTAACAAAATCAGAAATGAAAAGGGAGACATAACAACAGATCCTGAAGAAATCCAAAACACCATCAGATCCTTCTACAAAAGGTTATACTCAACAAAACTGGAAAACCTGGACGAAATGGACAAATTTCTGGACAGATACCAGGTACCAAAGTTGAGTCAGGATCAAGTTGACCATCTAAACAGTCCCATATCACCTAAAGAAATAGAAGCAGTTATTAATAGTCTCCCAGCCAAAAAAAGCCCAGGACCAGACGGGTTTAGTGCAGAGTTCTATCAGACCTTCAAAGAAGATCTAATTCCAGTTCTGCACAAACTATTTCACAAAATAGAAGTAGAAGGTACTCTACCCAACTCATTTTATGAAGCTACTATTACTCTGATACCTAAACCACAGAAAGATTCAACAAAGATAGAGAACTTCAGACCAATTTCCCTTATGAATATCGATGCAAAAATCCTCAATAAAATTCTTGCTAACCGAATCCAAGAACATATTAAAGCAATCATCCATCCTGACCAAGTAGGTTTTATTCCAGGAATGCAGGGATGGTTTAATATACGAAAATCCATCAATGTAATCCATTATATAAACAAACTCAAAGACAAAAACCACATGATCATCTCGTTAGATGCAGAAAAAGCATTTGACAAGATTCAACACCCATTCATGATAAAAGTTCTGGAAAGATCAGGAATTCAAGGCCCATACCTAAACATGATAAAAGCAATCTACAGCAAACCAGTAGCCAACATCAAAGTAAATGGAGAGAAGCTGGAAGCAATCCCACTAAAATCAGGGACTAGACAAGGCTGCCCACTTTCTCCCTACCTTTTCAACATAGTACTTGAAGTATTAGCCAGAGCAATTCGACAACAAAAGGAGATCAAGAGGATACAAATTGGAAAAGAGGAAGTCAAAATATCACTTTTTGCAGATGATATGATAGTATATATAAGTGACCCTAAAAATTCTACCAGAGAACTTCTAAACCTGATAAGCAGCTTCAGTGAAGTAGCTGGATATAAAATAAACTCAAACAAGTCAATGGCCTTTCTCTATACAAAGAATAAACAGGCTGAGAAAGAAATTAGGGAAACAACATACTTCCCAATAGTCACAAATAATATAAAATATCTTGGCGTGACTCTAAGGAAGTTAAAGATCTGTATGATAAGAACTTCAAGTCTCTGAAGAAAGAAATTAAAGAAGATCTCAGAAGATGGAAAGATCTCCCATGCTCATGGATTGGCAGGATCAACATTGTAAAAATGGCTATCTTGCCAAAAGCAATCTACAGATTCAATGCAATCCCCATCAAAATTCCAACTCAATTCTTCAACGAATTGGAAGGAGCAATTTGCAAATTCGTCTGGAATAACAAAAAACCTAGGATAGCAAAAAGTCTTCTCAAGGATAAAAGAACTTCTGGTGGAATCACCATGCCAGACCTAAAGCTTTACTACAGAGCAATTGTGATAAAAACTGCATGATACTGGTATAGAGACAGACAAGTAGACCAATGGAATAGAATTGAAGACCCAGAAATGAACCCACACACCTATGGTCACTTGATCTTCGACAAGGGAGGTAAAACCATCCAGTGGAAGAAAGACAGCATTTTCAACAATTGGTGCTGGCACAACTGGTTGTTATCATGTAGAAGAATGCAAATCGATCCATACTTATCTCCTTGTACTAAGGTCAAATCTAAGTGGATCAAAGAACTTCACATAAAACCAGAGACACTGAAACTTATAGAGGAGAAAGTGGGGAAAAGCCTTGAAGATATGGGCACAGGGGAAAAATTCCTGAATAGAACAGCAATGGCTTGTGCTGTAAGATCGAGAATTGACAAATGGGACCTAATGAAACTCCAAAGTTTCTGCAAGGCAAAAGACACTGTCAACAAGACAAAAAGACCACCAACAGATTGGGAAAGGATCTTTACCTATCCTAAATCAGATAGGGGGCTAATATCCAACATATATAAAGAACTCAAGAAGGTGGACTTCAGAAAATCGAACAACCCCATTAAAAAATGGGGCTCAGAACTGAACAAAGAATTCTCACCTGAGGAATACCGAATGGCAGAGAAGCACCTGAAAAAATGTTCAACATCCTTAATCATCAGGGAAATGCAAATCAAAACAACCCTGAGATTCCACCTCATACCAGTCAGAATGGCTAAGATCAAGAATTCAGGTGACAGCAGATGCTGGCGTGGATGTGGAGAAAGAGGAACACTCCTCCATTGTTGGTGGGATTGCAGGCTTGTACAACCACTCTGGAAATCAGTCTGGCGGTTCCTCAGAAAATTGGACATAGTACTACCGGAGGATCCAGCAATACCTCTCCTGGGCATTTATCCAGAAGATGCCCCAACTGGTAAGAAGGACACATGCTCCACTATGTTCATAGCAGCCTTATTCATAATAGCCAGAAGCTGGAAAGAACCCAGATGCCCCTCAACAGAGGAATGGATACAGAAAATGTGGTACATCTACACAATGGAGTACTACTCAGCTATTAAAAAGAATGAATTTATGAAATTCTTAGCCAAATGGATGGACCTGGAGGGCATCATCCTGAGTGAGGTAACACATTCACAAAGGAACTCACACAATATGTACTCACTGATAAGTGGATATTAGCCCCAAACCTAGGATTCTCACGATATAAGGTACAATTTGCTAGACACATGAAACTCAAGAAGAATGAAGACTGAAATGTGGACACTATGCCCCTCCTTAGAATTGGGAGCAAAACACCCATGGAAGGAGTTACAGAGACAAAGTTTGGAGCTGAGATGAAAGGATGGACCATGTAGAGACTGCCATATCCAGGGATCCACCCCATAATCAGCATCCAAACGCTGACACCATTGCATACCCTAGCAAGATTTTATTGAAAGGACCCAGATGTAGCTATCTCTTGTGAGACTATGCCGGGGCCTAGCAAACACAGAAGTGGATGCTCACAGTCAGCTAATGGATGGATCACAGGGCTCCCAATGGAGGAGCTAGAGAAAGAACCCAAGGAGCTAAAGGGATCTGCAACCCTATAGGTGGAACAACATTATGAACTAACCAGTACCCCGGAGCTCTTGACTCTAGCTGCACATGTAACAAAAGATGGCCTAATCGGCCATCACTGGAAAGAGAGGCCCATTGGACATGTAAACTTTGTATGCCCCAGTACAGGGGAACGCCAGGGCCAAAAAGGGGGAGTGGGTGGCTAGGGGAGTGGGGGTGGGTGGGTATGGGGGACTTTTGGTATAGCACTCGAAATGTAAATGAGCTAAATACCTAATAAAAAATGGAAAAAAAAATCCATTTGGTTCTCAGAAACACATTTAAACTCTGTTTCAATTAGAGCATACTGATTTTAAAATAAAAATTAGAAACAACATAGGCCTGTGGGAGTTAAAGTGAGCAAGTAATTATAAAAATAATTCCTTTATCTTCTAACCTTTCTGGTCTATTTTTGCCAAGACAGCTATTTAATGATGTTTATTTAGCCCATGCCAATAGTTAACACCTTTGTAAGTGGGAATGACATAAGGAGATTGTGTCAAGTGAACACTTGAAGATATGTGTAAGTATGCTATTCCCTGGGACCTGAAGGCTATGAAATAACATCAGTCTGGTCCTGGTTCTACCCAGGAAGATGAGTACGGTGGGTGTTTACAGGTGTAGAAGGCCATAAGTGAGGCTCTAAACCATTGATTCTCAACCTATAGGTCATGACCCCTTAGGGATCATCAGATATCCTTCATATCAGATATTTACATTACAATTCATATCAGCAGCAAAATTAGAGTTATGAAGTAGTATCAAAAATAATGTTATGGTTGGTAGTCACTACATCATGATGAACTGTTGGTTGGAGCATTAAGGAAGTTGAGGACCACTGCTCTAGATGCTCAGCCTCTCCAATGGGTAATCACTCCATGTAGTTGTGGTGTGTCTGAACTGGGCCATGAGTCTGAAATTCAAAACTCTTCTTACCATCTCGTTAGATGCAGAAAAAGCATTTGACAAGATCCAACACCCATTCATGATAAAAGTTCTGGAAAGATCAGGAATTCAAGGCCAATACCTAAACATGATAAAAGCAATCTACAGCAAACCAGTAGCCAACATCAAAGTAAATGGAGAGAAGCTGGAAGCAATCCCACTAAAATCAGGGACTAGACAAGGCTGCCCACTTTCTCCCTACCTTTTCAACATAGTACTTGAAGTATTAGCCAGAGCAATTCGACAACAAAAGGAGATCAAGGGGATACAAATTGGAAAAGAGGAAGTCAAAATATCACTTTTTGCAGATGATATGATAGTATATATAAGTGACCCTAAAAATTCCAACAGAGAACTCCTAAACCTGATAAACAGCTTCGGTGAAGTAGCTGGATATAAAATTAACTCAAACAAGTCAATGGCCTTTCTCTACACAAAGAATAAACAGGCTGAGAAAGAAATTAGGGAAACAACACCCTTCTCAATAGCCACAAATAATATAAAATATCTCGGCGTGACTCTAACGAAGGAAGTGAAAGATCTGTATGATAAAAACTTCAAGTCCCTGAAGAAAGAAATTAAAGAAGATCTCAGAAGATGGAAAGATCTCCCATGCTCATGGATTGGCAGGACCAACATTGTAAAAATGGCTATCTTGCCAAAAGCAATCTACAGATTCAATGCAATCCCCATTAAAATTCCAACTCAATTCTTCAACGAACTAGAAGGAGCAATTTGCAAATTCATCTGGAATAACAAAAAACCGAGGATAGCAAAAACTCTTCTCAAGGATAAAAGAACCTCTGGTGGAATCACCATGCCTGACCTAAAGCTTTACTACAGAGCAATTGTGATAAAAACTGCATGGTACTGGTATAGAGACAGACAAGTGGACCAATGGAATAGAATTGAAGACCCAGAAATGAACCCACACACCTATGGTCACTTGATCTTCGACAAGGGAGCCAAAACCATCCAGTGGAAGAAAGACAGCATTTTCAACAATTGGTGCTGGCACAACTGGTTGTTATCATGTAGAAGAATGCGAATCGATCCATACTTATCTCCTTGTACTAAGGTCAAATCTAAGTGGATCAAGGAACTTCACATAAAACCAGAGACACTGAAACTTATAGAGGAGAAAGTGGGGAAAAGCCTTGAAGATATGGGCACAGGGGAAAAATTCCTGAACAGAACAGCAATGGCTTGTGCTGTAAGATCGAGAATTGACAAATGGGACCTAATGAAACTCCAAAGTTTCTGCAAGGCAAAAGACACTGTCTATAAGACAAAAAGACCACCAACAGACTGGGAAAGGATCTTTACCTATCCTAAATCAGATAGGGGACTAATATCCAACATATATAAAGAACTCAAGAAGGTGGACCTCAGAAAATCAAATAACCCCCTTAAAAAATGGGGCTCAGAACTGAACAAAGAATTCTCACCTGAGGAATACCGAATGGCAGAGAAGCACCTGAAAAAATGTTCAACATCCTTAATCATCAGGGAAATGCAAATCAAAACAACCCTGAGATTCCACCTCACACCAGTCAGAATGGCTAAGATCAAAAATTCAGGTGACAGCAGATGCTGGCAAGGATGTGGAGAAAGAGGAACACTCCTCCATTGTTGGTGGGATTGCAGGCTTGTACAACCACTCTGGAAATCAGTCTGGCGGTTCCTCAGAAAATTGGACATAGTACTACCGGAGGATCCAGCAATACCTCTCCTGGGCATATATCCAGAAGAAGCCCCAACTGGTAAGAAGGACACATGCTCCACTATGTTCATAGCAGCCTTATTTATAATAGCCAGAAACTGGAAAGAACCCAGATGCCCCTCAACAGAGGAATGGATACAGAAAATGTGGTACATCTACACAATGGAGTACTACTCAGCTATTAAAAAGAATGAATTTATGAAATTCCTAGCCAAATGGATGGACCTGGAGAGCATCATCCTGAGTGAGGTAACACAATCACAAAGGAACTCACACAATATGTACTCACTGATAAGTGGATACTAGCCCAAAACCTAGGATACCCACGATATAAGATACAATTTCCTAAACACATGAAACTCAAGAAAAATGAAGACTGAAGTGTGGACACTATGCCCCTCCTTAGAAGTGGGAACAAAACACCCATGGAAGGAGTTACAGAAACAAAGTATGGAGCTGAGATGAAAGGATGGACCATGTAGAGACTGCCATATCCAGGGATCCACCCCATAATCAGCTTCCAAATGCTGACACCATTGCATACACTAGCAAGATTTTACTGAAAGGACCCAGATGTAGCTGTCTCTTGTGAGACTATGCCGGGGCCTAGCAAACACAGAAGTGGATGCTCACAGTCAGCTAATGGATGGATCACAGGGCTCCCAATGGAGGAGCTAGAGAAAGTACCCAAGGAGCTAAAGGGATCTTCAACCCTATAGGTGGAACAACATTATGAACTAACCAGTACCCCTGAGCTCTTGACTCTAGCTGCATATGTATCAAAAGATGGCCTAGTCGGCCATCACTGGAAAGAGAGGCCCATTGGACACGCAGACTTTGTGTGCCCCGGTACAGGGGAACGCCAGGGCCAAAGGGGGGGAGTGGGTGGGTAGGGGAGTGGGGGTGGGTGGGTAAGGGGGTCTTTTGGTATAGCATTGGAAATGTAAATGAGCTAAATACCTAATAAAAAATGGAAAAAAAAAAACAGGTAGCAAAACTCTTCTTACTATATCCATTGCAACTACCCTTTATCAATATCATCTCTCAGATAGATTGTTAAAGCCATTTCATAATCAGCTTTTGCTTAAATTTATGAGGTGGGTTTTCAACTCAAAACCATTGTAGCTTTTTTTTGGCACAAGTCAAAGTTCTTCCCATAGTTTGTAAAGACTCTCCCCACCCCAAAGTCTGTTATCCTTAGTAAGAGTTTGTTTACTTTTAAAATGTCCACTTTATTTGTTAACTTACTTGTTTCCTTTATATGTGATTGTGTCATTATACTATCTGTTCTTTGTTTGTTAGTTTTAAGTCCATATTTAAATCCACAAGAACTAGCCAAACCAACCTTTATGTCCAGCCTTGACCTATTTAGCTCTTGAAGCTTCCTGTACTATAAACATCAAATACCTGCCCTCCCCACAAAAAAGGCAGTAAGTCACTGCTCTACCACCACACAGAACTTCAAATTCTTGATCAATTTTAGTACATTAAGGCAAATTAAGTCCCTAATTCCAAGCTTTCTGATAGATGATAAGATACCATTGAAGGCAAAAAGAACAATACCTCTCAAACTGTGTCTATCAAATGATGGGATGTGCACCCAGATTTTCTTTTTTTCATCATAACTTTTCATTACTGTGTAGGGCTCCTTTTCTATGTTCTACTCATGTTCTTTCATTACTCAAACAACTGAGAGAATGCAGCATTGTATAGTTTAATCCAGTCACAGCAGTGTATCTCCCAAGCCTCTCTAAGGCTTTTTAAAGTTATACAAAGAATATATAATTAGTACTGTTAGGATTTTATGACCGGTTTTCTTGACAGACACTGAGCGAGAGAAAGAGAAACTACAATTTATTTGATATAGGTGAAGGTTGTGCCTCACACCTGGGGGTCTGGATTCTCAGAGTGACTCATCCAGGTGCTGCAATGTGTAAGAAGATGGTTCTCTAAGAACTATTGCAAGCTGGGGATAGGTGTGATTGACAAGGGAAAATTTCCAGTTTTGTTTGTTTGTTTTTGCTGTTACACATATCTAAACTGTGATGAAAAGATGCTGAACCTAGTAACATTTATCAAGAGGGCAGCTCTATATCTTTACTCATAAAGGGGTTTCTAGCCTAGAGAAGATAATATATTCTTGTGGAAGAAATTAACAGCAGGCTCATGGTTGAAGTTTTAGTCTCGAGAAATGCTTTGTTTAGCATACCACTGTGAAGCCCCAGGAAAACTGCAGCCTCTATGCATGTATAACATGACTTAAAGCTACACACAGTTTAGATCAAAACATTTATATTCCTTCATGCAAATGGAAACAAACTGGAGTATGTTTAATGGAACAAGGAAATGTTTTAGATTTAACATGCTTATATATTCATAGTATTTTAATAAAAAAACAACTGATCATAACATAATAGCAAAAGTATTTGTATTTACCTAAGAAAGAGCATGTAGGATTTTTACACATAACTTTAAAATTCCATTGTAAAGAAGAGCAAAGGGTGTATATATAAATTAAAAAATAGCACCCTAAACAGCAGAATAGAATAGCTATTTTAATGCAGCTATGTGTAATCAGAGTGATAGAAATCCCCAGTTTTGCAAACATGATGTCATTTTCTTTAAATTAATATAAACACAAATATAGAACTATAAAGAACCCTAAATTTTACGTGAGAAAATAGATGCTCATGATGAAATAAATTAAAAGAATTCTCATAAGAGAAACTGAAGAAAGTGTACACAAGTGATCACATCCTTCTCTTTGGATATGCATTCCTTCCTCATTCTCTTCACTTTCTCTTATCACAAATTTCTGCTGGGTGGTCTCCTGAGCATGCCCTTGTTACATCACTATATGTGGGCAAACCCCAAAGACATGAACTTCCAACTAGGCCATTCTTCTTTTTCTTCTTCGTTGTCTTCATCTTCTTATTCTCCTACTCCCACCTCCTCCTTCTCCCCTTCTTTTTCTTCTTCTTCTTTTCCTTTTCTTACCCATATAGAGAAAGCATTTAGTCAGTGCTTGCTTACAGTTTCAGAGGGTTAGTTTATTATAAATCATGGCGGGGCATGTAGTGAGCATGGTAGCGCTCTTGGCATTGGAACATTAGCTAAGAATAATGTCCCAATCCACAGGCAGAGAGATAGGGAGTGGGTCTTTAACACATGAGTTAGAAGGCATGCTTCCAAATCACAGACAATCATTTTCAACCTCTAAAAGACAAGGCAGAGAAGTAAGATGAATACAAGTATTTCATTTTTGCTTACAAAGCAGAGTCTATCAAACTTTTATGTTAGAGATAAACGAGAGTGTCCCTGAAACTGCAATAGAATAGAACATTAAAACATCACCCATACTCAGAATAAAAACAATCCATCCACATGAGCTCATTGCATGCTTAGTAATCAGTTCTTGTTTGGCTGTCTTGAATTTGGCTGCATTGCTAGCCCATCTGCTTCTTAACTAGAATTCTGGAATTTATGACTCCTGGTACTGGTATAGTTTCAAATTTGTTTCAGTGATGCCAGAAGAGAAGTTGGAACCTCTAAGTACCTGGCATGGTCCTTTTCCACGAAACTCTCAAGCAGCTTTTGTTTAAGACAAAGTGCCAGAGACTGCAGATGTTAGAAAGCTTTTTCAGGAATGCATTAGTGTAAAATTAAAAGCTGCCAGTAGGTGACAGATTTAAATTACTGTGTTAACCTAATAGTGATATTTTTTAAGGTGAAAGCTCTGATAGGTATGTATGGGTAAAATAATATAACTGGTAAAGTCAGTGGTGTTTCTGGGATGTGAAATAAGAAAATCAATCTGGAAACATTTTAGATGAACTACCTCTGTTGGCCATATAGTAACAAGCACAGTAACTAACCCTATTGATAAAGACTAAAGGTCACGGTCACATTCGATTTACAAATATATATCCTTACATAAATTGAATCATCACAGAAAAACTCTTCAGACATTAAATATAAAATATAAAACCCATGAAACATACTATGCCATGGATATACTTAGGAGACAGCTAGAAAAATGTCAAGAATCCAACAAGAATCTAAAAATACTTTCTAAACCTAAGTCACCATGCATGATTGATAATTAGATGGCTTTATTAGAGGATGATAGAAATTAAAAAGCAATCTTTGCTTGAAGAAATGCATTACTAGGCATTTTTCCTGCAAAGGCATACCTTGTCCATGGCCCTGATTGTCTCTTTTCCCTGTGTCAGATGGTCTTCCTCACCATGGCTGAGAAACAACCTGACCAGCTCACCATGAACCATGGTTGAAAGACACTGAATTCATGAGCCAAGATAAATCTTTGCTTTCTTTAAAGAGTTTCTCCCAGGTATTTGTCACAGGGATGAAAAATGGACCACAGCAACCATAGATTCAATTTCAATCCAAAATGGAGTTATATGAAAAAAATAAATAAAGACAATGTGCAGGAAATAAATTTATCATGGTGACTCACCCAGGAAGACAAGGTGCATCATTTTAGTGAAGGAAACAGGCTCAGGAAACTACTTTTTTGCTTATAAATTTGTGTCTGTTTATCCTGAACACTTTATGGGGACTGCTTTGCTTAAGATGGATAGTAACTTGAGCTACCGAGGAGTCCACGTAAGTGTCAATTATTTAGTTTCCATGGTTAAAAATTTAAAAACATTGAAAGAAAATCAAGGAGAGCATATGTTGGGATTAATGCCACTTTTTTTTTCAGTCCTTTTGCCTACTAGATACAAACTGCTGGCAACACTCTTAAAACCTACTAGGGTCCAAGAAGATTTAAGTCAGCAGTTATGGATTAAGTCTTTGATAATTCAAGTTTGCATCCCTACAGAAAATGAGAAGTTGAAGAGAATAAATGAGTTAATTACATCTAAGGGGTTTAGAGATATTGGTTATAATTTCATATCTAGGGGCAAGAAAAGAGTCCAGAGGTATGTGAAGAGGCACTGTCTCTAACATATCCATTGCCTCAAAAATCAGTACAAACACACACACACACACACACACACACACACACACACACACACACGGTGACTATACATGTTTAAAGATAAAATTATAATTATATTAAAATAAATAAATAAAATTTATAAAATTATGCAAAATATGTGGGCAGGCAGCAATATAGACAAGACACCTAAAGTTAGAAAAATTATAGTTTCAGGTAAATAATCAATAAAGTTAACACTCTCGAGGGAAATATCAAGCAGCCTGTTAAAAGTTTTAAATTGTTGATTTTTGTCAAAGAGAGATTATATACTTATACTACTACTATTGCTTGGGTAAGTATTTCCCCAAAGGCCTGTGGTCATTGGTGGATCCTTTTAAGGGATGAACCCTGATGGGAAGTATGTGTCACTGAAGAATGCCATTAACAAGAAGTATAACAACCTGGCTCCCTTTACATCTTTGTTCTACAGTTTGACCATGATGTGAGCAATTATTTCCATCACATATCTGTGATGTGTGGTCTCCTTTAAAAACATAGCGCCAATTGGTCATGGACTTAAATCACTAAAACTATGACACAAAATAACCCTTTCCTCTTTTGAATATCTGTGGTGTTTATGTAATGAAAGGAAAAAGTTGAAAACTAGTACCAAGAAGTGTATTAGTATATGCTAATTTTACATTTCTTCATGAGGATGTGGAAGAGCCTTTAGTGTTGGTATATAAGAGAAATTTGGAAACTTTTGAGGAAGGCAACAAAGCCCTGGCATGCTCTAAAAGACCTTAATCCGCAGCTCAGATGAAGACTCGTAATGCCAGGACGCTGCGACCATGGCATTAACCATGACCTTTGACCATGGGACAACTTGTGTCATACAGTAGCTGCAAGAAACTTCAAAGAAGCCCAGCACTCAATGTAGCAGCTGTCAACGGCTGCATTTAGTCAAACAGGGGCACAGGGGAAAGTTTTAAGAATTTGGAACCTCTCTAAAACAACAAGCATATAGAAAGATGTGGCCAAGGAAAGGGTGGATAATTCAGGTTAATTTTAAAAAGACAGAAAAAAAGCCAAATGTTTGCAACAGGCCCGTGAGGACATCTCATGAATCATGAAAACGACAATTTGTTTCAAAGACATCCCTGGTGAATTTCCTGATTGAAGTCCCGCAAACTTCCTTGATTGGCCAGAAATGCTCAAACCAACCAGGCAGTTGCAGGAGTTCTGCATCTATTGTATGACTGGCCCAGATATAGCTTCCAAAGGAGGCTGTTTTCAGCAGAGCTCACTTGATGACGACATTCCATACAGGAAGAACGAAGAGCTGTGACTTCATAGAAGTTTCATCTGAATTTCAAAGGAATATCATTGTGAAAGGACCCACAAAGCAGCCGAGATCAGAGAAATGTGGCTAGCCATGCCTGTGGCTCACAATGTTGGCTAAGGAATGATTTCAGCAGTGAGATAAGCTGCCAGAATGGTGAGCTGAGTGAAGACTGAACCAATGAAACGTTTCCCTTTGTCAGCTGATTCATCATGTACCTGTTACAAAGAAGGCAAGCTCACACAGAGAGTTTGGGAATAAGACAGACATTTAAATGACATCACTCTGAATCATTTCACTGCCATTCCTAAAGGATTAAAATAATACCAAATGACTCAAACATGTAAAGATTTTATGATCACTATGGAAGAGTTTATCAGTTTTATTAAAATTCAAACCATAACAAACCCAGCAACAATAAAAGTTTATATTTACAAAATAAAAAAAAACTTTTGAGAGAGTTTAGAGCAGATTTATTCATAATGACTTAATAGTGGAAACCATGTAAGTACGGACTGACAGGAGAATACATGTTGTTTGGTATGGTCTTGTTATACTGCTAGCTCTAAATGGTATAAAATTCCTGATTCTGGAACCAACAAAAAGTAAACCCTCATAATAAGTTTCTAAATGTCAAAAGAAATATTATAGATAACACAGAAAATATCTTATGATTGAATATATATATATATATATATATATATATATATCAATAAAAGGACAAACAAACCTATGGTAATAAAAATTCAGATCACTGCCTATCTAGAGTCTCGGGCCTAAGGCTGGTCTCTCAGCTATCTTTTAGCATTCCAAGACGTTGAAACTGCCTACTTATAGAAAGGTCAGGAAACATTTTCAATGGTTGAAGGTGTAAGTTTTTAATTGATTGAGATAGTGGTACTAACTTTCAGCATGACGTGGTGGCACATGACTGTAAACCTAGAACTTGGGAAGCTGAAAAACAGGAGACAGAACTTGGAAGGCTGAATTTTGCTCTGAAGACAAAATTCAAAGCAAGGGAGAGAGAGAGGAGAGAGAGAAAGAGAGAGAGAGAGGAGAGAGAGAGAGAGAGAGAGAGAGAGAGAGAGATCATTCTTAACCTGTGTAAAGTTAGCAAAACTTACCAAATTATTTCTTTAAATATGCTCATCATAATTTATACAAATTATTAACTCAATTAAACGTATTTTAATCAAACTTGAAGCACATTCATATAGTGGCATAATGCTCATGCATAAAATACATTGACTATTGATTCATGCAACATTACTAAGTTTGAACATCCTGGAGTTAGATCAGACGCAATGGTCGGGTACTGTACCATAGCATTTACATGAATTTCCTCAGTGAGCAAAGGCAAGGAAGGTTCTGAAGTGTGAGCAGAGCCTGTCCTTGGATAGTGTTAGGAGAACTGACTCTCAGTTGAGAGTGAGCGGTATGGAAGGCTTCTGTGATAACCTCTTCCTCCACCCCTCAACCCCCCAAAAGGTCACAGTCTAGATGGAAAACCATGAAGATAACTCTTTAACATTGTGATAGAGATGATGAAGTGAAGTTTTCACAGTTGGTGGCTTCTGGCAGAAGTAGGAGTGAGGATGGACTCAGCTTTCCTTAAGGGGCTGGCAACTGGCAGTATGACCATGCTCCAGTGATATGTGGGAAAAACAATTTGGACTTGGTATGTTTTTTCTTTTCCTTCCTTCCTTTTTTCCTTCCTTCCTTCTGTCCGTCCTTCCTTCCTTTCTTTCTTTCTATCTTTCTCTCTCTCTTTCTTTCTTCCTTCCTTCCTTCCTTTCTTTCTTTCTTTCTTTCTTTCTTTCTTTCTTTTTTTCTTTCTCTCTCTTTCTCTCTCTCTCTCTCTCTCCCTCTCTCTCTCTCTCTCTCTCTCTTCCTTTCTTCCTTCCTTCCTGTCTTCCTTCCTTTCTTTCTTTCTTTCTTTCTTTCTTTCTTTCTTTCTTTCTTTCTTTCTCTTTTAATTCTTTTTTTTCTTTCTTCTTTCTTTGCTTTGGGGAGGTCACAAGTATGGGGCATAGACCTAGGAGGACGTGGATGTGTATGTGATCAGGATGCATTATGTGAAATTTCCAAATATTCAATAAAGGTACTAGGTTAAAAATAAAAATAAAAATAAAAGAGAACTGAGTACAAAGGAAAAAGACATCCATGTCTGAGATGACTGGAATATGGACAAACTCATATAATCAAAATTTATAGTTTGTTTCATGTTACTTATAGCTCACCAACAAAACAGGACATGAGATTCCAAGGTTTTTCTTTATGAATATTTTTCCTTTGCAGCTATAAATGTTGATCTGAAGCTTTAGAACACGCCAAGAGAATACTGTACAGAAAGAAACAGAATCAAAATATCAAAACACAAACTGGTTTTGCTAGTTCCAACATGAAACTCTCACAAAATCAACCCACATTTTAGTGTGCAATACATATTTTCTGAATACAAATTTAAAATGAAGAAGAGCAAGAAGACTGTATGCACAGTTCTAAATTTTGGGTGGAAAACATGTTAGCAATATGATGATGAGACACCCTTTTCCCTAGTAACTGAGTAGGTTTGCTACTCTCTAGTATAAATGAAAAGAAAGCAAAATATCAGGGCCCAGCACTTTCCTGATGAGTGCAGATTCATCTTGAGACAGACAAGTGACTGCCATATGTATCAAGATCTAATCATGCAGCTCAATGGCCTGCATCTATGCGTCTACCACTGGAGAGTGAAATTTGCCCATAACTATAACTAAAGGCTAAATTGAAGCTCAAGTCAATCCATCATCTGTTTAAACTTTTTTACTCGTGGTGACATAAAAATTACTAGGCAGATAATGCCCAACTCCTCTAAGACTCCTACACTACTTCTTATTTTATTTAGTGATTTAAAAAAACATGTTCATACATCAATCATTCCTCTGCATCCTTTATCTTTCAGTTTGGGTATTTTTTTTTCTAAATTTCAGATCATATTTTTATTTGAGAAAGTCAGATGGAAAGAAATTCAAATCTGAACTGGAAATCTCTGCTTATTTCCCAGAGGAGAGTGCACCAGACCAAAGGCTTTTTGTTCCTGTCTCTTCAAAGTGTCCTTTGTGTGACCCCACAATTTCAGACTGGTTTCTCAGCTACCTTTTGATACTCTAACATGTTACAATACCTACTTACAAATCAGTGTTAACATAACCTCTAGTATACAGAACTTTGCATTGTCTAGCAATAGTGAACATATCTTTGTAAAGATGGTTTCTATAATCATTGTTTTTAATGGTTTTGGAGCTCAAAGATGCTTTCAAAAAGTGGCAATAGTGTAAAATCTTTCCTAAGGAAGGACACACACATGCACAAACACACAACCCACACAAATGTACCTTTAAAAGTATGTATGTGTTGTACATGTGTGTGTGTGTGTGTGTGTGTGTGTGTGTGTGTGTGTGTATGTATGTATATATATATATATATATATATATATATATATATATATATATGCCATCTAATTGCATCAACTAATAAGAAACAATGTATACTATGAGCAAGTTCAGTCCTCTACATTTTGCATATTTTTCAAGATACCAGGTTGAGAAAGTTTCCTTCTAGCTGGCTTCTATATTTGTGGTATACAATGAGTGATACAAAGGATTCCTGTGCCTCTATTATATTATATCATGTTTGACAAAGCTGATAAGGTTTATTAACAGTATGGACACTTAGGAATCAAGACCCATGAAAGCAAATGTTATATTAACCAACCTAGGCATAAGAACACCAGAAGTCTTTGGTGGCACATATCCTGTGCTCTCCTATACAAGTTCAAGGTTCTGGGCTTTTATCATGAGGATCTAGGTCATCTTGATCAAGGAACACCACATAATGTGATGCTGGCAAAATATAAATTTCTTACTAAAGCTGACTTGACTTGGAAAAGATGAAGAGTAGAATTTGGAGCTGAAAGTTGAAAAATTTAGAAAACCTTAAGAAAAGGTTACTGATGCCTACTTTTGACTCCACCTCTGAGTGAACTTGATAGGTAATAGAACTTGCCATTGAATGTGACTGTGGAGGTATTAATCTTTATGGGCAAGTTTTCTAGATAGACTGTGTGACATATGGCGAGCTTATAATATTTTTACTGCTATAACAAAAAAATCATATTCTAGGAACTTTTTAAAGGACAAAGTTTACTTTTTATAACTTTGAAAGTCAGAAGGCCTGATTTTCTAGTGAGGTCCTTCTTGCTACATCTTAACATGGTGAAAGGCAAGACTTCAGAGCAAATGTGGTACATTTTTAAGAAATGATTCAGTTCAATATAGAGGACTCTAATGGCACAATCACCCCAGAAGTGTCTTACTTAGAAATACTACCACGTTTGGATCACAATTTAGAAGGAACAGAGGCAAACTACAGTGTCCTGCCCCTGTTGATCCAAAATTCCATGATTTTAATTTAGTCTTAGATATAGTTTAGAAATAGTTTCTCATCTTTGCTTTTGCCCTGTTGGTTACTTGGTGATGAAATCCAATTTTTATATTCATGTTGATGCAATTCTATTTGTTTGTTTTCACTTTAGCTCCATGGGCTTTAGGGGTTACAACTAAAAATCTCCATTTCTTATTATATTTTTATTATTTAAAACAATTCTCAAATTTAAATATACTTTGATTATATTCTTCCCCTCCCCTAAGTCCTTCAAGATCTCTATCAACTCACCTTAAGTTCTTTCTACTCAATAGTAGAAGAAAGCTCCCAAAACCCAGAAAACAAAACACAACACCAAACAAGAAAAAAATAACTTTACCTAAACAAAAACACACAAAAACTTTAGAGTCTATCATCTGTTGATCAATCACTCCTGAACAAAAGACTGGCCCTGAGGTAGCTGACTTTTACAGTGTCATTCCACTAAGAAAACCAATCTTCTCTCTCCCAGCAAATAAAAGCAACAGCTTGACTCTTAATCTTCACCCTAGTGGTAGGCCCTTATCTTTCATTCAGAGCAAAAAAAAAAAAAAAAAAAAAAAGTATAAGACAAAACAAAACAATCATGTCATAGTTGGACAAGGCAAACTAACAGAAGGAAAAGAGACCAAGAAAAGGCACAAGAGTCAGAGACATTTTCATTTCCATAATTAGGGATCCCAGAAAAATCTAAACTGGAGGCAGAATTTAAGTGTGGGGGTCTTGTGCAGACCTGTGCAGATCCTGTGCATGCTGCTTCTGTCTCTGTGAGTTCATATGCACTTTATTCATGTTGATTTAGAGGGCCTCATATTCTTGGTGTCCACCTTCCTGACCGCCTCTTATACTCTTTCTGCTTCCTCTCCCACATGGTTCCCTGATCTCTGAAGGGAGGAATTTGATGGAGACACCCCTTTCAAGTCTGATTGTTCCAAGGTCTCCCATTCTCTGTATAATGTCTGGCTGTGGTCCTCTATATTTGTTCTCATTTGTTGCAGGAGGAAGCTTCTCTGATGATGATTGAGCAAGGCACTAATCTATGAGTATAGCTGAATTACATTAGGAATCACTTTATCACTGAATTTTTCTTCTTCCTTCTTTCCTTCTTTCCTTCTTTCCTTCTTTCTTTTCCTTCTTTCCTTTCTTCCTTCCTTTCTTTTCTTTCTTTCTTTCTTTCTTTCTTTCTTTCTTTCTTTCTTTCTTTCTTTCTTTCCTTTTTTGGCAAGTCTTATTTGGTTTTGCCCTAAGTCCCTGGGCTATCTAATCTCAGGTTCATGGTAACCCAAACATTGTCAGATATGGGTTCCATCTTGTGGAGTGTGCCTTAAGTTAAATCAGTTATCAGTTGGTTACTCCCAGAAGTTTTGTGTCACTATTGCACTAGTATCTCTTGCAGGTAGTATACCATTGTAGATAAAGGGTTTGTGGTTGGCTTGGTGTTTACCTTTCTTTTTTGACAGTGAGTAGAGTAACCTTCCTATACCAAAGACCCTGGAGCACAAAGCTAAAGAGTCTATATAGGCACCAGCTTGACATCTATCATTCAATAAGTGTAGGTGTTGTCTATGGTAATGGAGTTTTGTATCAGCTTTGTTGTCTTGGCAACAGCCTGGTTACTTGGAGATTCACTTGGGACATTGTTGGCCAACAGCTCAATTAGCTGCAACACAAACCTTATGTTGGACGCTTCTTTTAGTGTCAAGATACAGCCAGTTGGAATGCTGTAAAAGAATTCTTAACTACATCAACAGCATATTGGTTTGCCCCTATACTTTTTTTCCTAGAAGTTGTTTAGTTTTAGACTATATATTTGAGTCTCTGGTTTGCTTTTTATTGATAGTTGCTGTGGTATAAGACAACTCTTTATTGGTTGTATGGATCTCCAAATTTATTTAACTTAGCACTGTGTTGTTTTGGTTTTATTTCTGATTTGAGATATAGTAAACATTAATGTAGTTTGCAGAACTAATATTGGTAGGAGTTTATCACAGTCCATTCACTATGGCTCACTACAGGCCTCATCTATTCTAAAAGACTGGCCACTCTATTTGATCGATCAGTTCCATTACAGTACTGGCTCTAAGCATTCTTATATGTTGTACTTATCTATATGATAAATTTCTAAGGGAGAAATTACTTGTTAAATCTATTCTTACCACAGAAAACTTTAAATTAGTTTTAATACTTAGTAGAAATAGTCATTCCTTATTGCATTTATATAATTTTATTTAAATCATTGCCTATGTTTCATTAATTTAGAATCAGTTTTCTAGATATAAATTTTTACTTCCCTATAATAAGAAACCTCTCAACATTATAAATAAGATTTGGCACATGGAGCGCTTTGTGATGTTGAGTTGTTTCAAGATCATTTCATGAGTACTTTTCCAAGATGTCTCAAATTTCCTTTTATGTAATTTTGAATAGTTCTGATTAAATTTTAAGCTTAATTTTATTTTGTAACCTTTGCTAATTAAATGTGTTCTTCGGCTGTATTACCCACTTACAGTAAAAGTTTTAACATTGATTTACATATTTTCAAGTTCTTTTCTACAAAGTATGACTCAATTTACTGTGTTGATGACTTGTAGTGTTTTTCCTAAATACTTGGAAAATCCTGTGTGTTCACATCACAGGCCTCTGCATGTGTGCATAAACACATGCTATTTTGAAATTACCAGTATATGTGAGATTAAATTGTGACAACCATTAGGAGTAGTAGAAATGTAGTAGATAAGATACCAAGTGTTTGCAGGATCTATTCATCAACATCATCTGCATATTCTTTCTGCATAATAATCACCTTTCATCAACTCTGGTGTGGAGCTTCTCTGAGGAGTCAGACTCTGAGGGAGTTGCCAGTACTCTACTGAGCCCCAAAGACTACCATGGGGAAAGTTACAGAGAAGGGTGAAGAGCAAAGACCAGGGACTAGAGAGTTGGATAATAAATCCATCACTGCTTATCTGAGAATATTAAATTTGGGATGACTAAAATTTCTTATTATGTAGAAATGTGTTTTCCAAGGTAATCTTCCACTAGTCTATGAATAAAAATATTATTTTGTTTGCTAGTATTTAGTAACTTTTTTTATTTGATTGTATTAGATGGTACTTCACAAGTGTCATAGAAAAATGAAAGATAGGTAGAAGCTAAATAGATCATATATATACAGCCTTGACTTTGATGTTACAGCCATTTAATCTTATAATTATTATAGTTTTATCTAGACTACTGGAAATAAATAATGGAAAGAAAATGTTACTTCAAGTGAAATGGCATTTTTTTTGGCCCCTAATTTTTGTAACATAAGAAAACAAATCAGAGATTTTCAAGTACTTATTTACCTGGTTTTCTGTTGGCCATTATAAGTATTATACAATGGTCTCTAATCGATAGAAATAAAACTCACCAATGAAAGCTCAAATAAAGTTTTGTAAACAAAAGGCTATTTTGTTTTCAAAATAGTTTTTGCTTCTTTTATTTTATGACAAGTTCTCTTACTTTATGATGGCGGAAACTGCCTTTCTTATGAGGCTTTTTAAGTATTATTTGGTAAACAAACATCTGAGAGTACTGTGTTTTTCATGAGATATTAGAGCAATCAGTTGTGCAGTTATGACAGCATGTTTAGGAAATTTGGTAAAGTTTATTAGTTCATAAAGCCCTGTGCCTCTAGTGTCTCTTAAAACAAAGTTCCTCCCGCATGTTTGTCCATGGTCATTGTCCTCTACATATTTATAGTCTTTTAATTAATATTTCTAGCTAGCCCTCTGAAAAAAAAATTTTAAACTTCTACATTACTTGTAAATGTTGTCCTTAATTGGTTTCTAAACATATCTACAATTTATTTTATTTTCTTAATATGATAGAATTTGGTCATCTTCAACCAAATTTATCCTAGAATAATTACATGGAAAGGGCTGAACGTAAATTGTATCTTTGTTTACTTATGTTTCTTTGATTTTTTTCTATTTATTTAAGTTATTGTTAAGAAGAATTATTTTTCTTCACACACTAGTATCCATTTCTGTACTTAGTAGCAATTAGAAGAAATGGCACAGGTAATTTTTCTATATAAATGTAAAAATAATAAAGGTATTTTTTAACATTCACTAAATATGGACTGGGAATAAATCATATATGAACGCTAAAGCAGATCATGAAGATTTCTATTTTCTTTTATGCTAAGATACAGCAGGCTTCTTACATTTCAGCAAAACCTAAAATTTGTTTATGACTGAGCCTTCAATATATTCATAGTATTTATTCGTTGCTTTAAGTTCTTTTCTGTAGTAAAGAAAGACTGTGTTCATAAACAAGTAGGAGACAGAGGAGAGAGGTTTGCTTGTGTCTCACCTATTTTTTCCTTTACAGCTTTATTACTTTACAATCAGAGAATGCAATCCACAGTGTTTATGATTTATGAGCATTTCAGAGTCTCTCTAAGATAAAATCATTTTAAAATATTTAATTCTTACATAACTTCAGAGAAACAATAAAGACAGACAGAGACAGCTTTATAAAGATGTTTGGGGATTGAATGGGGGCAGCACCAAGAGAAAAAAAATCTTAGACTGAAGCACTTGTATTTCTAAAAAACAAAACAAAACAAAAAATAATTAAACACTCAAATTAAGGAAGAATCAGAAGTAAGGTCTGGGGATACAGCTGAACAGGGTTCACACACACACACACAAACACACAAATACACACATTCACACATTGCATAAATAAAACAATGGGATGAGCCCATGAAATTTTGATGAAAGAAATAAAATGCAAATGATATACTTAAAATGTTTACTACCAGTGCAAGAAGCCAAATGTCAGTTGTTTGCTGCCAAAGCCTACTGTAAAATAGATAAGCCATTAGTTCATCTAATTAAGAGAAAGGCCAAAAGCACAAACACACAAAAGAAAAGTAGAAATACTGAAATCCATAAAGAAACATTCTTAAATTTCTCAACTGTTTACTCAGGATGAGGATGAGTTGACAGTGGTGATGGTTAAAGAAAAAAAAAAAAAAAAAAAAAAGGAAAGGAAAGGACAAGGATATGGTGACCTAAACAGCACTATAAATGTGTGACATTCACTAACTCTGTAAGTATCAAATAACAGAAAACGTGTGTTGCATTCAGTTCTGTCTTATGCCTTACATGTTCAGCATTGTTGTAATTTCAGCTCTAAAGCCAACGTGTAAAGTTGAGACCACAGAGAAAAGGTGGAAGCTAAAACCTAGGAAACTCAAAGCATTCATATTCCAAAATGTACAGGAGACATGGGATTCAACCAAAAGAAATCGAAGACAAGTGTGGAATTTATCACAGGCCACACCTCTTCACATTAAGGATAGACTGGATGCCTTTTGCTATGATAAGTTGCTGTAGAAAAAAAAAAAAAAAGAAGAAGAAAGAGAAAGTCTCTTCCTTTCATGGAAAATAGAGCTTGAGGCAGGCAACTGGAGTCTCACTTCAGACTGACTTCCTTCAGCATGTTCTTCAGCTGCCCTCTGGTTTCAGACAGAAGCTAACGTTGTTTGTTGTCTGCACTTCAGTGGATTCATTTCTTCATACCCTGTTGCAAGAAATGCCCCCAAACGAAGTGTTTGGGCTAGCCAGAGATCCTCAAATAGCCAGAATATCTCATTTAAGTTTATAGCTTTGTTTAAAAAAAAAAAGTATGAACACAGGTCTCAACTTTCACCCATAATCGATCAAATGTATTTTCACATTACATGTGTGTAATGACATCAGTAGACTTTGATCATCTATTTGCCACAGAACAAAGAAATTCGAAACAATCACCTTGCTTGTGTAACCCTGTTTCCCATGTCAAGACAGACTTTACTTCTGGAACTCTGTGCAAAATTAATCCTTCCTTCCCTTCATTTGTTGCCTATCAAGTATTTCTTCACAACAATGAAGAAAATAACTAATGTACTCACTGGTTAAAATTGTAGTATAATAAAAGACTACTTCTATCACTTCACAAATTAAGTAGCTAGTCAACCTCAATAATGGGCAAGAGAAAAATAGATTTTCATATTTCATATCTTAATGAGAAAGAGACTTTAAAACGTTTAAATATAATGGAAATTATCCTTTCTGATTGGGCTTCAACATAGGATAATTATTTTTAATATTTAAATTTTAAAGTTATAGGTAGAAAAAGTTTCATGTTGAATCATGCAATCCTTATAATAAAAATAATTTCTTGCACTTAGTTCAGATGATAATAGCAAATTTTCTTCTCCTAGTTGCTAGATTTTTCATCAGGAAGAAAAATATAACATTTCAGATCTTTAGACAAATTGGCTGAACTCTACATTCAGGAATATTTTCTTTCTCTCCTAAAAAATAATATGTTTTTAAGTTTAAAAATGATCATTTAAGTAAATGAAGAGAGAGATTATTCCAGAAATGTTTTTTTTACTTATTTTTATTTTATATACCTTTTCTATTTAAATAAATATCAAAGAGACAATAGCTCATTTAGTTTTTTTTTTTTAATTAACTGACCTATGCAAAGAATTTTAGATTTAAATTGTTGTGATTGGAAGGGAGCTTCTTGGTAGTTCATTGATTATTCAGATTTTGTCTGTACTTGTGAGAACCTGCCAATGCACGTATGCAAAGTGAAACTGTTATGGTTTCTGTTTCTGAGCTTGTAGAGAGAGTTTAAATAATGGTGTGCTCTTTACAGCTGAAGGTGAAAGAAATCATCAAATCATCATACTGATTCCTGCATCCCTAAACAGCTCTACATATAAATAAGTGTGTAGTATTCCCCCCCCCCCCCCGTTGACTTACTTATTATGAGGCAATTGGCAAAACATCTGGGTTCCACTCATTACCTACCTTCTCATCTTGTTGACTACGTATCTGTATCTTCTTTTCACTTGATATTCATGAATAACCACCCTTGTCAACCTCAATTTTCAATTCATGATGCAACATAAAAGTTGGCTTCATTCAGCAACTATGGAAGCAGCTGCAGAGACCCAAAGCCCAACATTATGCAGAGCTCAGGGAACACTACAACCACCACTACCCCAAGCAAAAGAGGGGTGGAAAGGATTATGAGAGCCAGAGAACACAGCCCACAGAATCAAGTAAGCAGGGCTCATAGTGACTGAAGTGACAATCACAGACCCTGTATGGATCTGAGCTAACCCCTCTGCATGTATGTTCTAGTTGTGTAGCTTGATGCTTTTATGAGACTCTTAACATTGTGTGTGTGTGTGTAGGTGGGGGAAGGGTAGCCTCTGACTCTTTTGCCTGCTCTTGGGACACTTTGCTTCCTATTGAGGTGGCTCACCCAACCTTGGTATGAGAGTTTGTGCCTAATCTTGTTGCATATTTTTATGTCAAGTTTGATTGATAGCTCTGGGAGGCCTGTTTTTTTCTGAAGGGAGACAGGGAGGAGTGAATTTGGGGGAGAAGTGAGGTGGGTGGGGAGACTGGGAAGAAAGCAGGGAAGGGAAACTACAGTTGGGGTGTAAGGTATGAGAGAAGAATAAATTATCAAACGGTTGTAATAATTGTGGAAATTACATTTTTTGTTTTACTAGAATTAGTTTTGTAAATATCAATGAAACTATTACTTGCTTAGTGTTAAATGTTCATAGTAGCCATATTTATAATAACCAGAAGCTGGAAACAACCCAGATGTCCCTCAACAGAGAAATGAATACAGAAAATGTGGTACATTTACACAATGGAATACTACTCAGCTATTAAAAGCAATGATTTCATGAAATTCACAGGCAAATGGATGGATCTAGAAAATACCATCCTGAGTGAGGTAACCCAGTCACAAAAGAACACACATGTATGTACTCACTGATTAGTGGATATCAGGCAAAAAACATGAAATACTTAAGATACATTTCATAGACCACAGGAAGCTCAAGAGGAAGGCAGACCAAGAGTGGATGATTCTGTCCTACTTAGAAGGGGAAACAAAATAATCAAGGAATCAATGTCTTGGCTTCATTTTTCTCTTGCCCATCCACCCTATTTCATTCCCAGTCCCCCTGTCAGGTATATCCAGTTCTCCATGGCCACAGGACAGCTAGACCTCTTAATGAAGCAGAGTTGCATAAAATTTGGAGACATCTAATAACATGCTTAAAAAAATAGTGTGCTTAAAGAGATGTTCAAAGTCCTTAGTCATCAGGGAAATGTAAATCAAAACAACTGAGATTCCATCTCACACCCACCAGAACCGCTATGATCAAAAACTCAAGAGATAGCACACACTGGTAACACTGGAGCAAGGGAAACACTTGTCTACTGATGGTGGGAGTGCAAACTTGTACAACCACTTTGGAAATAAACCTGGTGGATACTCAGAAAACTGGAAATAGTTCTACTTGAAGACCCAGATGTACCATTCCTAGGCATATACCTAAAAGATGCTCCACCATGCCACAAAGACACTTGCTCATCTATATTAATTAGCAGCTTTATTCGTGATACCAGAATCTAGAAATAACCTAGATGTTCCTCAACTGAAGAATGATAAAGAAAATGTGGTACATTTCACAACTGGGATACTATTCAACTAGAAAAAAAATGAAGACTTTATGAATTTTATAGGTAAATGGAACTTGAGAATAGCATCCTGAGTAAGGTATCCCATTCCAAAAAGGACATGCATGATATATATACACTTAAAGTGGTTGTTAGCCATAAAATACAGGATGTCCATGCTACACTCAGACACAAGGAAGCTGGACAGAAAGGAGGACACAAGCAATGATTCTTATTTATACTATATGTTGTCATTAATGTTTTTAATTAGTAAAATAGTATTTGGTTTACAGCTCAAAGATAACATAATATAAATAAATATTGCTCCCCCATCCTTAGCTTGCACTTTAGTGTGATCTCTAATGTTACTTTCTGCATGATATGTAATTTTTTATCTAATTTACAAATTGATGAATGCTCTGCTTTTCTTCACTGCTAATGTTAGCATATAGTATAAATTTCTTTCCAAAAATCTCTTTTTGTGTATAAAACTTGTATAGTCTAAGATCCCAACCAGGGGATGGTACTTGACACGGGGGGGGGGGGGATGACATGTGTTAATCAAGATAGTCTCCATCAGGCTTTCCCAGTGGCTAGTCCCCTAGAAGATACTACATTATGTCAAACTTCCAGCATAAACATCACTGGGGGCTCCCAGTTACCTCTGAGAAGCCCTGACTCCTAATGTAGTCACATTGGGGATTAGAGACTCACTATGAGTTTGGAGAGGAGCATGCAACTCCTTTTAACAATTATCCAATACTAAAGTAAACTTTCTAGTTTTATCAAATGTATTACTTGATAGATGTCTTTTTATCCCTACAACCCAAGGAGATATTTTAACTGTCTTTTTAATCATTAAACTATATCTTAATTGTGTTGTTTCAAGTGGTTTTTTTTTTGGAATTTAGGGTATTTTACAGTTCAATAGATGGCAAGCTTTTCCATTTTACAAGGTTGTTTGAAAGAATATGTTATTCTTGCCTTTTGAGGTACACTGATGAACAGATGGTGATGTTCTCTGAATACAAAATGTTCCTATGTGAGGGAGATTTAGGAGATGGGGCCACGTTTGAGGAAGTATACCTGGAAACAAGCCTTTGAGGGCGTACTGTCTGTGGGCCTGCCTTATTGCTCTCATTTTGTTACATGGTTAACATGAAACTGTCCACTGCAAGGCCCTTTATATAGCTACTGACAACAACCTGGATCTAGGAACCAAAGTAAGTTCTATTGCAAAGCAGTATTTCTCTATATCTGCATAGGAATGGTAGAACAATAGAGATGTAAGACTAAAGCTAGAGATAAAATTATTTGCACTATCCATACAATAAATTCTCTGTAATAGTTATTTTCTTTACATTGTATCCACTCATATGTGAACAATATTTGCAATGGGGGAAGTTTGTAAAATATCATGTCTGAGAAGTTGGTAGGTTCTTGTGTTAAAATCTGTTTTGTTTTTTTTTTTTTTTTACATATTTGCTGGGTATACTAATCAAATGCATACTACTTTGAGGTTGTTAATAGTCCTGGATATGTGATTTCATTTATTCACTTATTTATTTAAGAGATTGGCATATGTCAGAGGTCAAATGCAGAAACTTTTGAGGAAGGGATCCAAATTCTGCATGGTGAGGTGAATGTCTTCAACAGACTGCTCTTGTACAACGTAATGCCAAATGCTCTTAGGCAACAGCATTTGCAGCAGGACTGGTGAACGTCATTATCATATGCTCATTTCTAGATGGATCCGGCTGTAATGTGGGAACCATGATGAGATGCAGAGCTCTGTCAGGCAATTTGCTCGTGAGTAGCATTTCCTATGTAGTGAATAGTACAGCTGCCAGAAACATTACACCCAAAAAGGTAATACCTTATGTAGGCTAAGTGCTATTTCACTGAAACAAATAACCACTCCTTTCTAATTAAAGTGATTTAAACTGACATTTCAATTCTACAAGTAGTAATCAAGTTTTGGATTTGATTACCAACTGCAGCGGCCTTTTAGCTCTTGCTATCTGCCTGTGCCTTAGTTGTATGAGTGATGAGCGAAATTCTGCATAGTTAACGTATTTACATTCTTCTGTAAATTCCTTAATGTAGCCAAACTTTATTAATTACTGAGTGTCATGAAGAAATAAAGGTCTATGAATGGCATGGGTGGGTAATCATGAATGCAGGGGTGGGTGTGGAAGTTGGCAAGTGTCTTTAGTACTGCAGAATAAAATATCTCCTCCTTAACTCTTAACTTTTACCCAACCACTCTTTGTTTTACCATAGCAGAAATTAGAGAGTAGTCTCTATTTTACAAAGCCCAGAAGTGCTGAACCTCCCAAAACAGGAAAGGGATTTCTAATTCAAAGAACTGAACAATGTAGTTCACATGTACCTGATGCTGATGGTGTGGCTTTGGTTCCTAAAACTGCCAAGCCAAAAGAGTAAAACATAAATCTCTCCAACAGATATAAGATCTATCCTTTTCCCCTGATATAGGAGGTAGCATCTTGAGCAGGGCTAGAACTTTGAAAATTGATGAAACTTATGGTCTGCAGTAAGCAAAATAGACATGACAGTAAAATTGGAGAAATTGTAGAAGAGAAATGAAAGGCTCAAAAATAGGGGAAGCAACAGACTGTGTGCAGCTCAGAAGTCCACCAGACGATTATCTTCTGCAGAAAACCCTACTCATCACACAGGGGAGAAAATGCACCTGTAGGAGGGAGAACCAGTTATGCTGTTTTTGGGCAAATAATGACCTCAGCCAGTGTACCCCACCCGAAAGCACTGGGAGAATAGACTCCTGAACTAAAGTCAGGTGGTACCAATCTACACCCCACCCTCACCTCATCTTCTTCTGGTTCACACCTGAGTGCCTTTCTAGAAGCTTTCCGGAGCCATGCCATGCCAGCATGATACTGAGTCTCAGAGGCATGCCACACGAGGTACCTCCTGATAAGGAAAAACAGCCTGCATCTTCAGCTCAAGGACATCAGTGGGACCCACCAAGGTCCCAGCATGCACAAAGTTGTCAACCCTTAGTAACACTATTACACAAGTGGCACGTAGATCTCCATTCAGTGTCCATTTCTCATGAGTCAAAGAAAGACTGAGAAAATAACACTATTTATAAATATATAATTCGAGAACTTAGGAAATTAGTCTGAACAGGTTAGAGGGTGCGCCAGAGAACCGGACAGCTTCTGGGACAGGCAGAAGCACAGAGCCGCTGAGGCAGTACCCTTGGCGTGCCGCAGACAGCCGGCCACCGTCCGGACCAGAGGACAGGTGTCCGCCTGGCTCGGGAGGCGGCCTCAGCATCAGGAGCAGCGGTCACCATCTTGGTTCCAGGACTCCCTGGAACTTAGGATTTTAGTCTGCACAGGTGAGAGTATGCACCACAGAAGCTGACAGCTTCTGGGAACTGCCAAAGCAACACAGCTTCTGAGAGAGGCCCTGTTTTGGGCCTTCTTCTTCGACCAGGAGGAGGTCCAAAAACAAGATATCTGCGCACCTTCCCTGTAAGAGAGCTTGCCAGCAGAGAGTGCTCTGAGCACTGAAACTCAGAGGAGAGAATCTGTCTCCCAGGTCTGCTGAGAGAAGGTAACAGAATCACCAGAAGAACAATCTCTAAACAGAGTCAACTATAACTACTAACTCCAGAGATTACCAGATGGCGAAAGGTAAACGTAGGAATCCTACTAACAGGAACCAAGACCACTCACCATCATCAGAACCCAGCACTCCCACTTCGCCCAGTCCAGGGCACCCCAACACAACCGAAAACATAGACCTAGATTTAAAAGCATATCTCATGATAATGGTAGAGGACATCAAGAAGGACTTTAATAAATCACTTAAAGAAATACAGGAGAACACTGCTAAATAGTTACAAGTCCTTAAAGAAAAACAGGAAAAAACAATCAAACAGGTAGAAGTCCTTACAGAAAAAGGGGAAAAAACATATAAACAGGTGATGGAAATGAACAAAACCATACTAGACCTAAAAAGGGAAGTAGAAACAATAAAGAAAACTCAAAGTGAGGCAACACTGGAGATAGAAACACTAGGAAAGAAATCTGGAACCATAGATTTGAGCATCAGCAACAGAATACAAGAAATGGAAGAGAGAATCTCAGGTGCAGAAGATTCCATAGAGAACATCGGCACAACAATCAAAGAAAATGGAAAATGCAAAAAGATCCTAACTCAAAATATCCAGGAAATCCAGGACACAATGAGAAGACCAAACCTACGGATAATAGGAGTGGATGAGAATGAAGATTTTCAACTCAAAGGACCAGCAAACATCTTCAACAAAATTATTGAAGAAAACTTCCCAAATATAAAGAAAGAGATACCTATGAACATACAAGAAGCCTACAGAACTCCAAATAGACTGGACCAGAAAAGAAATTCCTCCCGACACATAATAATCAGAACAACAAATGCACTAAATAAAGATAGAATACTAAAAGCGGTAAGGGAAAAAGGTCAAGTAACATACAAAGGCAAGCCTATCAGAATTACACCAGATTTTTCACCAGAGACTATGAAAGCCAGAAGAGCCTGGACAGATGTTATACAGACACTAAGAGAACATAAATTCCAGCCCAGGCTACTATACCCAGCCAAACTCTCAATTACCATAGATGGAGAAACCAAAGTATTCCACGACAAAACCAAATTCACACATTATCTCTCCACGAATCCAGCCCTTCAAAGGTTAATAACAGAAAAAAACCAATACAAGAACGGGAACAATGCCCTAGAAAAAACAAGAAGGTAATCCCTCAACAAACCTAAAAGAAGACAGCCACAAGAACAGAATGCCAACTTTAACAACAAAAATAACAGGAAGCAACAATTACTTTTCCTTAATATCTCATAACATCAATGGTCTCAACTCCCCAATAAAAAGACATAGACTAACAAACTGGCTACACAAACAAGACCCAACATTTTGCTGTTTACAGGAGACACATCTCAGAGAAAAAGATAGACACTACCTCAGAATAAAAGGGTGGAAAACAATTTTCCAAGCAAACGGTATGAAGAAACAAGCTGGAGTAGCCATCCTAATATCTGATAAGATTGACTTCCAACCCAAAGTCATCAAAAAAGACAAGGAGGGGCACTTCATACTCATCAAAGGTAAAATCCTCCAAGAGGAACTCTCAATTCTGAATATCTATGCTCCAAATACAAGGGCAGCCACATTCATTAAAGAAACTTTAGTAAAGTTCAAAGCACACATTGCACCTCATACAATAATAGTGGGAGACTTCAACACACCACTTTCACCAATGGACAGATCATGGAAACAGAAACTAAACAGGGACACACTGAAACTAACAGAAGTGATGAAACAAATGGATCTGACAGATATCTACAGAACATTTTATCCTAAAACAAAAGGATATACCTTCTTCTCAGCACCTCATGGTACCTTCTCCAAAATTGACCACATAATAGGTCACAAAACAGGCCTCAACAGATTCAAAAATATTGAAATTGTCCCATGTATCCTATCAGATCACCATGCACTAAGGCTGATCTTCAATAACAAAAAAAATAACAGAAAGCCAACACTCACGTGGAAACTGAACAACACTCTTCTCAATGATACCTTGGTCAAGGAAGGAATAAAGAAAGAAATTAAAGACTTTTTAGAGTTTAATGAAAATGAAGCCACAACGTACCCAAACCTTTGGGACACAATGAAAGCATTTCTAAGAGGGAAACTCATAGCTCTGAGTGCCTCCATGAAGAAACGGGAGACAGCACATACTAGCAGCTTGACAACACATCTAAAAGCTATAGAAAAAAAGGAAGCAAATTCACCCAAGAGGAGTAGACAGCAGGAAATAATCAAACTCAGGGGTGAAATCAACCAAGTGGAAACAAGAAGAACTATTCAAAGAATTAACCAAACGAGGAGTTGGTTCTTTGAGAAAATCAACAAGATAGATAAACCCTTAGCTAGACTCACTAGAGGGCACAGAGACAAAATCCTAATTAACAAAATCAGAACTGAAAAGGGAGACATAACAACAGATCCTGAAGAAATCCAAAACACCATCAGATCCTTCTACAAAAGGCTATACTCAACAAAACTGGAAAACCTGGACGAAATGGACAAATTTCTGGACAGATACCAGGTACCAAAGTTGAATCAGGATCAAGTTGACCTTCTAAACAGTCCCATATCCCCTAAAGAAATAGAAGCAGTTATAAATAGTCTCCCAGCCAAAAAAAGCCCAGGACCAGACAGGTTTAGTGCAGAGTTCTATCAGACCTTCAAAGAAAATCTAATTCCAGTTCTGCACAAACTTTTTCACAAGATAGAAGTAGAAAGTACTCTACCCAACTCATTTTATGAAGCCACTATTACTCTGACACCTAAACCACAGAAAGATCCAACAAAGATAGAGAACATCAGACCAATTTCTCTTATGAATATCGATGCAAAAATCCTCAATAAAATTCTCGCTAACCGAATCCAAGAACACATTAAAGCAATCATCCATCCTGACCAAGTAGGTTTTATTCCAGGAATGCAGGGATGGTTTAATATACGAAAATCCATCAATGTAATCCACTATATAAACAAACTCAAAGACAAAAACCACATGATCATCTCGTTGGATGCAGAAAAAGCATTTGACAAGATCCAACACCCATTCATGATAAAAGTTCTGGAAAGATCAGGAATTCAAGGCCCATACCTAAACATGATAAAAGCAATCTACAGCAAACCAGTAGCCAACATCAAAGTAAATGGAGAGAAGCTGGAAGCAATCCCACTAAAATCAGGGACTAGACAAGGCTGCCCACTTTCTCCCTACCTTTTCAACATAGTACTTGAAGTATTAGCCAGAGCAATTCCACAACAAAAGGAGATCAAGGGGATACAAATTGGAAAAGAGGAAGTCAAAATATCACTTTTTGCAGATGATATGATAGTATATATAAGTGACCCTAAAAATTCCACCAGAGAACTCCTAAACCTGATAAACAGCTTCGGTGAAGTAGCTGGATATAAAATTAACTCAAACAAGTCAATGGCCTTTCTCTACACAAAGAATAAACAGGCTGAGAAAGAAATTAGGGAAACAACACCCTTCTCAATAGTCACAAATAATATAAAATATCTCGGCGTGACTCAAACTAAGGAAGTGAAAGATCTGTATGATAAAAATTTCAAGTCTCTGAAGAAAGAAATTAAAGAAGATCTCAGAAGATGGAAAGATCTCCCATGCTCATGGATTGGCAGGATCAATATTGTAAAAATGGCTATCTTGCCAAAAGCAATCTACAGATTCAATGCAATCCCCATCAAAATTCCAACTCAATTCTTCAACGAATTAGAAGGAGCAATTTGCAAATTCATCTGGAATAACAAAAAACCTAGGATGTCAAAAACTCTTCTCAAGGATAAAAGAACCTCTGGTGGAATCACCATGTCTGACCTAAAGCTTTACTACAAAGCAATTGTGGTAAAAACTGCATGGTACTGGTATAGAGACAGACAAGTAGACCAATGGAATAGAATTGAAGACCCAGAAATGAACCCACACACCTATGGTCACTTGATCCTCGACAAGGGAGCTAAAACCATCCAGTGGAAGAAAGACAGCATTTTCAACAAATGGTGCTGGCACAACTGGTTGTTATCATGTAGAAGAATTCGAATCGATCCATACTTATCTCCTTGTACTAAGGTCAAATCTAAATGGATCAAAGAACTTCACATAAAACCAGAGACACTGAAACTTATAGAGGAGAAAGTGGGGAAAAGCCTTGAAGATATGGGCACAGGGGAAAAATTCCTGAACAGAACAGCAATGGCTTGTGCTGTAAGATCGAGAATTGACAAATGGGACCTAATGAAACTCCAAAGTTTCTGCAAGGCAAAAGACACCGTCAATAAGACAAAGAGACCACCAACAGATTGGGAAAGGATCTTTACCTATCCTAAATCAGATAGGGGACTAATATCCAACATATATAAAGAACTCAAGAAGGTGGACTTCAGAAAATCAAATATCCCCATTAAAAAATGGGGCTCAGAACTGAATAAAGAATTCTCACCTGAGGAATACCGAATGGCAGAGAAGCACCTGAAAAAATGTTCAACATCCTTAATCATCAGGGAAATGCAAATCAAAACAACCCTGAGATTCCACCTCACACCAGTCAGAATGGCTAAGATCAAAAATTCAGGTGACAGCAGATGCTGGCGAGGATGTGGAGAAAGAGGAACACTCCTCCATTGTTGGTGGGATTGCAGGCTTGTACAACCACTCTGGAAATCCGTCTGGCGGTTCCTCAGAAAATTGGACATAGTACTACCGGAGGATCCAGCAATACCTCTCCTGGGCATATATCCAGAAGATGCCCCAACTGGTAAGAAGGACACATGCTCCACTATGTTCATAGCAGCCTTATTTATAATAGCCAGAAGCTGGAAAGAACCCAGATGCCCCTCAACAGAGGAATGGATACAGAAAATGTGGTACATCTACACAATGGAGTACTACTCAGCTATTAAAAAGAATGAATTTATGAAATTCCTAGCCAAATGGATGGACCTGGAGGGCATCATCCTGAGTGAGGTAACACATTCACAAAGGAACTCACACAATATGTACTCACTGATAAGTGGATATTAGCCCAAAACCTAGGATACCCAAAATATAAGATACAATTTCCTAAACACATGAAACTCAAGAAAAATGAAGACTGAAGTGTGGACACTATGCCCCTCCTTAGAAGTGGGAACAAAACACCCTTGGAAGGAGTTACAGAGACAAAGTTTGGAGCTGAGATGAAAGGATGGACCATGTAGAGACTGCCTTATCCAGGGATCCACCCCATAATTAGCATCCAAACGCTGACACCATTGCATACACTAGCAAGATTTTATCGAAAGGA
This sequence comes from Mus musculus, assembly GCF_000001635.26. Classification (NCBI taxonomy): domain Eukaryota; kingdom Metazoa; phylum Chordata; class Mammalia; order Rodentia; family Muridae; genus Mus; species Mus musculus. Next base: position 83,078,230 of record NC_000068.7, read on the forward strand.
CCCAGATGTAGCTGTCTCTTGTGAGACTAGGCCGGGGCCTAGCAAACACTGAAGTGGATGCCCACAGCCAGCTAATGGATGGATCACAGGGCTCCCAATGGAGGAGCTAGAGAAAGTACCCAAGGAACTAAAGGGATCTGCAACCCTATAGGTGGATCAACATTATGAACTAACCAGTACCCCGGAGCTCTTGACTCTAGCTGCATATGTGTCAAAAGATGGCCTAGTCGGCCATCACTGGAAAGAGAGGCCCATTGGACACACAAACTTTATATGCCCCAGAACAGGGGAACGCCAGGGCCAAAAATGGGGAGTGGGCGGGTAGGGGGGTGGGGGTGGGTGGGTATGGGGGACTTTTGGTATAGCATTGGAAATGTAAATGAGCTAAATACCTAATAAAAAATGGAAATAAATAAATAAATAAATAAATAAATATATATATATATAATTCAATATATAAAATCATTTTATTTATCTTCTAATATTATAATTCAGGAAATTATTAATTTTCCAGTTAATCTATGAATATATTAAATGTGTGCAAAGAATGGCAAATGAGATATAGGCTTATACATTTTGTTCTTTATACTTTAGAAAATATTTCTGAATTCACAAAAGTTTGCAATCTGTCTTGTAGCTGCTGAGTGGGATAAGATATTTCATTGCTTCTGTTTATAAATTTGAGATAATCTTACAGTCAAAATAATGAATTTGCAGTTGGTGATTAATCTATTGATTTCAAAGATAATTTTAAAATCAGTGATTAACTCAAAATATTTTAATTGATCTCTTCTGAAAGCAATTGAAATATAAAACAAAAGTATATTTGAATTATTTAAACCTACTTATCTATAAATATGATTTACTGGTTCATCATTTTTATAATAAAAATAATTTCACCCATGTGCAGTGAACAAAGGGTTTTATGTTACACAAGTGATATATGAAAGCTCAAAGTAGTTTCCAAATAGCATATATAAATCACGTATGTGAATTTTATTAATATTGTATTCAGAATTTTACAATGTTTAAAACAAAAAATAAGAAATAAAAAGGTGGTATTTCTTTGACATGTCTAATATATTCCCTAATAAAAGAAACAAATTAAAATTGAACAAAACTCATAAGAATTTGTAACCACTGAAGTTACTTTTATAGCAGAAAAATGTACACAGCTATGAAATATATCCCACTAGTGACAAAGTAAGGCTTGCAAACTCGTCATTTTTGAGAACATATAACCATTGTTATAGTTCTAGAGAAGATCTTGCATGGTAAAATAAAGGAGATTTTCTCACCAAGAAAGAACCAAGAAAAGTGAGATTTTAATCAAAACACATTGGTCTTCAAAACACAGGCCTTGTTAAGCTTGGTAACTATTTTCTCTTATATCCTATTCTCCCCAGAAGTTCCGGCCTTTCTGAGAATTGGTCATACTTTTCTTTTTCTTTTTTCTTCCTTAGTTGGTCTGCTCTTACCCATTCATCCATTACAAATGTTATACCTCCCGTCTAAGATGCACACCACTCAAACCTCCTGTGCCTATTACAACTTCAATTACAGGTCAAGTTTTCCTGGATCCACTCTATGGGGTGTGCATAAGCCATGATATCTCATCAGACCAAGATTGGTTCACATGTCCGTAAAAAAAAAAAAAAGTTCATGTTCATGTATTACTAAGGTCTCAACCAAGCATTCTGTCCTATATCAGGTGATCTATTAGAAATAAAAGTAGAAATAGTTTATAGAATAGATTCTGAGATATACAGTGGTTAATTTTAATACCTACTTTTTCAGGTATTATTTTAGACATTGAGGAAAATCTGTCACTTTGAACCTCTTTATTATCATATACCTATTAATGTAGACATTGTAAACGAGTAAAAAACATTAGTAGAATAAAATGTCAAGTGTCAAAAAGAGTTACAAAGTACAACCTAGCATCCAGGAGAGGCACAGTCCTTCCAGGGTCCCCTGAAGACAGCTCCAGTACCCTAATGTGATACAATAGACTCCTGGGATAGGAAATCATGTGTTGTTGTTGTTGTTGTTGTTGTTGTTGGCCTGTTTGTTTTTGTCGTAGCCAGATAGAGAAACCAAACCTCATATGAATAACATTAAAAAGACATTAAAAAGTGTCTTCTTTGATCCAATCGCCATACATGAGTTAGAGGTTCAATCATACTTGCAACACAAGAGTTCTCCGTCTAGCTTTACCCTGGTTCACCTTGAGGTTGGAAATTCCATGCCAGAACACACAAGATACTAAGACCTGATGCTACCATGCCTGTCCAATGTCACTTATGGAAAAATAAGCCATTGTCTTAATCTGAAACTCAAGCCAAAGTTTATTTTGACCACATAAGATTCAGACCCAAAAAATGGATTGCTGTAATGTTCAGCAGTCAAGGAAAGTGACTTTGGTGGAAGTGGCCTGTGGGGGACTTTAAAGAGAATGATACTCTCTAAAACAGTAAAACAAGTATAGTTTAGAAGTTAACAATTAGAGGGGTAGCTTACCAGATAACAGTCCTGACTCATTCTAAAAAATCAGTTACAAAAATCACAAACAGGAGTGGTTTTCTCAGACCCAGACAGGGTGGTTCACACTTTTAATTTTTGTTAACTGAGAAATAAAAATGAAACCATAAAGTATGACCAATTCTCAGAGAGGCGGGGAGGGGGTCTTCTGGAGAGAAGTGGAGATAACAGAAGATAGTTACCATTGCACAGGGGCTCATGTCAGTTTAAAAAGCATTGAGTACACCTTCTCAGGATTGCTTTGAATATAAGGCCATTTTGGCTGCATGGTGTGTTCTGGGACAATGTTAAATATTCTATAAAACCCTGTCTCTAGAAACAACAAACAAAAACTTATAAGCACACAAGCATGTGCACACACACACTCACAAAGCACAGTGCAGAGAAATGTCTATCACCAGTCTGATTTTAGCTGGGTCAGATGATGAAGCAATTTTATACAGAGCACTGAAGAAACAACATAGCAGTGAAGCAATGTCCCCAGACCCAAAAATAATCATCATATCATCATCTCAAAGAGACTGGTACATATGCCCAAGACTGCACCTCCTTTGCAACGTGAAACCCTTTACACTTTTACACTGTTACAACGAAACACACGTTACCAAAACTATCCATCTAGTCATTAAAGACACAAACAAAACGATATCAAAGGACTGATGGAGTGAATTGGTACCAAGAGCTGCTGCAGTGAGTAAGGGAGAGTCCATTTCCGAAATAGCAGACTGTTGTGCAAATAAAACAGCACAGTGTGGTGCACAAAAGCACACACACACACACAAATAGCAGTTTTAACTGGCACAGATGCAGTGCAGCTTCTATTTCGAGGCTTACTACAAAAAGTCTGGGTTACCGCTGTGCAGTGTTAGGACCATAATACACATGTTATGGTTTAAGTGTGACACGTGCACAAATAGACCCATCCTTTTAAACATCCCAACTGGTGGTCCCAACCGGGGAAATTGTGGCACATTTCTGAGGAAAGCCCAGTGGAACAAAGGGAGTACATGCCAGCCTTATAGTTTATAGCCAAACCTGTTCCACAATGAGCTCTCTGCTTCCTGTCTAGTGTAATCAACCATCATGACTTCCTGCTTCCACATGCCTGAACTGAGCCCCAATAGCCTAGCCTTGCCTTCTCCACCATGAAATCATGAACCAAAATTCTACCACCCCAAAATGGTAGGGTATTTGTCACAAAGAGAAAAGTAGCTCATATAAGGAACGGTAGAACAGAGTTGAGAAACTAGAAATAAATGTTTCTAATCAGTTGATTTCATCAAGGATACTACATTCTGCAACAGAAAGAGAAAACTTTGCAAAAAACTTGTCCTGAAATAATCTTCATGTTCAAAGGAATGAAAGTGGAGCCCTACACAAAACAACCCTCAAAATTAACACAAAAAGTACTTGAGACTGAACACTGACTGGTAACATTACATACAACATAGAAGAATGAAGAAGTGGAAACTTGGATGAATTATAATTTATCCATATGTCATTCTAGGGATATGTCAGGAAAAGAGCAAGTCAGGGAGAAATTCATTAGACATTGCCAGAATTTTACAGTTCAGAGCATATGTGCAGAAAAATAAACTTTGGAGATGAAAAAGTGTTTGCTCTCCTGACACTGAAGAAGTAGCACTTTGCAAATTTTTTAATTAAAAAGGTAAAAACATCTCTGTAATAAAATGCTTTTTTTATAGAGGAACAATATAGGCTAATTTGAAATACATGACAATTTCTTCATTATATTTTAATTCAGAGAACCTAGAAAAAATTGAAATCTTTTTCACATTTTGAAAAAACTTACTTGTCTTAAAATAAAATACCTATAATCTTAGACAATTATGACATTTTGATTTCAAGGAGTTCCCCACACACAACTGGAATTTAAGATACTGATTATAGTTATGGAAAACCAGGACCTTCACAGAAGCCTTCCAAGCATGCAGTGAGAGTTGGGTATATGTCAACAGTCAGGACAGTAGAGAGAATATGAGGATGATAAACAGATAAATCTGTTCTCTGATCTTAAAGACTGGGGGAAAGAGGCACTCATGTCCTTACTCTGAGGTATGTTGTTTCTTAAAAGCTGGCATGAATTCCTAACTTCATGAAGTCAATAACACAGTATGCCTTCAAATCTGAGGTATTATGGATATGTAATGAGATAATAACATATGATAGAAGAGTCTCTTGTTGGACTATGAGTCTTACACCTAAATAGAGGTCTGGATAAGCTAAGACCTGTTAAAGTCACGTGCTCACACCCCATATTTGTACACTTGTTCCATGAATCCTAGGTTTGATTTATTACTAAATTACAAATTCTTACATTGCTAATTTTTTTAACTTTTAAAATTCACTTTTTACTCAATCCTTTCTTTCAAAAATAAATTGTTCGATTGAGAATCTGACATCACCTACAGAAAAGAAGATAAAGTATGAATGAACACAGGCATACATTCTCACACACATACACACACAGACACAGAGACACACACACATGCACAATTCACTCACACACACACTAACACATACTCATACAAATACATAAATATATACCCATACACAAACCACATACACTGACACAAACATGCACATACACTAACACACATGCATGAACACACACACAAATACAGTATACTCACGGACATACATTCACAGACTCACAAACTTTCACAATTATATAACAATTATAGCTATGGGCCTAAATGTGTTTGTGTACACATTTCTTAAACAACCTGGAAAATGTAAATCCATAGGGATTTTGTGTTTCTTTAAGATCTAGTTAAATGATCCTTTAAAATATCTAACTGCTGATTTTTAATTTTTTTTATTTTTATTTTTTTGGTTTTTCAAGACAGGGTTTCTCTGTATAGCCCTGGCTGTCATGAAACTCACTTTGTAGACCAGGCTGGCGTCGAACTCAGAAATCTGCCTGCCTCTGCCTCCTGAGTACTGGGATTAAAGGAGTGCACCACCACTCCCTGCCTAAGTGCTGATTTTAATCTTCTTCTTCTTCTTCTTCTTCTTCTTCTTCTTCTTCTTCTTCTTCTTCTTCTTCTTCTTCTTCTTCTTCTTCTTCTTCTTCTTCTTCTTTCTCTCTCTCTCTCTCTCTCTCTCTCTCTCTCTCTCTCTCTCTCTCTCTCTCTGGTTTAAAAGTTGGTTTGCTAGCATTTATTTCATACTATACATTTTATAGTATCCTAAAGATGCAAGCCAATGATTCTAAAAGTGAATTTTTATGTTTCATGGAGGAAATGTATTATTCATCATTATAAGCTTTCTATATACTTTCATTTGAGCATTTCATTAAGCAATAATTGGCAATACACATGTTTCTCTGTTCTCTAATATTTTTAACAATAACATTATTGATTTTTATGGACCAAAAAAGGACTGACAGTCTTCTTTGCATTTTTTAATGAACTTTGGTTTTAGTTGGTAGAAAGTTTTCCCTGGAAATTTGCCTTGCATTTTCATTACATGTTGCTGTGATTTTATTCTCTCTACTACTATGTCTTCTTTCTAGGTCAGTAGTTCAGGTTTTGTGCCCTGATGCATTATTAATTTGTGTAAGTATTCAATGGCCTTCAAAGAAAACTACATGTACTGTTTTCAGGACATAATTTTCAATGTATTCAATTTGCTCTGTCTCATGTGTTATTCATTTTTATCATCTTTACTTTTATCAACATTGTGTCTACTTTGTATTTCATTATGTGTAAAAGGAAATTTTAATCTCCTTCTTAAGAACTTTGATCTATTTCCAAACACATTTTACAGTGATTTTCTTTTAGAGTGTGGTTATATTGTGTGATACATAATGCTTTATATGTTTTCATCATAAGACATCCATGACATGTTGACCTCTGTCCCATTGAATACTTTTGTTCTAATTTCAATGGTGTCTATTCATAACATTTTGCCATTCATTAATTCATGTCACAGTGAAATTTGCCACTATTCTTTCTAAACTCAATAAATTGATACAAAACAAGAAGCACACAATTTTCCCTATCTTGAAACGGGAGATAAAAGAACAGAAACTAGCATAATAAATGAAGAAAATGAATGTGGTGTTGGACAAGGTCAAGTTATAAGCTGGAAAGGCTAGCATTCATCAGTTCACTAATAGCAAGATGAAACCCTGTTGTTCTACTTTCTCTAATATTTTCTCTACTTTTCTTCCACTCATCCTAATTTAATTTCTTTTATGATTGGTTATAACATAAATACAGATCAATTTCTGTCACAGAATTTTAAAATTTTTGACTCTTGATGTAAAACAAGAACAAATTGGCTATCACACATAACTATGACCCAGGCAATGAAGAAGGGCATAAAGCAAACTACTCCATAATTATATCTGAACACAGGCACAAATAAATAAGTATACTATAATTGTCAGAAGAGTAAACCCATGACATAATCATGAAGAGTGCTACCTTATTTAGAAGTCATTTCATATTAGATTGAGGTAAGTTTTTGGAAAAACATGAAATATTTCAAAAAATGCAGATGAGTCCTAGTCACCAAACTTATGCCCTTGTTAAAGATGCTAGAAAGGAATTTGGCAAAGGAACACACACACACACACACACACACACACACACACCATACACAAAATCCTCTGTGGAGACACAGCAGAGGTACAACTAAAGAAGTCATTATCCAGGAAGTCCAACATCCATAAGCTGCAATAAGACTCAGCCCAGTACTTCCAATATCTTGTTTGCAGGTCAGTAATCTTAATTTCACTACCAAACTGCAAATGAATATTTGTATTATCTTAAGCCAGCAAATTATAATGTGTAACCTCTAACATAGGAAATCAATGAATACTTTGTATAACCTTGTATAGCTAACTATTTCACATCGTGACTCACTTGTTCAACTATTAGCTACCTAGTGAATGTTTTGGCTATAATGCCTTTCCTATAATTATCCTAGCTATAATCAGCAGCAGCAGCAGCATCGTCATCATCGCCATCGTCATTGTCATCATCATCGTCTGTACTTAATACCACCAAAATCTAGAACATCTTAGTACCTTTTAACTGTCACCCAAATCAACAAATGTGAGCCCAAACCTACAAGCCCTACTAACTTTTACACCACATTTCTTTCTTACTGGCCATAGTGTCTCAAATGTATGCACCCTTCCTTCCAGCAACACTTAGCAAGTAGAGATTCAAGATGTGTATGTAAACTTGTACTGCTGGTAGCAAGATAACTGGCCTCACTGTATTTTCATTATAATGGCTATCCTTTGATCTTTTGTAATATTAAATAACTCAGTATCAATAAATGAATAGTACTATTCATTCATATTTGAATCTGACTTAGTGTAAAATAGCATTAGAATGTGTATTGTTAATTTTGAAATTCCTACTTTAAAATTATAATACTGTTATAGTATGCTACATCATATCTAAATTCTTGAATCTTATTTAACTGAACAAGTCATCAAAACACCTATGAATATTGTAAACCCGTGTAATTTTCTTTTGGCTATATCTAATGCTGCTGCTATTGTTTTCCCTATAAAACAAGCAAGATGAATAAAGTTCTTGAGTTCCTGATAAAATCTCTAGATACTCCCAGGAAATTATAGCAAAATGTAAAATACAATTATAACTGCAATAAGTCTTCGTGTGTGCTTTAATGCATAATAAATGGACTCATTCACAGACATGTTTTGAAAAGAACTCATTGCCCTCACAATTCTTGTCTTAATAGGCAATGCCAACTATGATGTCATTTAAGAGGTAGTACATGTATTCTTTCTTTATATATCTTCTCCTATTTCTCTCTTACACTCTCTCCCATTCTCCAGTAAAAATTACATTTTAGAAATCTACTGGAAAGAATTCTAGAATCATAAGCTTTCATTCCAATCAGCAATTTCATTCCAATTGAATAGACCCAAGAATATTATTGTAATTATATATGATTTTACAATACACTGAAAATATTTGCCTTCTGGTTGAGAAATGCTTTTCAGTAGTTCCTCAGACATTGCATTTTTCAACATTTCCATTCAAGAATGATGTTTATTAAAGGTATAACGTAGTGTTAAAATTGTTACTTCTGTTTTTTGTTTAATAAATGTACTTGATTATTTTTTTTCCATTTTTATTAGGTATTTAGCTCATTTACATTTCCAATGCTATACCAAAAGTCCCCCATACCCACCCACCCCCACTCCCCTACCCATCCACTCCCCCTTTTTGGCCCTGGCATTCCCCTGTACTGGGGCATATAAAGTTTGCAAGTCCAATGGGCCTCTCTTTGCAGTGATGGCCGACTAGGCCATCTTTTGATACATATGCAGCTAGAGACAAGAGCTCCGGGATACTGCTTAGTTCATATTGTTGTTCCACCTATAGGGTTGCAATTCCCTTTAGTTCCTTGGGTGCTTTCTCTAGTTCCTCCATTGGGGGCCCTGTGATCCATTCAATAGCTAACTGTGAGCATCTACTTCTGTGTTTGCTAGGCCCTGGCATAGTCTCACAAGAGACAGCTATATCTGATTATTTTAATGACACTTATTCAGTGGCCCTGCACTCTGGTCACATTCACCAAATAGACTATATGGATTTGTCTACACATCTTCATTTCTAAGTCTCTCACCTTTATAACATTCATGCTCTGGGTACTCATGATTGCACAATATAGACTCACGCTCTATTGGACTCCAAACCAACATGCGTGCACACACATGCACACACACACACACACACACACACATATACCTTTTTTCTCAGAAAAACTGAAAGATTTGAGGATCAGACTGTATTACTTTTTGAAATAGGCAACGACAAATCCAGGAGGTGGGACATGAGACATGAGTCTGCCTGTAAAGTATAGAATGAAGCTAGCTGCAGAGACAGACAGCAGACAGACAGAGACAGAGACAGAGACAGAGACAGAGACAGAGACAGAGACAGAGACGGAGACAGAGACGGAGACAGAGACAGATCAGACAGCACATCGACCGTGAAAGAAGTGCTCCATGGAGCACACTCACCTCAAGGGTGTGACTGAGCTCAGACTGCATCCTGATTCTGTGACTCTTAGAGAAGTTCACACCCTTAAAACAGGTTATTCTTGGTATCGGATAACAAATGGAGACCTCTTTCATAAGAAAAAAACCTTTTCTCCTGCTCTTAGCATTGCTCAGTTGCCCTTACTTAGCTGCCCTTAGTTATTTGAGGCCCTGTGAGCTACTAGTCAGTCCTGAAATCATACATAAACAGGTGACAGTATATGAATTAATCATATTGAATTTATATATTTAGGTATATATGTAACAACAATTTTAAAAAGATGCTATGAATTTGAAAGTAAACAGGAGAAAGTGCATGGGGAGTGCTGGAGAGAAGAAAGGCAAGAGAGAAATTATATAGTTGTATTAGAATTTTAAAACTAATACTTTAAAAACAAGTGAAGTGGGAATTCCTGGTTTTGCTGGAGACTGTTGTGTCATGTGATATTTTTCTGGACACTGTCTTATGAGAGGATGCTTTGTTGAAGCAGACACGTGGAAGAATGTTTTGCTAACAAAGGATGTGGTGTTTTTCTAGATGCTGTCTGGTGAGAGGGCATGTGATTTTTTGCTGGAGCAGATGCTTGAGAGTAAGCATGATGTTTGGAAAGAAGGTAAGTATATCCGAATAGACGGTGGACAGCACTCTGGCATTGGTTTGCCTTGTTGATCTTCTCTGATCTTCCTTTGTTGTGACTTTGTAGAAAGAAATGAACCGAAGAACTTCTGTCTGCATCTTGTCACTTCAGCAGACTCATGCTGATCGGCAGAGCCTCACCCTTTCTTCTGGATCAAGCTGCTGCTGCTGATGCGTGTTTGGTATTTTACTAGTGGACAGGACTGCTGACAATGAAGATTGAAATCGCCCCACAGAACTATCTCTAAACAGGTCTGTGGTCCCCCTTGTCCTGTTAGCTATCTTCCTCCCCTACCTCTGGTGAGTGGGCTAAAAGGAAGGTTGAAGCATTTAAGAATACTTAAAGTGGGTTTTGAAAAACATAAGGCTACAAACAAGTTTGTGTTTTACAAAATACTGCACACGGAGACTTCTTAAAACTTTTATAACACAAAGAGTATTAGTAAAGTCAACCCTAGTCTCATCTGGGAAAATGTTTCACAACAAAAATGGCAGGGCTCATCCCAAGAGTCATAGATTCAACCTGAGTCTCTGTGGGAGAGCATAAGTGGGCTGACCTCCCTCACTGTGATTTTTTAGATCTTCCTGGACAATGTTGGTGCACAATTAGGGTTGAAAAATGACTGTACACACAGAAAACTTCAAAAGAAAAAAAGAGGATTTGCTCAGAACTTCAAGATTTTAGTAATTGCATAAGCATGCATTTATTCTTAAACTATATTCAGAAGTATATTGAGTGTTTTAACAAATTCTAGTCAGAAATATTGAATAGGTGGTGTGAAGAAAAAGATGAAATTATAATTATAACAATACTCCTCTTTAAATATTTATGTAAAGCCACAAGAACCCTGCCAATACTATACATTAGAAAACTTCATTTTCTTAAGAACACAAAAAATCATGGTCATTTAGGGGAAATGGCATAACTTACTATTAAATCAAAGGTTCAGGAGTTCAAGTCATGCAAATAAATTTTAAATTAAGCTCAGCTTTTTGGAATAGTTAAGATCATAAGGTGAGAATGCGTTTGATTTATTGTAAGATGAATCTGCCCTGTGTGACTTCTGCATGTTTGCTCCGGGCAGTTCTATGAGTTGTGTGTTATTCATCATCCTGACATTATCAAAACAGCAGAAACTGCTATTGATGCATATAATGCATTTTAAATATCATCGCTGACAGTTCAGCTTAAATTTCCATATACACTAAAATATTCCTAAAATTTCTGAATATGCAAACACCACATTGGTCAATATCCATTTGATTTCACAGTTTTAAAATAGATGTGTGATGTTTCCAGGAAAACTATAATTTTATTCATCATTAAATTCTTTTTAAATGAGTGAATATACATAAAATTCTATTTCCAGCCTCGAGTAACACTGAGCTCCAAACTTCCAGGCTGTGCTCATGCCTGCAAGCAAGCATGCATCTGTATTTATATACGGTAAAATCAAGGCATCCATTCTGGATGGTTAGGAAAAGAGACATTCTTGCTTTCCTTAAATCTTCTTTACTGCTTTCAATTTCAATAGCATTTATCATATGCAGTGATTTAGTGTTTTTAAGATAAGCTATAATTATACAAAAATATATCCTCCAGAAAGACCTCACTGAGAAATTCAATCCATAGAAGCTAAATATACAAGTGAGAGACCAGTATTTTGAGACAGAGGGCAGAACAAGTATATCTTTTCAATAAGATGTCAGCTTTTTCAGGGTCTTCAAGATAATTTGCTGAACATTCATTTTCAAGTTTATTAATAATATGCAAGTCTTTTCCTAAACTGGCTATTAAATTTTGTTGAATTTTTCCTATTTCAGTAGTCAGCATTTTCTTTTTGATTTTTAAGAATGTTGAATCCTAAATCTTAATCATATGCCCAATATTTTTCCAAAGTTGTCAATTTTTGTTAATTTGATAATAGCATTCATTGTTGTTAAGTTTTTGCGTGTGTGTCAAAGTTATAAGATTATGTTATTTAATGAATTCTTATTTAGTTCTATCACAAATACTTATTCTAGGTAACCTAGAAATTAACATATGCATATAAGAACATATAAATATTATATTCAAATATAGTTTTTATTTATGTTATTTATATAATAACTAATATATTCACACATACATATATGCAAAGAGAGGGAGATGGCTAAAAGTCACTTTATCCAAGAGAAAGTCATTTATACATTTTTAAGGATTCATTCTTTTATATGTATTAGTGTTTTATCTGCATGTATATATGTACACCACATGTGTACTGCATCTGACACCTATGGGAGGTCAGAAGAAAGCAGTAGAGCTGAAAACTGAATCTGGGTCACCATAAGATAACAATAAGTGATTTTTGTTGTTGTTGTTGTTGTTGTTTGTTTTTTGTTTTTCAAGACAGGGTTTCTGTGTGTAGCCCTGGCTGTCCTGGAACCCACTGGTCTGTAGACCAGGCTGGCCTTGAACTCAGAAATCCACCTGCATCTGCCTCCCAAGTGCTGGGATTAAGGGCGTGCGCCACCACTGCCCAGGATGATAAGTGCTCTTAACCCAATATTGAGGCATTTTCTTCTTACACAACCCTATTCACATCCCCTTCATAGTTCATCTACATGTCTGAGTATAACTTTTTAAAAATTATGTCTCTAACTGCAATGATCTACCACTTTTCTTATTTCTTCTCTCTGTTCTCCCTTTCTATCTTTTACAAGGTCCAATCTTTAAAAGCATTATTATAAATGTTTTTAAAATGTTTATTGTGATAGTCTTATTTAAAGTGTAATATTATTGAATATTTTGTAGGATATTTAGTTATTTGTATGGATTTTAAATTTGAGAAAAATATCATTCACTAAACCAAGACATCAAAAGTTTGGGCTAGGCTGGCTTCTCAAGGTTTCTAGAGATCTGTTTCCCACTATCCCATGGCAATGCTGGGCTTGCAGATCTCTGCAGCCATTCTTGTCTTGACATGAGTGCTGGGAACTAGAGCACATGATATCATGTTTTCAGAGCAACTATTGTAACCACTGAGCCATCTCTTCAGCCATTAGCCTTTAGTTTTATTTTATTTTAAAATTTATTTAATCTTTTATTTTACACTCCAAATTTTGTCCCCCTCCCAGTCCACCCTCTGACTGTTCCACATCCTATACCCCCTCCTCCTCAAGCCCTGTCTCCACCAGGATGACACCCCTACCCCTAACCCTACTATACTTCCCACTCCCTGGGGCCTCCAATTTCTTGAGTCATCTTCTCTGACTGAACCCAGATCCAGCAGTCCTTTGTTGTATATGTGTTGGGGGCCTCATATCAGCTGGTGTATGCTGCCTGGTTGATGGTCCAGTGTCTGAGAGATCTCGGGGATCCAGGTTGAGACTGCTGGTTGTCCTACAGGGTTGCCCTCCTCTTCAGCTTCTTCCAGTTTTTCCCTAATTCAACCACAGGGGTCAGCAACTTCTATCCACTGGTTGAGTGTAAATACCTGCATCTGATTATTTAAGCTGCTTGTGAGTCTTTTGGAGGGCAGTCATGATAGATCCCTTTTTGTTTCCACAGCCTCAGTAGTAGTCTTAAGCATTGGGGACTCCCCTTAGTTTTATTTTTTTTAATTAATATTGTATGGTGACAATGCAGAGTAGTGACCTCATAGAGACAACTCGGCCATTTCTTAGAAAAGCTAAATATATTCTTACCACAAACCCAGCAATCTCTTTCCTTAGTATTTGTTCAAATAACTTAAAAATTGGTTCCTTCCACAACTCTCACACTGATATAAATAAAAGCTTTAGTAAAATTACCAAATCTTGGAACTACTAAAAACAGTAAATACAGTAATGATGGGCTGGGAGGCTGTATAGTGGGAGCTGGGGGGGTGGGGGCAGTGTGGGTGCACAGGAATCATTTCTACTTTCAACTCTTTTGTAAACCTAAAATTGCCTAAACCATAAAGTGCTTTTTAAAGAAAGTTGTACAAAGTCTTTTAAAAACTAGATTTTATAAGTAGAAACTAACTCTAAATTATAAAGATAAGTAGAAATATAAAATATAAAATGAGTAAAAATATGAAATTAAAACTTCTCAAATGGAATACATGCTCTGCTTTTTAAAAATATCAGTATCATAATACTTTCATCAAATCTATTTCTTCTAGAAGATTGATCATTCTTTCTCTCTTATTCTTAAGAGCCCCAAGATCTTTATACAAATTGCTTTTGCAAAATTAAGAAAGGTAATTTCTTTTTTATTGACTCAATGAACCAATTATTTAAACCTACACAGATTTTGAACAGAATGCCCCTTTCCTTGCAATGATGAATAACAATAAGTTGTTAATTATTTCACCATATCAGATTGTTCTCATTAACATAAAGAGACAATTAATGAATAATAATATATGATTGTATCAAATACCTCCATACTTAAAAGAAGATAAGAAAACTAACCAAGAACTTAATTTCAGTATGTTGAATACAGATACTACATTCAATTTGGCTCAATTTGAGGCATTTATTTGGCTCATTGTGGGGAAGAATACTGTGCTAGAATCATTTTGACAAAATAAATAAATAAAAGATATAAATGGCAAAAAGTTATACATATAGCAAGTAAGCATTTGGAAAAGATGGTAAACCTTGTTCCTATCCTTTCGTCCTTGGGAGTGAGAAAAGAAAGAGAGAAGGGCTTAGCAGTTTTAGTTCCTGGCAGTGGAAAAAGAAAGAAAGAAGGCCTTAGCAGTGTTGAACTTGGTTTTTGACCAGAGCTAAAGTAGATTGTTTTCCACAGAAGGTATAAAATCAAAAGAGCATGAAGGGTGAGAGGAATAGTTTCAAAAATATTGTAAAAGATAGGGACAAAGTAAATGTTTGTAAACTTTGACATACACAGGTCAATGCTTTAGATAACCATGACTACATGATGAAAGCTATTTTGATATAACTGTGTGAATCGAGATTAGTCGTTAAATTCACAGCAAATCCTGATGTTGGTTACAGTTTTTCTAAACTTTAAATTATGGGAAAAATAAAGAATATTTATAATAGTGTGTACCACTCATTGGCAATTTCTGTTGTCCTCATTGTTGAGCATTACATAGCCATGTCTTGGAAACACAAACTGGTCTTTTAGAAAATTGAAATTTTGTTCATTTACTCTCCTTTATATTTTTAATTTCATTTATGTATGTGTGCAGACATGTATATTTGCAATGGAGTGTGTGGTGTGTGTGTGGGTGGGGGGAGGTCACAGAACAACTTGCACAGTTGGTTCTGTCCTGCAAAGTAGGTTCTAGAAATTGAATCCTGGTAGACAGCCTTGGCTGCAGGTGCCTTGTACCTTCTCAGCTGTCTCACAGGCCCTGCTCATATTTGTGAGAAACTTCCCCTACCCTTGTGAATTTGACTTAGTGCTGGCTTTTATGTCACATGGACTCAAATTCTTTGTTTGCAATGTTGTTGCCAATTTGTTCTGATGGCTCCTTTCTCACCATTATTGAAATGTGAATTGGCTTTCCTAATGAACTCAAACAAAAGGCTTACTTTGAATTTTCAATCTTCTTTTAAAAGCATTATTATAAATGTTTTTAAAATGTTTATTGTGATAGTCTTATTTAAAGTGTAATATTATTGAATATTTTGTAGCATATTTAGTTATTTGTATGGATTTTAAATTTGATATTCAATTAGAAGCAATACGTTATATGTCTAACCAAATACAATGTTTTAACTAATAAAATATGGATATAAAACACAAATATTCAGTTACATTCAAATATATATTGTATAGAAGAAATGTTAGTCATCAAAATTTGTATAGATTAATCAGTTCATTCCAAAAATTATATTTTGCCTCGATATTTTGTATAGTTATTATTAAATATAAGCTTCATGTTTAGGTAGAATTATTTAGAAAAGAATATCCTCTTTATAATGGGACTATATATTACTTTATACCTACAATCATTGGTTTATACTCCATTAAGATAGTTTTGATGTCATTGATTTATTCGCAGTGTTTAAAGAAGGACCGAAGGTATAGCTCTCTGACAGAACCCTTGACATGCATGTTCAGGGCCTTGGAAAAGAAGCAAATTGGACTTGTGGATGAAACATGGGAAGTAAATGAAATTAGCCACAAAACTACCACAAATTCTTGCCTTGAGGCATTTCCAGCCTACAGAAATATGAAATAGAGATAAAGTTTTGTGTCCTAGTTGACTTGACGAGAAAAGGATTGCTGCTTGTAAAATCTTCCATTCAATCATCCCCAAACATTGAAAATAACTAAAATTTCTCTTCAAACATCAGCATTCTAACCATCCAAATAAAGACACTCATAATCTCTAACATAGCATAAGATAGTAAATCATCAACCAGAAAGATATAACCTCTTACCTGGATAAAAGTCAGGTAATGGAAACAGACACAGAAAAGCTCTGGTGTGAGACAAGGGGCAGGACAGAGCACTCTGAAGAGCAGCGAGAATAGTTCCACATGCTCAAGAGAGCAGAGGATTGATTAACACAAAAGAGAGATTCAAACTATGAAAAATAACCAAATGTGAATCCTAAAGATGGAAGATGTTCCTTGGTGAGAATAGGCAGGAAGGCTTAAAATGAAAGAACACTGAAAATGACAAAGGTAGCAATTAATACAGAATTCTAGTTATAGATTATACAAATCATAGCCATGAAAGGACATGAGACTAATACTGAAATAAAAAGAAGCCACCACTTCTGTATTTGCCAGGCATTGGCATAGCCTCACAAGAGAGAGCTATGTCAGGGTAGCAGAGGAGGGCCTAGTCAGCCATCAATGGAAGGAGAGGCCCTTGGTATTGTGAAGATCATATGCCCCAGTACAGGGGAATGCCAGGGCCAGGAAGTGGGAGTGGGTGGGTTGGGGAGTAGGGTGAGGGGAGGGAATAAGGGGCTTTAGGGATAGCAATTGAAATGTAAATGAAGAAAATATCTAATAAAAATGCCAAAAAATCAAAACAACTTGAAGAAGATGAAGAAGAAGAAGAAGAGGAAGAGGAAGAGGAAGAGGAAGAGGAAAAGAAGAAGAAGAAGAAGAAGAAGAAGAAGAAGAAGAAGAAGAAGAAGAAGAAGAAGAAGAAGAAGAAGAAGAAGAAGAAGAAGAAGAAGAAACCAAATAGCTCATTATTCCCCAGGAAAAAAATGTCTCCAAAAAGTAACAAACTTTACTTAATAAAAAACTAACAACTGAAAGGATTGTTTGATATCAGAATCAAATAAAAAATGTTAATGGAAACTCTTCAGGTAAAGGAGAATTGTTTAAAGTAGGAATTCAGGTAGAATCAAAGAAATGAAAAGAAGACACAGTAAATATAATAAACCTAAAAGGTAATTATTTTTTCTTTAACTTTCTAAAATTAAAATTTTACAAATGTCAAGAATGTTGAAAATGGATACTAGACATATAATAGAATATTTGTCAACCACAAGTGAGTACCTGAATGTGCTCCCCAGCACCACAATGAAATGGAATAAACTAAAACATTGAAAATGTCTGAAGTTACTCTGGCCAGGGAGGTTAACTGCAGATATTCACTTCAAATCTAATTCCTCAGTCTTATTCAAAAGTTTGTAGCAGGCCACATCCTGCAGCTTCCCTTCCCCTCATCTCCAGTGGATCACATGGGCCTTTCTTTCTCTCCAATCTTCTTCCCCAACTCACTCTTTTATCCCAGCCACCAACTCTGGAAGGCAATCACAAGAGTTAAATAATCCTAGAAGAGCAAATCAAAAGAAAGGAAACATGCACACACACACACACACACACACACACACACATAAATACACCACAACAAAGTAACAGGAATTAACAAACACTGCTCATTAATATCTCTCAACATAAAGGTACCAATTCTGCAGTAAAAAGATATAGGACTAACAGAATGGATGAGAAAGCAGGATCCATCCTTCTGCTGTTTCCAAGAAACACACTTTAACATCAAGGATAGACATCATGTCATGACAAAATAGACCACAATCCAAAACTAATCAAAAGACATAGGGAATGTTAATGCAAACTCATCAGAGAAAAACCTACTAAGAGGACATCACAATCCTTAACATTCATATACCAAATTAAGAGCCACCCAATTTTATTTAAAAAAAAAAACACAAACAAACAAACAATAAAACAGTGGGGTGTATGTATGAAGACTCAAATGTCTGAGAAACACTAAGGAGTGAATGTTATCATTAGTCATCAGAGAAATGCAAAGCAAAACTAGTTTAAGATTTCATCTTACAACTGTCATAATGGCTAAGATCAATTAAAAGAAAAAGTTACATTCATACCAGCAAGGATGTGGTGTAAGGAGAACACTCATCTAGTATTGGTGGAAGCACAAACTTGTGCATACACTCTGCAAATTCTTGTGGTAGTTCCTGAGGAAAATGAGAATCAATCTACCTCAAAATCCAGCTATGTCACTCAGGCATACATCCAAAGGACACTTTATCCTATCACAGGTATACTTGCTCAACCATGTTCATTGCTGCTCTATTTATAATAGCCAGCAACTGGAAACAACATAGATGTTCCTCTAAAGAAGAATGGATTAAAAATGTAATACATTTACACAGTGGATATTACTCTGCTGTTTCAAGAAAATGAAATTTACAGGCAAATGGATGGAACTAGAAAACATCATCCTGAATGAGTAAGCTCAGACCCAGGAAGCAAAATACAGTATGTAGTCATTTATATAGAGATATTACCTGTAACGTCAATGATTAAGAAAAAGGAAAGAAACAATTCCAATATCAGGATTGAATTACATCTAATTAAGTTGCTGGACTAAGGAGTCCTATGTAAACTCGCATATAACCCAGCCTGCCAAGAGTATAGTTTGTTCTCAACAAACTGCCTGTGATGCTCCATTGCTAAAGACATGATATAAGCTATTAAATATAAAAAAGTTGAGTTGCTTTCTACACAGAGACTTCACTCCTATGTGCTACTGTTGTTAGGACAGGAAGGTACTCTTCAGGCTACCCAAAGAGAAGCACAAGCAACAACACAGACACTAACACTTTGATCTACAATGGTGTCCTGCCTGCAAGATATGCTAGTGAAATGATGGAATACATTTTGTGGAAGTAAGCAACCAATATCTGATTTGATTTAAGGTCCACCCCACTAGATGGAACTTATACCCAACATTGCTTGGGTAACCAAGGACTTGAGTCTAGATAGCCCAGGCACCTAAGATAAAACCAAATACTACTGTTTTTGTTTTTCTGTTTGTTTTAAGTAGTAATTAAATGACTCTTAATGACATTCTTCTGTACTCAGATCTATATTCAACCATGATCAGACAAGCTTCCTCCTGTATCAGATGGGAACAATTACAGAGACCACATCTAGATATTATGCAGAGATGAGAGATCTCAGAACACTCAGCCACAAAGTGGATATTACCATCAGATCCCTCCTCTAAGGGCTCAAGGAAGTCCATAGAATAAGAGGTAGAAGACAGTAAGAGCTAGTGGCAGATAGAAGATATCTACAAACAAGTCCCTCTAAATTTACATGATCATTGCACATATGAACTCACAGAGATTGAGACAACACAGGGCCTGCATAGGTCTGCACCAGATAGGGCTATAGACCTGGAAGGAGAAGTGGGCACATCTCTAACCCAAAAGTAATCTCCAAATGATTACCACTTGGAAAGGAATAGTTTCCTCCAAGGGAGTCTTACTGAAAAAACCAAACTGCTCTTATGGGTAGGCAATATTCCCAGTAGTATATGGTCCAAGAAAATGAACTCAATAGCATCTTTGGAGATTCCTTGTCTCAAAATGTCATGTCAGGGTTCTTCCTTTAAACTTTTTTATATTCTTATTATTTTTATTTTAATTAATATTATTTTTAATGCTAATTTCATTATATATTTTCTTCATTTACATGTCAAATGCTATCCCCTTTCCTAGTTTCCTCTCCAAAGTCCCCTATACCACCCCCCCACCCTGCTCCCCAACCCACCCACTCCCACTTTCTGGCCCTGGCATTCCCCTGTACTTGGGCATATAATCTTCTCAAGACCAATATTCTTTCTATACATTTTCCTCTTCTTATTTTCTACCCCAGAAGTCCTTTCAGTATATATGATGGCTTCCCCACAAGATAAAGTCATTAATGACCTCAGTATTAACTGTAATTTTCACTGCACTCTCAAATCATGATGTGATATACAAATAAGCAAGGAAAGTACTCCATGCCCAAAGTCTGTATGAAGTCAAATATAAACCATACAGCATCACTGGACTTGCTTCTTCTGTCCTTTCCATTAACCCACTGATGGAACTCACCAAGGGAATAAATGACATCCTCTTATACCTCTGCTATCTGTTCCCTCTACCCTACATCTTCATATAGGTCCTTGCAAAGTTCCTCAGAGTCCCTTTGTATCATGGTCCTTACAGTCAACTCATTTCATGGAGATACTTGCAGTTAAGTTTATCTGGACTCCAATTCAAGTTAAGTCTTTTTCATATTAAGAACTTGAAAAGAACTTTCTTTACTTTTCTGAATTTTGGGTTCTGAATTCTAAGAAAAATGTGGAGATGTGATCACTGATATTATTGGGTTTTCAGGATATCAATAATAATTATGCATGTAAATCAATTAGACGCATCACTGTGCTTACAAAATATATTAGTAACAGGGAATATTTCCTTTTATATTCTAGGACTTTGACAGAAATACCTAGTGGACTAGCTTTAAAAGGGATATACCTATTTTGGATCAGAGCTGAAGACCTTTCAGTCTGTGGTCAGTGGTTCCATTTCCTTAGGTCTTAGAAGAGACTAGACGTCATGATGGTAGGAGCATGTTTGGAAGAGGGCTGTTTACTTCAAGGTGGACAGGAACCAGACTGAAAACACTTCTCTAAAGGCCAGCTACCGTGACCTACATCTTGCTAGTTCCACATCTTAACATTTTTAAGCACCTCCCTAAGAGTACCATTAGTCAAAGAACATATTTTCAACACATGAGCTGTTGGAGGAACACTTTGTATTCTAAACTTATCACTTTCCTATCTGTAATTTCTGTCAGTTAGGTCTTAACTCCTCCAGAACTAGTTAATATATCTTTAAGTATTATACACTCCTTATGCTTATGATTTTGATTTTAGGCTTTGTTCTCCTTTTTATATTCCTGAACTGCATAGTGTCTAATAACAAGGCAGTTAAACTTCATTTAGACTGGAAAGAGTATCCTGTTTCTTAAAAGCCCACCACTCTGTGGTATGTTATTTCTAGCCCCATTTAGAAAGAAAAACTTACGCAATTGAGCATAATATTATAGATACACTTTTGTGGCTTCCAGCAAGGTCTCAAAGTTGTCAATCACAGTCTAGTATATCAGCAAGACGGCTCTCCAGAGGCATTACACAAGGAAAATCTTTTAATATTTTATCAGTGGTTGTTGGTAGGAGGCACTTGAGCGTAGTGAGTCTTTTTATTACTTCCTTTCATTTATTCTGGATAAGCTTTTATGTCTGTTTATTGATTGCTACCTTTGAAACCTTCATTTAACATCAGTAAACAGAGATATGATTAAAACTTTTGATTAAATTTTTTTTCCAGTAGGCAATCACTTTAAACATGGTTTCCCAAATTTAATGTGGTAGTCTTCCAACAGACCTATTTTGTATGTATTTTTACCCACTCCTTTGTTAGACTAGTTCTCCGAAAACTGACAATCAAATGATAAAAAAAAAAAAATAGAATTCCAGCAAAAGAGAAGTTCTGAGGAAGTCCTGGAAAATTCTTTTACAAGATTTTTCTTTTTTCATGGCAATACCCAGAGGACACGTGCCAAGGATCAATCATAAATCTCAAATAGAATCAAAATAACGGTTACAAATATATAAAGGGAATATTTATGCCCCAAATTATTGAATATTTCTTGTGCTTCCTCCTCACCATATGAAACCCCAAATAACAACCAATTGTCACAAGAGAAATTTGCTAAGTAGGCGGAAAAAAATATTCAAAAGCCACTTTTAGCTTATTCCCAGTCAGGAACTTGCTGATTTCAGTGTTTCCCTTATTAGCAACTGTGAAAGGACCAAGGCAAGAGACTCTTTGCAGAGCAGAGAAAACTTTGTAGGATTCAATAAACTCAAAGCTTCTTTTTAATTTTTTTATTAGATATTTTCTTTATTTACATTTCAAATGTTATCCCCTTTCCTTGTTTCCTCTTGAAAAACCTCTCTATCCCATTTCTCCCATCCCCTTGCTCACTAACTCACCCACTCTCTCTTCCCTGTCCTGGCATTCCCCTACACTGGGGCGTCAAGCCTTCACAGGACCAAGGGCCTCTCCTCTCACTGATGTCCCATAAGGCCATTCTCTGCTACATATGCGGCTGGAGCCATGGGTTCCTCCATGTGTACTCTTTGGTTGGTGATTTAGTCCCTAGGAGCTCTGGGGGTACTGTTTGGTTTATATTGTTGTTCTTCCTATGGGGCTGCAAACCCCTTCAGCTCCTTGGGTCCTTTCTCTAGCTCAAAGCGTCTTAAGGGGATATCACTGCTGAGGCCATCCTGGCATCTGTCCAATTGTAGTGGTGATCCGAACTCCATCGATTCCATGCTGACCAATGCCTCACTGACTGTCTGGACCTGGGCTAAGGAATCTGGTTTGCTATGTCACAACATGGTTTCTTTTCATTAATAGAGTATAAGGTAATTCTGACTGCTATGAAATTGGAAGACTTTGGAATCATTCTTATTGCAATAATGCTTGTGACAGAACCTAAGAAAAGGGGTCAGGTAGTGTAAAAATCAATTCTATATGCCTCTCGAGTAAAATGATAACCTGTGAGGTTTGTCTTTCCATAGCTACTTTCCTGGTAAACTCTCAGGTGCCCCACATCCGAAGTGACAGCATGAGTCCATGGGAAAAGAGATGAAGGCAGCCATCACTTGCTTTCAAACACATTTCAGCCCAGGGTGAAAGAAAAGGCCTTTAGCTGTAATTTTGTGATCCAAATAAGCAATGTAAAAGAACTCTCATTTTCTAGAGATGACTTCTATCTCTTGGAAGCTTTCTGAATGAGAACCAAACTAAGCCAGGGATGGCTGGTTCTGGTGGACTGTCCCTCATATCTGGAGACTCATTACATGGAAATGGTGGGGTTCACTGGAATCATATATAGAAAGAAATTGCCTTAGTCTAAAAGACTAATTTCAAAACTCTCAATGTCAGCTTATGTTAGAAGCAGATAGGAAGTCACATGTTTTGATGTCCTGGCAACCTATAAATATAATTCAGTCAGGGTCTCTTGGCATTGACTCACACACTTGCATTTATAAATCTCCTTCAGGTGCTCAAAATACAGATCCAAAGTAGAAAATAATTATTTACTCCGCACATCATCCTTCTGTAAGCACTGAGCTACTTTTATTCCTGAAATTATAAATTCTTGCACACAAGTATATTTCAATTGTTGTTAACCACTCACTATGATGATTTATACTCAAGGCTTCGCTATACTCTAATTACTCCTGTATCACAGTAAGTGGAGTCATACCAAAGAAATTGGGTATTCTTGGAAACGAAGCTGACTGAGGCAGTGAAGTTAGAAAATGGGCCTGGACAATCTTAATGCGCCAGAGAAAAGAGAGGGAGAGGGACACAGAGGCCTGAGGACATGACAAAACGCTGGCATATCCAACTGGCAGAGTTAGAGTTCATTTTCAGCCAAATGTAAGACAGCTGAGCTTCAAAGAAATAAGTCTACCAACCAGAAGAAATAAGTGAAAAGTCCTGATGAGCCAGGTGTGGCATATACCTTTAATCCCAACACTCAGAAGGCAGGGGCAGGCAGATCTCTGTGAGTTCAAGGCCAGTCTGCAGAGTAAGTTCCAGGACAGTCAGGGCACAGAGAAACCCTGTCTAGAAAGAAAGAAAGAAAGAAAGAAAGAAAGAAAGAAAGAAAGAAAGAAAGAAAGAAAGAAAGAAAGAAAGAAAGAGAGAGAGAGAGAGAGAGAGAGAGAGAGGGAGGGAGGGAGGGAGGGAGGGAGGGAGGGAGGGAGGGAGAGAGGGAGAGGGAGAGGGAGAGAGGGAGGGAGGGAGGGAGGGAGGAAGGAAGGAAGGAAGGAAGGAAGGAAGGAAGGAAGGAAGGAAGGAAGGAAGGAAGGAAGAAGTAAAAGAACAAAACTTTAGTAAACTGGCATACAGAAATTAAGTTAAACCAAAGCTACCTGACTTCTCTCAGGGATTAGACTCACTGCTGAAGGTGTGCACAACCAAATCTGTTAATAGGAGATACTAGAAAAGTTCAAATGAACAAAAACATAAAAAATAACAAGCATACTATCTTCAAAGTTTTCAGTTATGGGCATAAGGAAACTTGCATTTTCATAGAGTTACAGATTTAAAAAAAATTATATTCTGTAAAGTGTAGCAGATTGTGAAATAATCCCTAAAATAAAAACATTTAAGTAGAATTTTAGTAATTTACAATATGACTTCAATCTCACATTTGCAAGTAAGAATATTTAGTTGGCAACCTTTAATTGAAATTTTTTACTACCAAAAACTTACACAACCACAATAGATCAGTTATCAAAGCTAAAGTAAAAGTTTTAAGAGGCACAATTTTTATGACTATATATTGTAAAAAAATATTATTGATATTACTGAAATAACTCGTGAAAATAAAGTATTTCATTCCATTAATGTTTAAATGTCAGTTATTTGGTTAGATTTAAGGCTTTCATTATAGTTAATTTCAATTTAACAAAGTATTCCATCTAAAAATGGCTTATTTTTGCTTATCTATCCTTAGATACATGAACTTTTAAAGCCAAAAAGCAAGATGCCATAGTGATATATACACTTCTGGGCATGTGGATGATTTTCATGTGTCTCAACAACATTAACTGTTAAGTAGGAACTAAGGACAGTGAGTCTTTTCTGCCTCAGTATCTGTTATCAAGTAGAATGATTTAAAAGTGAAAACTATTTTTATACTGATCAATGATATGAGGACATATTATTTACCCCTAGTATGAGACAAGCTGCTCATATCCAACATCTTCACTTGCATTCTGCTGGACTACATATAACCTCTTCATGATTTCTTATAGAGTACCTAAAAGCATTTTATCTGCTGGCTCAGGGAACCTGTATGTCAAGCAAAAATAAATAAATAAATAAATAAATAAATAAATCTACCATGCTCTGGTTTGTGCTTCCCCAGAGAAAGAAAACAGTTTGATGCAATTTGTCAAAAGCTAGAGTGGTACTTTAATGGACAATTTACTTTAAATGGCTGCAGTTATTGCTGAACAAAGGCCCAAAGCCTGAAATAAAAAAGCTCTCCCGATTGGTTTTACTCAGACAGACTTAATTTCCTAAGAGTAACTAAGGATGCCTAACCTTTTATCCTCTCTCTCTCTCTCTCTCTCTCTCTCTCTCTAGCAAGAATAAAGTCTTCATTTCTCAAATAAATTTATCTTTAATATGTTAAATATAATTAATCACCCATATTTGGCAATATATTAAGACACTTGTATATGTCAGTCTCTCCATGACTATAAAAATTAACCTAAAAACAAACATTTTATTTTTGCACATGGTTTTCATGATTTGATTCAGGGCTAGTTTACCAAATTGCATTAGGCTGTGTGATAAGACACCACATCAGAGTTGGAGTGTGTAGCTGAGCAGAACCAGGCATCCATGGAGCAAAAGAAAGTAAGGAGGGGTCCAACATCTCACAATCCTCTTCAAGGACTTCCTTACAGTTCCCATCTCTGGAAGTTTCTGCTACTTCTCCATAGAATCTACTTGCAAACCAAGTCTCTGATGGAAATTTGTGAAATATTCAATGTTCAAACTATACTAGCATCTGAAGTGAGAAAAATAATAAAAAAATAGTAATAATAAAATGCGTACAATTAATGCCTGACATCCTAAACTCATAGAATTTTTCAGCTCTTTAGCATAAAAATGACCTTAAGAGGTATCAGGTCATCAAAATGCACACGTTCATATCTTCTCTAGTTAGTTATCTGTTGGAACAATACGTTTTAACATTTAGAAATTTAAGAGTATCCTTTTCTACTTTTTTACACTGCATTGTATTTCATAATTCCCATGGCATTGTTTTAATGAATGCTTCCTTAGTTCCTATTTTCCTGTTACTATTATTATAAGGGTTCTTTAGTACGGATACACAAAATTGTAAGAGGAGATTTATTAGATTGGTTTACAGAATGGGAGCAATATAATCCCACCACCAATGTCTGTTCAAGGTAGGAGCCAAAGAAATCAGTAGCAGCTAATGACAAATCAGAGGTGACGACCTAGAAGCTCCGGAGGGGAGTGAGTGCTGGTGTGAGTTCTTGCTGAATAGTGAAGAAACTGAAGACAAGTATACACAGACCAAGAAGGAGCAGTTGGTGGAACTTTCACAGTCTGGCTCCTTTTCTTCCTATTTATCCTGCATTGAAGTCCCCAGTCTATTGGATGACGATACTTACATTCAGGATATGTCTTTTCCTTGTAGCTGGATGTCCTGAAAACACCCTCAGAGACACAACCAGAAATATGCATTAGAAATCTTCTAGCTATTGCCTAATCTGGTCAGAATTAAGCATCAGATAATTAACTCCATGTTAATGATTGTTAATGATATTGGATATTTTGCTGAATAGAATATATAAAACAGGAAGTGTGTGTGTGTGTGTGTGTGTGTGTGTGTGTGTGTGTGTGTGTTATCTTATCTTCATGTTCCAGATATACTAACTGGTTCAATATTTAACCCTAAGTGACAAAGGGTAATAAACACTGAGTCTAGACATCTTTGCATTAAGTGTAGACATGAACATTTGCCTACAGTTGATCCGAGTCAGACAGAGGAGTTCAAATTTAATAAAACCTCTTGGGGAAGTAAAGAATCAGAACTGGAATAAAGAAGCTACTTAAAACTACGTCAGGAGTAAAACACAATTTGAAATATTTTTCTATTGTTCTCTAATATGGTTCATACTAAAAAACTTATTTGTAGCCCTCAGATAAACAAGGGTATAAACAATTAAATATGTTAAAAACTTGAGTCAAATGCAGTAAGTGAAAGTAATTCAAATTTTCTGTGTGTTCTCTTATACATATCTTTACACAAATGTAAAATTTTACCCTTTGTGAGTTTTTCAAAAAGAAAATCCCAGTTGGTTTGTCATCAGCACTAATATTTTCAATCCGACTCCTGCTAATTGAACATTGCTTTAGAAGCAGAAGCTGACAGAGGAGCCTCAAACAGATATGATAATTTAATGTTATTTCATATGAACACTACATAAACTGTTTTACAGTAAGTTGTATCCACACTTCACTATGATCAAAATAACGGTCAAAGTTAGCTCAGAAGGGGCTGGAGATATGGCTTAGGCTGTTAAGAACATTTGCTGTTGCAGAGTGCTGTTTTATAGTCCCAAAATGCACACGGCAGTTGACAACTCTAGTTTCAAGGACTCTGGGTATCCTTTTTCTGCACATACACACATTCAGGCATACATTCATGCACACACACACACACACACACACACACACACACACACACACACAAAGTGAAATAAATATCTTAAACGTTAGCTAATAGAACACCAAAAAGAGAACAGACTGTATCGCCAACTTCTATACCCAACATATGAACATATATGCCTTAATTTTTATTGGTTTGAGAAAAACTGAAGAGACTTTAATGCTTGGGAAACTTTCACTTCAAAAAGGTAACCTTTCTGTTTATTAAATGGAATTCTAATCCAATTGAAAGAGAATAAACCACTAATGTCTCATAACATCAAAGAATCAGCAGTAATTTTGCTGAGTGAAAGATGCCAGACAAAAGGCACAGAGACTGTATAATTCCATTTATATAAAATGCTATTTTGGCAAATGCATGAGACAGAAGAGTGCATGCGGTGGATAACAAAGGAACACTAGAAAGCTTTCTGAATTGCATGCTTCATATGTGAACAGCGTTTTGTCTATCACTGATTCCTAAATAAAGTTGTTAAATTAAAATCAAAAGAACCGTTATTAGTTCTTTTATTGCTACTTCATGGCAAACAGTTATTTATTCTTTTTTATAATGGATTCTGGTGTTGCCATTGAACCCAGCCAAAGCCTTGTACATATTAATCAGTACTGCTCCACTGAGCTATATACTCCAGTCCCCACATAATAGTAAATATTATAGTTAATTACTTCAAAATGCATGGATTAAAATTGTATTAAATAAATTTTTATATTTAAATTATTTTATTTACACAATATTTAAAATACACATGCACATACATACTAAAAATCTTTGGATATAAAATCTTAAAATTCTCTAAGACCTTTAGATCCTAAAGCTCAGACTTTACCAGTGTGGTGTTGAATGGTTCATGTTTGCTTGTCATTGGGAACCAGAGTACTTACTTCTACAGAGTTTGTAATTCTATTGTTTTCCTAAAGTCTAATGTCACATAGCTTTCCCTTAAATACCAACCCTTTCAACATAAATAAATCCCTCAAAACTTCCTGCTGTAATTTTTGAATGTCCTCTGAAACATTTCTTCTTACATTAAAATAGGTTTAAAAAACAACTATAAAACTGTGCTACAGAAAATTTTCTGTAGATTTAAAAAAATCTTAAACATGTGTCTATTCTAAAATTACACATGCTTGCTAGAATCACAAATTAGATGCTTGTAACTTTTGAATAAATTTCGTTCTTCATCTTAAGTGTATTCTTTGAGATTTGAAGCTCATTTTTATTATAAAAAAAAATGGTTGTCTTGAGAGTATAAATAGTATTAAAAAGTCTCATCTACTGGCCCAGATCTGCGTGCTGCACCATTTTCACCTGCTTTACTCTGTGAAAATACGACTGCCAATACATTTGCATGGTGGCTTTTCCTGGTATATCTCTACTGAAAAATTGTTTCAAATTGTGTTTTACTCCCGATGCATTTTCAAATAGCTTCTTTACTCCAGTTCTGGTCCTCTACATTCACCAGACATTTTATTAAATTTGAATTCCTTTTAAATTTTTGATTGTTTATCTATATTGACTTTTTACTTTTGTATTAATCTTAGTTTCAAAATTCAAATCTCGTGTATCAATGGATATGATCCACATAAGTCATTTAGTCAGTAGGATTTTGATGAATTTCCAATAATATTTCTTTGATATCCTGCATAGCAAGGAGATTAAGCACAGAATCATGGCATTGTGTAGCTCAGAGGATGGGAAACACCAGGACCTCCCATTCCTTGGTGATGTGTGCAAGGCAGGCACTTTACAAAAGACTTAATGTAGCCTCATCATATAACTCACTGTTTGGTTATTAACACAAATGAGCAATAAACATGTGCCCACCTCAACACCTACACATAATCTGAATTTTTAATATGTATTTATTGTTTGATTGTTGGTTTGTTTATTTGGTGTGTGTGTGGTGTGTGGGTGTGTGTGTATACAAGCATATAAGTGCTACTTTTATGAAGGTTAAAGGACAACTTCCAGAATTTTTTTTCCTCCAATCACTACGTGCATGCATTCCAGTGGTAGAGCTCAGGTTGTCTAACTTGGAGGCAATCATCTTCATCGACTGATAATTTTCCTGGTCCTATAAATGAATCTTTATGCAGCTATATTCATCCTGTACTCGTATGAAGGACTGCAATTGCTGAATTCCCTTTTTCTTCAGCCACTGATTGACCTGGAAATCATTAACACCCCCTCAATGAGCACTCATTGTGAAGTTAAAGGTACTGTGTGTGCTAAGGTCAGAGCAGTGAATGAGAGTGTGCTGGCTAGTCTTTATATCTGCTAGATACAAGCTAGGGTCATCTTATAAGAAGCAACTTTAACCATGAAAATGCCTCCATGGGATTGGTATGTTACCATGGCAATAGAAACCCAAGATGAGCCATCATGCTTTCAACCATGAGGAAAACCAAGGTCCAGCCTAGGTGGCTTTTTTAGCAATATGTGAGCAAATTATGGAAGACAGCAGAAGGATTACTGTGCAAAATCTGTAACATGTGATCTTGTTCACCACTGACATATGATCCCAGTGGTATTAGCACTACATCTTGAACAAGGCAGAGACCTGGGCACTATCCTAGGGCTGTGACTCTACTTTTTAACTTTTTCAAGATTTCCAGGTTATTCATGAGTGTGTTGATAGTTGCAGTGCACTGCCTTAAAAGAATTGCAATCCTCAAGGAGGAGCGAAAAGGAAAAACATTTATTAGCATCAAAATAATATCTGGCAGCTTCTGGTTTATCTTTTCCAGAGAGCAAAACTCATTTCTTGGTATGTCATTTTTATTCTACCAGCCAGCTAATCTGAGAAGGAAGGCATCCAATGAATGCTCACAGCCAATGGAACCAATCTAATGAAACCATTGGGAAAATTTCCCCCTTTATTACATGTTATGAACCAGAACATTTTTTCACTCAGAACCACATTTAATTCATTTGAAGAACAATCTCAAAATCAGTTTTGACTGACTTCAGTTTGGAGTTTGTGGGAAAGCTTTCAATAACATAATCTTCACCGGGCATGGATAAAACCCCAAAGTTATTTGACACAGAGGTTTGTTACTTCTAAACAGTTGCTCAACTATAGACTAAAAATGCCTTACTTATGAGAAAATAGCACTTAACAATTTACTGAGACTTGGGTTCACTGGATTCCTGTTTAAGGAGATTATTAAAATGGTATTTCATTAATTTCATGTTCTTTATCTCATAATGCTTAAGTTACAAACATTTATACATTAATTTTTCTGATTAAAGAGTAATACATCCTGTTTTCAAATGTGTATTAAGAAGCAGGCATCTAGAGAAAATATCAAAATAGGAAGAGAATTAGTAAATTAATTTGAAACTCTAGGTGACATTCTTAGGCAATGTTTGTAACATAGAACAGAAAAAATGAAATGCAGTGGATTTGCACAAATGCATCTTTTTGTTTATTTTTTAAATTTATGACTGTTGTTGTAGTAGTTCATCCCCCAAATAATACATACTCCCTGATGCTCATTAAACCAAGGACAGCCACAAAATCGCTAGGAATGATCCCTAGCACAGGTTCAATCCTGTTCCCCAGCTAAATAAATGACAAGGAAGGATTCCCAGGCAAGAACGCAACATTGTCAGAAACAAAATTGCTCTTAAAGCTGGAGCTAAAAGGCCTTTAGCAGAAAAATTGGGGTCAGGCCCTTTAGCATGTAGCAGATAAATCCAGAATCAGTTTAATATGTTCTGTGCTTGGAGAGTAAAAAAATAATTGATATCTGATCAATGGCAGTGTTGAGAGCACAAAGGTTTCCAGGCATTCACAGCAGGAAATCAATAGATAATAAAGTTTCTAACTTACCGAGCATAACAAATGGCAGCAAAGACAATGAAACTCACGTGGTTGTGGCTGGAGTTTGGGCAGAACATGAAGTTTATCATCAAGGAATCATACGGTACATTTAATGTCACTGCTAACTCCATTTCTCCCTGGGTAATGACCAGGTGTGGGTCCAACACAGTTGAATGATTCATTGAAATCTAAACAAGTGATTTTCTGTGTCATAATAGGACTTTCATTTTACAGTCTCATGGTTGGAATTGTCCTATTACATGAACTGCATGAAAGTTAAGTAAGTAGACAACGCAATGTAAATTTCTAAATGATAAATGATAACCTTGTCCCTCCACACTCTTATGTTTCATAGGACAAGCCTCAAGAATTTCAAGGTATTTGGGGGTGGGGGGCAGATGTGGCGGCACAAATCTGTTATTCCAATACCTAAGAAACTGAGCAAGAAAGATAGAGTTCTGGGCTTATGTGGGTAGCATAGTGAGACCCTATCAATAATCATATATAAGCAAGAGAAGAGGCTCTATAATCATGGACTTCTTTTATTCCTTTAAAAGGGAAAAGGGAACTAATATTACTCAGGAGGATTTTACCACCATGTCTAAATCAATGTCAAATACCACGACATGAATGGTTAAGATTTCAACAGACGGAGAAGCACAGAACAGTGTCACTGAGTCACGGTACAAACTTTCTTTATTGATATTGCAACCTTGTTATTCACAACTGTCTTGTCGGTACTTATAAACACCCAACTGCATTTAATAAATAAATCTTAATCTCAAAAAGATAAGAAGGGTTCCATTGCCCAAGGCTCTGAAATGACAAATACGATATTAGATATATTTACAAAAATTAAAAGTCTTCAACTAAAATGCAAAGTGATTTTGAAAAAACGTGTTGATGATTCTTTATTTTTATTTCGACAATCTGATCAGCAGATTAATAAACAATAAGAAAATATACAGCATTAACAATTATTTTAGTAAATTGACAAGAAACTCCTATAAAATGCTGACATTAAAAATGAACTTTGATTTCCTAAGATGGAGAGGAGTTCACTTTCTAAATGTGACTTCAAGAAATTTTTTCTCATTTCTTTTATTTTTTCCTAATTTATTTATTTTAAACTCCAGATTTTATTCCCCTCCAGGTCCACACTACAACTGTTCCACATTCCATACATCCTCCCCGCCCCTCATCTCCAGGAGGATGTCTCCACCGCCCATCCCCCACCCCACCAGACTTCTCGATTCCTTGGGGCCTCCAGTCTCTAGAGGTTTGGTGCATCTTTTCTGACTGAACCCAGACTAGGCACTTCAGCCTGTTGTCCTTTTTGAGTTCTGTGGGCTGTATCTTGGGTATTTGGCACTTTTGGGGGGCAAGGGCTAATATCGACTTATTAGTGAGTACATACCAAGCATGTCCTTTTGGGTCTGAGTCACCTCACTCAGGATGGTATTTTCTAGTTCCATCCTTTTGCCTGCAAAACTCAGGATGTCCTCATTCTTAATACTTGAGTAGTATTCCATTGTGTAAATGAACCACATTTTCTGTATCCCATCTTCCATTGTGGGACAGCTGGGTTGATTTTCCAGCTTCTGGCTATCACAAACAACATAGTGGGACACATGCCGCTGTGGCATGGTGGGGCATCTTTTGGGTATATTCCCAAGAGTGGTCTTCAGGTAGATATATTTCATCGTTTTTTACAGTCCAGTCTTAATCCCCCTTCCCAATCTGCCCTCTGACTGTTCTAAATCTCATAACTCCTCTCCCCCATCCCCATACCTGTCTCCAAGAGGATGTCCCCACTCATCCACCTCCACTCTGCCAGACCTCCCCACTCCCTGGGGCCTCAAGTCTCTCCAGGGTTAGGTGCACCTTCTTTGACTGAGTCCAGACTCTGCAGTCCTCTGCTAGATATGTGTTGGTGACCTCCTGGTGTATGCTGCCTGGTTCGTGGCTCAGTGTTTGAGCAATCTCCGGGGTCCAGGTTAGTTGGGACTAGCCCTGAGAGTCCACTATGTACAGAGCTCTGTTGAAGACTATGGAAATTTTAACATGGGGAAGTATAGTTTCTAATCTCCAAGAAGTGAAATCAAGTTGGGAAGAGTACTGTTTTGAGTGGAGAAAAAGAGAAAATGAAACTTGCATTTGAGGCATTACCACCATGTTAATACGGAGAAGAGAAAGTACTTCTGGGAGATGAACTAAATGATGAAAGGAGGAAGGATTTAACAAATGTTTTTCTCAAAACAAAAGGAGCCTGACTCTCTGGACATCAAAGCGCTGCAAGAGAAGAAAAAAGCGGCATGTCAGCGTAGGATTCTAACTTATATGTGTTTTTTCTAACTCTGGCAAGAAGAAGAAAAAAAGGAAAAGTTTGAACATAAAGGAACTAAGGTTACAACTATTTTTCCTTTTAAGCTTTACTGTTCAAAAGCAGCTCAATAAAATTCTTACCCTCGGGAGATACTTTCACTTAGGTCCAACTGAACATTGGCACAGCTAATAGCTTAAAATTAATAAGAGCATCCTCAGCCTCAAAATACCAAGTATGGGAACTGACTGAGAATCTGTATGAAGGTCTAACTGGGCTTCCTCAGGACTAGCAAGGCTCTCACCGTGGACGGTCCACTCCTGACATTCCTCGACACGCTTTTCCCTTAAATATTCATACACATTTTTACTCCGAAGATAAAAAATTTGGCTCTGTCAGGCTTGTCAAGGCTTTTACTTTTCCTCGACTTCAAAGTCTTTGTTTGCTCAGTTGGTTCTTTGTTTAGTTTGCTTTTCCAAGGCAGGGTTTCTATGCGCAGCCCTGGCTGTCTTAGATCTGGCACTGTAGACTAGGCTGGCTCAAAAAGCCTCTGACTTTTTTTTTCTTTTTTTCTTTTTTTTATTAGATATTTTCTTCATTTACATTTCAAATGCTATCCCCAAAGCTCCCTATACCCTCCGCCCGCCCTGCTCCCCACGCATCCACTCCCACTTCCTGGCCCTGGTGGTCCCCTGTGCTCAGGCACATGATCTTTGCAAGACCAAGGGCCCCTCCTCCATTGATGGCCGACTAGGCCATCCTCTGCTACATATGCAACTAGAGATACAGCTCGGGGGGAGGGGGTACTGATTAGTTCATATTGTTGTTTCTCCTATAGGGTTGAAGACCCCTTTATCTCCTTGAGTACTTTCTCTAGCTCCTTCATTAGCAGCCTCTGCCTTCTTAGTGCTTGGATCGATGGCATGCGCCACCACACTGAGCACCAAGAAATTCATTGTTACTGGTAAATTCCTTCAATCAAGAAGTCGGAGATTTCATATGATTTTTCTATTACCTTACACAGAAGACAACATATTAAATAGCGTTCATCAGTTTTAGGATTTAGACGAATACAAATGCACTCTTCAGAAAGGCAGGGTCCATACAATCACCCTGCCCCTTTGTTATTCACTATTTTCCTTTCAAAATAATGAAGAGATTTTATGAAAAGAAAACTTCTTCAACTAAAAATGTATAGATTAACTTTTTGGTCTTCTAAAATCTTTTGCCTGAGGATTTTTTGATTCCTTGCTTACCGTGAGTTTCTTTTCTTCCTAATAAAATCCAAACATAATATCAAGGTCATTACCACCTTTGCAGAAAAGCTAACTTTAAAGTAAAATCAAACATTATTTCTTTGAAAACTACACTACTCAACCCAATAAATTCGGTCCTGATACCCTAGAAATACATAGAGATGGTGATAACTTTCTACCTAAATTGATGATTTTAAGAAATAACTCTTGGCCCTTGATATGAATGACATTTCAGATATCATATTCAAATTTTGTTTCAGCTATGTTCTATGACCATAATCTTATTGGAGAGGAAGCCAATAATAAGCAAACCTGAAACAGCCTAAAGGTCATGGCCTTAGGAATGTAGCTAATTTTCATATTTAAAAGGTAGTCTCAGGGGTTACCCCGGATCATGACAAGTAAGCTAGAAGCTAGGGACAAAAATCTATAAGGGGTCAAAATATACAGTGCTATTATTTCTTTTTTATTTAAAAAAATTTAGATTTTGGTTTGGTTTTGAGTAGATGTACTCACCAATACAGCAACGAGAAGAATAGTTAAATGGATTAATTGTAGCATGCTAATTAGCAATGTTCAGTACATAGTAAGTCCTGAAATACTTGTTAATTTTTACAAAAATATTCCATAAGCACAGGCAGGCAGTGATGAACATGAGGAAGAAACAACCACCGTAATAAAGGAAAATGGACAGGACCAAAGTTGCAAATTTATTTTTCAGTTAACCCTTGCTATATAGCCTCAGTCCAAGATGAGAACATATGCAAAGTAAGACAGTCCTCAAGTATGTGAAACATAAAGCATTTGCTTGACATCAAAATTAATCAAGTGGATTAATTGCCAAATGAAGTTCATGAAGAACAGCTTGGTCGGGTAACTTGGTTACTACCATCAGTAACCTAGATAAGGAAGGACACCTGTGAGGCAGAACTTGAGGAATGAAAAGCTTGTCTACTGTAGACTTGAGGGGAGAATCTCTGCAAATGCAAAGGACTGGACACAGGAGTACTGGGAAGATAGCTATGTTGTGTAGTCTGTAAGATCCCAGGCTAGAGGCCATGTGCATATTATAACAATAGTGATCCCAGCAAATGAGCATTAAAAAAAATGTGTAGCTAAAAAGATCATCTTTGAATAACAATATATAGTTACTTATTCTGAGATGAAAATATTCATTATCCTCACTTTGTTTTCTGTTGTTATTATTGATAATGATGCTCTTTGCAGCAAAATAAAAACAATAATTATCACAATACAATTATACAGTAAGAGGTAGTTTTTAAAGCAGAATTCACTCCGTTTGAATGTGATTATATTTGACAAGATAAATAGTAAGAGTAATACAAAGACAAATTCTGAGTCAATAAACAAAACCTGTGCAGGTCATTTTCCAGCCTTGTTGACTTCCACCATTTGCAGGGATAATAAGAAGCAAGGATTTTTTTTTTCATGAAAGCAAATAGAAGATAAATATAAGATATAATGAGAAAAGTGAATAATGTAAATTTACATTTTTAAGAATTTCCTCCTTACTTTTGAGAAGGGAAGGCATCATCCTGAGCGAGGTAACCCAATCACAAAGGAACTCACACAATATGTACTCACTGATAAGTGGATACTAGCCCAAAACTTAGTATACCCAAGATATAAGATACAATTTGCCAAATGAATTAAACTCTAGAAGAATGAAGACCAAAGTGTGGACACTGTGCCCCTTCTTAGAATTGGGAACAAAACACCCATGGAAGGAGTTACAGAGACAAAGTTTGGAGCTTCGACAAAAGGATGGACCATCTAGAGACTGCCTTATCTAGGGATCCACCCCATAATCAGCTTCCAAATGCTGACACCACTGCATACACTAGCAAGATTTTGCTGAAAGGACCCAGATATAGCTGTCTCTTGTGAGACTATGCTGGGGCCTAGCAAACACAGAAGTGGATGCTCACAGTCAGTTATTGGATGGGTCACATGGCCCCTAATGGAGGAGCTAGAGAAATTACCCAAGGAGCTAAAGGGAACTGCAACCCTATAGGTGGAACCACAATATGAACTAACCAGTACCTGGGAGCTCTTGTCTTTAGCTGCATATATCAAAAGATGGCCTAGTCGGCCATCACTGGAAAGAGAGGCCCATCGGACACACAAACTTTATATGCCCCAGTACAGGGGAACGCCAGGGCCAAAAAATGAGAATGGGTGGGTAGGGAAGTGGGGGGGGGGAGGGTATGGGGGACTTTTGGGATAGCATTGGAAATGTCATTGAGGAAAATATGTAATAAATTAAAAAAAATAAAAAAATAAAAAAAAAGAATTTCCTCCTTACTTTTGAGAAGGGAAGCTGTGAATTAAACATAGAACAGTTTTTCCTTGCAACAATGTACAACCATGGAAAGGCCAAACTAAATGCACTTTTAACTTTCTTTACATGATAGTTACTTCTAACTGTGTTGTCTACTCTCTGACTTCTTGAAGGTTTTGTCATTTAACATGGGGGATTTATATGAACATAGACAAAGGAATATGGAAAATACTGACTAAACATGTGTAAATTAATTTCATCCTCCAAGAAAATATCCATCCTTTCAATTATGACCTAAGCCTGAAAAGACACAAAAAGATTTTTAAAAATTACTGGATCTTTTAAAGTTTTTCTTTTCCCATTTTTTTCCGGACTTATAAGGTGAATTCAGCTTTACCCTTGTAAGAATTTCAAGTGCCCTGTTCTGCGTCCTTGAGCACAAAGCTAAAATATACTTTGCATCATGAAATTCTACTGACAACAATATGAAAAGTTAGTCCTCTAGGTAAACATACCCCTCCCTACCCCCAAGTGTTCTTTACCAGACTAACCCAGTATACTGGTCATCACACCCCTCAGGCAAGAAGGATGGCAGGCTCCGGAACACCCGGTGCTGTTGTTGCCGCTCAGCTATCACTCGGCAGCTGGACCATTTCATGCTATCTTTAATGACCATCTAGAAGTCCCACAGCGACCGATATTTAAAGCTAGACCTTCCAAAACTGCCTGTTCTAATGCCTCCCTCCATCACTGTGACTACCCACAATGTAACAGTAGGTTACAC
The DNA here is from genome assembly GCF_000001635.26 of Mus musculus. Lineage (NCBI taxonomy): Eukaryota > Metazoa > Chordata > Mammalia > Rodentia > Muridae > Mus > Mus musculus. The sequence continues at coordinate 83,116,545 of NC_000068.7, forward strand.
TCCAAATAAGGCCAGCATTTCCCGACATTAAAACACTATCGGCCTTACTCTGATAACTGCTAAAAGACTAATTCCAAGAAAAAATATTTAGTTAGGGTTTATTAACCACAACTCCCCAAAGGTCTGTGAGACTAATCCTGGTTTTGTTTATTTCGGATCATAACAGAAGTACGAGTTTCCCTCAGCTCATTCTGTGTCAGTCACCGTATGTCCCACCAGGCTGTGTCACAGTTAATCACACCCTCCTGAACCAACTATTCTCTCTTCACATCGCTCTCCAGATCCCTACAGGTCACTTTCTAAATTTCCCCTTCGCAGCTGATGCCTCTTCCTGTCGGGTTCTTTAGAACTGAAATGGTTCATTTCAACACTTGATATTTTACTCTGTACTTGGGATCCACGGTCAATCTTGTTCAGTCTCCATACCAGTCTCCATATAAAGAAGAATAGCAAATTTTCAAATTTTGCTCATGCATGAAGATTCATTTATTCACTTTTCTGGGCAACAAGGTTACTTAAATGTCTAATCAACTAATTATGTAAGAGAACTTTTAATGTATTCATTTGTAGAAAGTTTCCTCTGTCCCCCTGGTTCCCACTCATTTCAGCAAATGGCCCCGCTAGTCCACCATCCACAGAGCAACTCATGTCTCCAGCCACATATGTAGCAGAGGATGGCCTTGATGGGCATCATTGAGAGGAGAGGCCCTTGGTCCTGTGAAGGCTCTATGCCCCACTGTAGCAGAATGCCAGGGTGGGGAGGCAGAAATGGGTGGGTGGGTGGGGGAGCACTTTCATGGAAGCAAGAAGAGGGGGAGGGGATAGGGGATTTCCAGAGGGGAAACAGGGAAAGGGGATAACATTTGAAATATAAATAAAGAAAATAATCAATAAAATATAAAAAATAAAAATAAATCTTATAAAAAGTTCTTTCATATTTTCATGCCTTATATTAAACTTGTTATCAAATGAAGCCAAGCGTACCTTAAACATGTAGACTGAATCAAACCAATAGTGGTCACCTTTACCACCAAACCACTACCTGAGCTCAAGCCAGCAGCAACTCCTCCCTTCCAGAATCACTGAAACAGCAGGGTGCCCGTACTCACTCTCTCTACTCTTTTGCACTTACCATGCTCACATCTGTTGACTTCAGTTCTATGCTACTCCAAGTATTTAACTTTCAAAAATGGACAAAATGTTGACATTTTTCCCCTGAATGTGTTGTGAAAGAGGAGAAAAAAAAAATTTTATTTTTATTTTTATTTTCTCTGCACAGATGTTTTGTTGGTGTGTGTGTTACCTGCATGCCTGGGACTAGAAGAAGCCAGAAGAGGGTATCCGACACCTTGGACAGGGAGTTACAGTGTGAGCCATCATGTGGATGCTAGAAATGAAACTCAGGTCTCTGAAAGAGCTGCCAGTGCTCTTAATCTCTGAGCCACCGTTTCTGCCCCAGAAACAAGTGTGCTGTACCTTCATCTCCTACCAAGTCTTACACGCGTTCGCGACCGGCCAGGAAAGACGCAACAAACCAGAATCTTCTGCGGCAAAAACTTTATTGCTTACATCTTCAGGAGCAAGAGTGTAAGCCCCCCATTGCTTACATCTTTAGGAGCCAGAGCACCAGAGCGCCAGAGCACCAGAGCGCAGAGCAAGAGCTCTATTGTTTACATCTTTAGGAGCAAGAGAGCAAGCCCCAAGCCAAAGCGAAAGCGAAACCCCGTCCCTCTTAAGGAGAGTTATCCTTCGCCTAGGACGTATCACTCCCTGATTGGCTGCAGCCCATGGCCGAGTTGTAGTCACGGGGAAGGCAGAGCACATGGGGTGGAGAACTACCTTTGGCACATGCGCAGATTATTTGTTTACCACTTAGAACACAGCTGTCAGCGCCATCTTGTAATGGCGAATGTGGGGGCGGCTTCCCACAGTTCCCCCTTTTCTATTAATAAAAGCAATAGGCCACCCATATTAATGAGAGTGGAGATAGAGGTCAAATCCCCAGTGTGCAGGTAAAGGAGCCGTACACATAACCTCCTTCCAGGCTCATCACTTAGAGGGGTCCTGGTCTGGTCCCGTGTTGTTTTTCCTGGAGGAAGGACTCTTGAACACTCAACCTTCTTGAAAATTGACATGTCTCCCTAGAATAGGCTCATATATGCCGCAGAGCCCTTCTACTGCAGTGCTTAGTTGTGCCACTCTCTCGGGCTGCTGAAGCACACTCACTCTATCCCGTGTAATGAGACTAGCCTCGTGGGGTGCAAGAGCTGAATGGCCAGCGACCTATTGCTTAAGCATAGATAACCATAAATCAGGGGAAGCACCATGTTCTAGAGCTGCAAGCGCCTGGGCAATAACCACCTTGTCTCTCCTAGTTTGGGCCTTAAGCTTACAGACCAACCAGAGAAGCAACACTAATCCACAGCAAAGTGTATCTCCAAATAATATCAATCCCACCCATTCTTTAAAGAAGGAAAATGCTGAGGAGATCTAATTGGGTAATCCTTTGGTCAGGGACAGGTCCAAGCGCGTGGAGTTGACCTGAAGTCTCAATTCCCGAAGGATCTGTTCAAATTCATCCGTCCAATTTTGTAACATATACTGAGAAAGACTTTTTGACAAATTAGCTGCCCTAGTAAATTTCTCATACTGAATGGAAGTAACACACAATCCCGGAAACTTTTGTTCACATCCCAGCTGAGCTATTTGCCATAATACATCTAGTTGTACCTGGACAAGATCTATGAGTTGATTAACCAGCATGAGACCACCCTGTATCTTGACATTAGCTGAGGCCTGTTTATCTATGACTGTAGTCACTGAGGCTGACAAAGTGTTAATGGTGTCCTAGTTAGTGGTAAAAAAGCAGGGGAATACTTGAGCATTATACATCACCGGCATTGGGAGTGGAAATGTCGACATTATCCCCCAACGCTGCTCTTCAGAGGATTCCCACGTCAAGGCAATGGAGCTTATAGTGGGACATGATTGATAACCTAGGCCCTGTAATGAATGAGATGACTCTGTGGTGGGCCATGCTTTGGGCCACCAATGTGTAGAAATTATACTTTTATCTGCTCCGGTATCAAGGATGCCTTTAAACTCTTTTCCGTTGATCTTAAGGCGGAGCTTAGGTCTATCATTCAAAGATACAACCAAATAGGCAGAATCATTTTCTGAGGAGCCCATTTTCTTTATCTCAGGTCCTGTAAATTTTTCCCTGGTATTATCAGGGAGGAGCAGCAGCTGAGCTATCCTATCTCCTTTACTAATAGAAAAAACGCCCTTAGGGCTTGAGCACAGGACCTGTATTTCAGGGGAATGTTGACAATCCATAACTCCAGGGTGGACTACTAAGCCCTGTAAGGTGAGTGAACCCCGGCCGAGAATAAGACCCATGGTTCCCGAGGGCAAGGATGGTATAGGCTCCACTGGCACCGGCTGAATACTCATTTGAGGCATTAATAGGAAGTCGGAGGCGGCACGCAGGTCCACCCTTGTGGGTCTTCCTGGGTCGCCTCTCTGACTGCTTCCTGGGTCCTGACAAACCGGTTCCCATATCTTTGAGGGCCCTGGGACCGAGGGCCCGATGACCCGTTTTTTGGCACATCAGCTGATTGACTATCAGGTGGGGGAAGGATTCTGCCCTTTATATCCCTCACAGAGCGACACTGGTCGGCTCTATGATAACCCTTGCCACACTTAGAGCAAAGAGTGAGAGTCCCCCCTGTTTATCTGGAGCTCTGTAATCTTTCTTAAGATGCCCAGGCTTTCTGCAGTTAAAACATGTCCTCTGATCATTTCTGCCCACGGAGCGGTTTTGGGATTGGAGGATGGCGGCCGCTAAGCCTGCATTGGTGAGAGGTCCCCCAAGCTCCCGACAAACCCTGAGCCAGTCTTGTAAGCCTTTGTTCTTTCTTGGGGCTATGGCCGCTCGGCACTCCTGTGTGGCTTGCTCATAAATGAGCTGTTCTACCAGAGGTGCGGCTTGCTCTGAATCTCCAAAAATACGCTCTGCTGCCTCTGTCATTCTGGCCACAAAATCTGAGAAGGACTCCTGAGGTCCCTGGACGATCTTTGTTAGTTGTCCAGTGGCTTCACCTGCTCGGGAGAGCGCCTTCCAGGCCCTAATAGCCGTGGAGGAAATTTGGGCATAAGCTCCCCAATGGTAGTTTGTTTGATCAGCAGAATAAGCTCCCTGACCCGTTAACAAGTCAAAAGTCCAATCTCTCTGCTCTGGAGTCAAAGCAGCTGCATTTGCTCGGGCCTGCGCTTGTGCAGCCTCTTGCCAAAGAGCTCTCCATTCCATATATTTGCCCATACTAGGGAGAGCGGCTTTTACAATCATTTGCCAGTCGGCAGGAGTTAGTGCCATGCCGGCAAGCCTGTCTAACTGCACCAAGGTAAAATTAGCATTGGTTCCATATTTACGGACTGACTCGGCAAGCTCTTTAATCTGCACATATTCTACCGGAGCGTGGACACGCCCACCCTCGGCTCCTTCAAAGACCGGAAATACCTGTTGTATTTTCCTTTGTTCCTCTCTGGGAATGAATGAGTCTGCGCATTGCCTCTCTGAGCATTGTCTCTCTGCGCAGGGCTGACGCACTACGCAGGGCGGGGGCTCCGCATAGGGCGGAAGTGCACCTTGAAGCCGACTGCCCGGAGGCCAAGCAGCAAACTGGCCTTCGCCAGCCGCTTTTGGCTTTTTTCTTGACCAATTAGCTCACATTTTATCTGGCTGGCACTTTTCTCTCTCATAACAAGCTGCTTCTTCCTCCCAGTCTGTTTCTTCAGAGGAGAATTCGTCATCTGATTCAGAGCTACTAAGAGCTGGCTCCTTGAGCTCATCTAGTGACGAGTATCTCCTAGAGACCTCCGCTAATTGATCTTTTTTCTTTTCTTTTTTCTTTTCCTTCCTTCTAATCTCTCCCCAGGTATTCTTACCTGACCTTAACTTTTCCTCGGGTTCAAGACCCTTGGAAAGGCCTGTATACTTAGTTTGTGTACCATATTTCCTCTTTGCTCCTACTCTCTCTCCCGCTTTACTTCTGATAGACAGCCCTGAATTTCATCCAGAATTTTCAGCCCTGCCTTAACCACTTGATAACATGTGAAAAGGAACAAAAAGGCTCCTAACACTAGAAAAAGTTCAAGGTCAAACATACCTTGTAAAGCTATTTCCCACTTTACTTCTGATAGACTGTCTTGAATTTCGTTAGAAAGTTCAAGGCCAGACGTACCTTGTAAAGCTATTTCCCACTTTACTTCTGATAGACTGTCTTGAATTTCGTTAGAAAGTTCAAGACCAGACTTACCTTGTAAAGCTGTATTCACTGGTACCCCTGTTCCCCAGCTGAAGAGTTCTGAATTCATGCAGTTGAATCCTTCTCAACAGTCTGTTTTGTGGGAACACTTCATTACCACCATTCCCCAGCTGAAGAGTTCTGAATTCACGCTGGATCCTTCTCAACAGTCTGTTTTACGGGAACACTTCATTACCGTGACCCGCAGTTCTGGTTCCGGAATGAGGAATCTTCCTTGCGCCGGTGATGGTTAACTCCCGTCCCGAGTTTTCTTGTCCCGGGTTTTTTCGTCTCGGGTTCTTTCTTCCCGGGTTTCGGCACCAACTCTTACACGCGTTCGCGACCGGCCAGGAAAGACGCAACAAACCAGAATCTTCTGCGGCAAAAACTTTATTGCTTACATCTTCAGGAGCAAGAGTGTAAGCCCCCCATTGCTTACATCTTTAGGAGCCAGAGCGCCAGAGCGCCAGAGCGCAGAGCAAGAGCTCTATTGTTTACATCTTTAGGAGCAAGAGAGCAAGCCCCAAGCCAAAGCGAAAGCGAAACCCCATCCCTCTTAAGGAGAGTTATCCTTCGCCTAGGACGTATCACTCCCTGATTGGCTGCAGCCCATGGCCGAGTTGTAGTCACGGGGAAGGCAGAGCACATGGGGTGGAGAACTACCTTTGGCACATGCGCAGATTATTTGTTTACCACTTAGAACACAGCTGTCAGCGCCATCTTGTAACGGCGAATGTGGGGGCGGCTTCCCACAACCAAGTACATTCAATATTCTCTTGTTCCATTAAAAAAATATGATGTTCTGGCAATGTTCATGATCTCTTAGGTTTGTAAATTATTGGCCTATCCTTTGTTTTCATTTTCCCTTCCTTTCCTGTGCCTCTGTTCTCAGTATGCATATTAACGTCTAACTTACTCCTTACCCTTATTTCTTCTCTGAAGTTTTCTCTTTTCTTCAACCTTGAGAAGTATCATACACTGTCTACTTCACTTACCACTCATTCCTCTCTGAATCCTTTTCTTCTGCCAAAATCTATGCTACCTTCCTAATGCATCAACTTAATTAAATCCCATACGTGAATTATCCTCTAATGTACAACTAGAAAGTACTTAAAATCACCAAGTGATGCTACATGCCTTTAGTCTCAGCACATGGAGGAAAAGGCATGTGGGTCTGTGACTTCAAGGCCAGCCTGGTCTACAGAGTGATGAGTTCCAGGATAGCCAGAGCTACACAGAGAAACCCTGCCTCGAAAAACCATGAGGGGGGGAAGGGAGGGAGAGAGAGAACTTTAAGGTTTAGAAAAATTTTAGGATTAGAGAATGTGTTTAACATATGCCACAGTTCTCTATACTACATTATGTTTTTATATAGGTATATATTTTCAAATCATACACATTACAAAAATACATACTTTATATCTCAATACCTATTCTAACCTTTCTAACTGTCTTGGGAATGGTTGCTGTTAATTGGTCACAGCCATCTCTAAGGATGGCTTCCTCTAGGGCCCCATTTCCAATCTGTGAATTTTCCATTTCAGTGCTTCTTACAACTTCCCATTTCTTCCCATTTTCATCCAGGCTTTTACGTCCTCTAAATCAGATTCCTTCAGCTGAGCTCTTCTTATTTCTGATCCTGCCTACTATTGAAGATTAATCTTCTTAAAAGTTCTACATCTTACTGTTTTTTTTTATGTTATCTCTCTGTCAAAACTTTTAAATCAGAGGAAAAAATGCAAAGATAAACAGATTGTTTGCTTGGGGAGCAGACTTGGGATCAAGAAGATTTTTGTATTTAACATCATGTTATTGTACAATGACTAAATAATTAATAATCTAATAATTGCCATTTGTAATTAGTATAGTAAAATTAATTACAGTTAAAGTGACATGTATAACTGATTTCAACATTTTGTATACTACTTATTCCACTGTCCCATTAGTTAAAATCTCTTCTTTGTCTACAATGTTTCTAATTTTGTATTAAAATAATACTCCTGTATTACTTTAAACCTAAATTCCAATCTTATATAACTTCATGATTATATAAACAATAACTAATTATATTTTGTACAAAACCTTGTTTCTTATGAGAACAAATGACTTATCCCACATCAATGTTTTTCACCAAACTATCTGTTTGACTTTTCTCGCCTCACATGAAATAAAAACATATTTTTTCTTCTTAATTGGTTATTTTCTTTATTTTCATTTCAAATGTTATCCTCTTTTCCATCACCCCCAGGGAACCCCTTATCCCATTCCCCTCCTCATGCTTCTATGAGGGTGTTCCCCCATATACCCACCCACTCCCACTTCCCCGCCCTCGAATTCCCCTACACTGGAGCATTAAGCCTTCACAGGACCAAGGGCCTCCCCTCCCATTGATGCCTGACAAAACCATCCTCTGCTACAAATGTGGCTAGAGCTATAGGTCCCTCCATGTGTACTCCTTGGTTGGTGGTTTAGTCCCTGGGAGCTCTGGGGGAGGGAGGTTTGGTTGCTTGAAATTGTTGTTCTTCCTATGAGGTTACAAACCCCTTCAGCTCCTTCAGTCCTTTATCTAACTCCTCCATTGGGGACCCTGTGCTCAATCCATTGGTTGGCTATGAGCATACACCTCTGTATTTGTCAGGCTCTGGCAAAACTTCTCAGGAGACAGCTTTATCAGGCTCTTTCAGCATGCACTTCTTGGCATCTACAATAGTGTCTGCTTTTGGTGACTGTATATGGGATGGATCCTCAGGTAGGACAGTCTCTGGATGGTCTTTCATTCAGTCTCTGCTCCACACTTTGTATCCATATTTGCTCCCATGAATATTTTATTCATCCTTCTAAGAAGGACTGAAGCATTGACACTTTGGTCTTCCTTATTCTAGAGCTTTCTGTGGTCTGTATATGAGCTTTTGAGCTAATATCCACTTCTCAATGAGTGCATACCATGTGTGTTCTTTTGTGATTGGGTTACCTTACTTAGGATGATATTTTCTAATTCCATCCATTTGCCTAAGAATTTCATGAAGTCATTGTTTTTAATAGCTAAGTAGTACTCCATTATGTAAATATAACACATTTTCAGTATCCATTCCTCTCTTAAAGGACATCTGGGTTGTTTCCAGCTTCTGACTATTATAAATAAAGCTGCTTTGAACATAGTGGAACATGTGTCCTTATTACATGTTGGAGCATCTTCTAGGTATATGCGCAGGAGTAGTATAGCTGGGTCTTGAGGTAGAACTATGTCCAATTTTCTGAGGAACTGCCAGACTGATTTCCAGAGTGGTTGTACCAGTTTGTAATTCTGCCAGCAATGTTCCATTTTCTCCACATCCTGGCCAGCATCTGCTGTTATCTGAGGGTTTTTTGTGTTTTTTTTTTAATACATTTTTTATTTTTAAGTTATTATTCTTTAATTTTTTATTTTTTACACTACATATTTTATCTCTCCAACTCTATCTACCTTCTGACTGTTCCATATCCCATACCTCCACCCCACCCCCTTCTCCATGGGCTGTCCCCACCCCCACCCCACCTGACCTCTAAATTCCAGTCTCTTGAGGGTTAGATGCATCGTCTCTGAATAAACACAGACCTGGAAGTCCTCTACTGTATGTGTGTTGGGGGCCTCATATCAGCTGGTGTATGTTGCCTGTTTGGTGGTACTGTGTTTGAGAGATCTTGGGGGTCCAAATTAATTGAGACTGCTGGTTATCCTACAGAATCACCCTTCTCGGCTTCTTTCAGACTTCTCTTGACTCCCCCCCTCCCCCGCATTAAATAAAAACATATTCTTAAGCACAATATCCTTTTCCTTTGCAGTAAAGAAAACAATAGCTTAGAAATACAAAATAATCCTTGAAGAGATATTCATTTCTCCTGTAGGCTAACAATGTAAAGTTCCACAGTTAATATGTGGGATAATTTTTCCTTTGCTTCAAAATTAAAACCAAAAACAGAAATGTGGTGGCCATTAAAGACCTTGTAAGAGAACCCCCACTGTTGCAGTGTCTGAATCTAGGAGAGAGAGCTTAATTTGACTGTGATGTATTCATTAAGCTACTTGCTAGATGGGTATAAGCGTGACTCTCTTTTCTGGTCTGGATAAATTGCTGAGTGCCACTCTCAGCACTAGCGCTTCAACTTGTCTTCAAGGTACAGAGACTATGAGCAGCTATGGAAATGTCCTTTCGTTCAGTTTCATCTCTATGTGCAACACTCAGAGGTCAACATTTGCTTGAATTCCTGTCACTGTGTAGCCTGCATAAGAAAAATTCATGAGCGACACCATTAATGATTTTTTAATGAAAGAGTAAATTGCTGTGTCACAAAGTACATGAAATGAGCTAGCTTAACCACAGACTAAGCAAAACAGAAATAAAAATCTTGTAAACACATACATAATTTGGACACCGATCCTCTTTTCCCTTCCCTGCAAATGACAGAATGAAACAGGATCAAAGAAAACAAATGAATATATGCAGCTTCTTGGGCAGATTAACTGATATTTTTAATACGTGTTTGATCCAAGTTTCACTGCAGTAAGCAATTCAAGCAAAGATCTGATTACTCTATTTATCATTTGATGGTCTTTACAAAAGCTGAAAATTATACTCTCTCTAAATCTTATATTAGCTGGCAGTACGCGCAGAAATGATGGCCAAGAATTTACTTACATAATGCTGGTAAATTGCCAAAACATACGCAACAGCTCTTTTGGCCTCTGCTTTCCATCATAGTTGATGACACCAGAGAGAGGTAGAGATGCAGTCTTCACTTCAGCTTTCAGCTGAGGCTTCTGTCAGTTGCCCCAATAAACTACACAGCCACCCACAAACACAGCAATCATTTACCAACAGAGTACCTATGCACAAGGCATGTGCTCAACCTGAGGAAGAGGAGATTTCAGCACTAGATTGGGTGTAACACTAGTGATTAAATGTGGTTATCATTAAAATATTTTAAAAAGATAGAAAAGAGGGTAAATTAAAATATGGAATACTTTATTTTTAAAATTAGACACATTAAAATTATACACATTAAAATAATGTGTATATAAAATAAGATAGAGAAAATTTTTTTTCTCTTTCTGTTGTATTGACACATATTGACATTGTGTTCAAGTGAAAAAAATCTTAAAGAAAAACCCCTTTTTACTCTGTTTATTATAGCTGGATCACTTTTTTTAAAAATACTTTTTATTAGGTATTTTCCTCATTTACATTTCCAATGCTATCCCAAAAGTCCCCCATACCCTCCCTCCCACTTCCCTACCCACCCACTCCCACTGTTTGGCCCTGGCGTTCCCCTGTACTGGGGCATATAAAGTTTGCAAGTCCAATGGGCCTCTCTTTCCAGTGATGGCCGACTAGGCCATCTTTTGATACATATGCAGCTAGAGTCAAGAACTCCAGGGTGCTGGTTAGTTCATAATGTTGTTCTACCTATAGGGTTGCAGATCCCTTTTAGCTGGATCACTTAAACATATACCTGAAACAATATATTTTTAAATTCTGCCTTTGCCTTTTGATTCCAAATCAAGTGCCACTGCCAGCCCCAGCTAGTGTTGCTCTTTGTTGCAAAGAAGTACCTACATAAGTAACACATTTATGATACTATTTGTTTATATTGTCAACTTTCATCTGTTGGCTTCATCCAAATAAATCTGTAATCAGGATGATTATGAATCCGTGATATTTCCTGTTGTCAATGTGATGGAACCTTAAATCACTTGGGAATTGGGTCTCTAGATATGCATGAGGGGTGGTATCTTGATTGTGTTAAATAATATGGAAAGACCCACCTGGACTCTAGACAGATGTGGTCCTTCAGTAGGAATATTGGTCTGTATAAAAAGAAAAGCAAGCTGATAGCAGCCAGCATTCACTGATTTTCTTCACTGTACAATGTATTTAGCTGTTGCAAGCTCCTACAGATTTGACTCCACTGTCATGATGGCCTGTACCTTGTACTGTGAGTGAGAATAAACATTTTCTCCCTCAGGTTGTCTTTTTATTCTTATGACAGCAATAGTTAAGGAAACCAAGACAACTCCTATACATATGTCTTTGTGGTACCAATGGTTATCTCCAAAGATTTGTTTCATAGAGTGTCTGGAACAAGGATTGGCTCACTTGCTTTTCTCCTTCATCTTGGTTCTCCTAACTCATTCAAGTTAAGACATCATTCATTGCTTTTCTAACAGTGTCATCTTCCACATCACTCATGAGATTTTTACTGTCATTTTCTCTCTAGAATGACAGAACTAGCCTTTAAAAATTATATTTAATGATAGGAATACACGTCCTTCTGGAAACGGGAGGCCAGTAGTAAGGAGACAGATCCACTGAGGAAACCAACACAACATTATGGAAGCATATCTGTGGAGGAAGGCTGCATCTCATTCTTCATTGAGAAGGTTGGTGTGTTAGCAACACCTCCAAGGAGAGTGACCTGAAGTGGAATGACCCGTTGATATAATAATTTCATCAGCCATTTGGTTTCCATCTAAATCCACTTGTAAGGCATCAAACTGTTTTTCCAAATATCATTTTAAAGTCATATCCTGAAAACTTGATCATTACCCAAAACATATCACATTAACATCATACAAGAAATAATTTTGAGTAGCAGTAGTAGTAATAATAATAATAATGATAATAATAATTTTGTAATTTTGAGTTCTTGAGACTCAGCAAATGATATTCTAATGCATGCTGCCTTGTCATGCTGCTGAGTGCTTTGAGATGAAGGACATCAGAGGGACCTCAGATGACTTCCATGTGGCCTGCTTTTTATTGTCTTAGGCCTACCTTCTCCTCCCAAAGCAATCCTGGTGTAGACACCTGGATTCCTCTTCTCCAGTACATATTATGACACAGTGCACATACCATAGTGGACAGGGAAAAGTCCATGAAACTTCAACCCTACAAAAAGAACTATTGGCAACTGAAGAAACCTAGGGGAAGACATGATCTTCCCCAAGAAAGAACACATCAACTGGTTGTCCGGTGCCAAACAGTATATACAAGTACTAATACCAAACATTCATACAAGTAACATTATACAGACTGAGCAAATAATACTTAGGAATGAGCATGTGCATATATAGATGAATGTGCTAATAAGTAGTGAAAGAAGAAAGCATTAATTTGGAGAAGAGCAAAGAGGCATATATGGGAGAGTTTGCAGGAAAGAAAGGGGAAATTATGTAGTTATACTTTAATCCAAAAATAAAATAAACAGCTAGAAATACTTTCTATCCTACCTTGATACTTTCTGAGTATGATCTAGGCATTAAAAAAAAATCTCAAACTACTTTGTCAAAGGACACTACTGCAAAACATCTCTTTCCTCATACTCAAGAAGAAAGAAGATTCTACACAAAGACCTCAGGAAGAAGGTAAATAAAAAGCCTTTGTTGGGTTTCCCTTTCAGTCTCTTGTTATCTAGACATGCACTCTGTCTGATCACATTTATAAAATGGCATCTATTGTTCATCAAAGATAAGCAGAACAATTATTATTTCTTCCCTGGATCTTTAAGTCTTCACGTCTGAATGTTCCAATATCATATCAGACATGTGTGAAATGTTTTTTATGCCTTTCTTTTAACCATGGAATATGCAATGGGAAGGCCAGGCTTCATACTTTGATGGCCTCAATGCCATCCCACATCCTAACACAGGCCAATATCTATGTGTTACCTGCATCTAAATCTACATAAATCTGAAGACCACTTTCACCCAGATATTCTTTAATCTTTCCAATGTTCCCATAACCAGTAACAGATCACAGGACTCTTTAAATTCTATTGCTTGCACTGAGAAAATTATTGCCAGTATTTTGGTTTGCTCTGTAATACTGAAGCTCCAATATGTTAGGATAGTAGGTATCAAACTTTAATCTATGTTATCTGAAAAGCATCTGTAGAATCTATTACAATGTCTGAAATAGTTTGTAAAGAACTTTGATGATTTTTAAAGGAAAGAACTGCATGCATCAACAAGCATATGAAATCTATCAACTATGTTAGTCTTGTTGAAATATAACTCCATTTGCCCCATGTATGCATATGCAGCCTCTAAAATTTCAGGATTACAAATTTCCAGATGCTGGAATTACCTCTAGATTAAGCTCTGAACCCAGTTAATTAAAGCCACAGCGGTTTAATTGCTTTCCCTCTCTTCCATACTCTGTAAGGCTGTGCTCTATTCCAGCAGTACTCGACTACTCAAATTCTAAAGGAAAACTTTTTTTTTTAATTTCAACTGTCAGCATAGACAGAGGGCTACGATTAAGATGCATGCCACATATGCATCTCTAGTGCTCTTAAGTACCTTTAACAACCCCATTTCAAACCCTAATCGCTTTTTATCTGTACTGCATCAAAAATCTTCTGTCAAAACCTGACCCCTGTCTCCTTTTCTCTTACTCCAATTGATCAAATTTGGCTCGGTCCAACTGAAGCATATCAATTTTTAAGAGCTGATGGGAGCACACTCACTAGAGTGCATCTGCCCAGATACAGTGCTGCTTCTATGGTGACGCTACCTGGCCTGAGCCCATCTCGGGAAACTCATTTCTAGTGGGAGTCACGGAGAAATACTTCTCATGTTCTAGCTGTAATTTCTTGTCTGAATTGAACTTATTTAAATCATATTTTTTTTAAAAAAAAAATCCTCTGGTTGTCATCTGATAGTCATAAAATTCAAGTATCAGCTCATCACCATCTCTTTTATGATTCACCCATCAACTATCCTTACTCCTCATTTGTCCTTTATATAATTCTGTATATGCTTCTTCAACATGCATTACAGTTGAATTAAACATTGTTAATCCAAGGCTTCGACTGGCTACTGTCTGCTGCTGCTTAGTGACTTAATTATGTTAGACAAACTAAATTGTTTCAAATGAACCTTCACAAAGGTCCTTAATAAAATAAAGCAGTGATTTTATTTTGTGTTATCTGCTTTCTGCCAGAAGGCTCTCTTGGGGTTTCTGCAGTTTGCCTTTCTCTCCTATTAGCTAGCAAGCACAATCTACTGAGTCTGTGAACCTTGCAGGGGCTTACTCTGAAAATATTTCTTTCTTTGACAGGCACCGTGGTAAGATTTGGAGCTGCTGTGTAAGCAGCAAGATTTAGTGGTTTTCTCTTAAGGGAGCTGGTTACAGAAGTGACTTAGAATGCCGGGGGAAAGAAAGAAGAACTTTCATATTGATAGTGTGTGGAGGGTATAACTTTATATACAATTCTGAGTTGAGTGGATATTTGAAATAGAGAGGCAGTTTTCACAGTAGAATTTAAAATGTCAGCAAATTCATAGAGGGCCTGCTTTAGACAGCAGGCAGTAAAAGGTATTAAATTTTAAAATAGGAGGTTCCATTAGTTCTTCAGTTGGCTCTGAGCACGGCAGAAGTTCAGCAGCAAGGGGAGGTCTTAGTCTGTTATCTCGAAGATCGCCCATATTAGCCATGATTTCCTCAGAATGAGGCCCCTCACCCTGTGCCTGTGAAGAGAGGTTGGTGTGCACAATATAGTTCTCATGCTGCCCACAGCAGTCTGACAAGCAGGTCAAATAAATGAAAACGGTAATGGGATAATACAGTTACTACACTTCTGAGCAAGCTATGCACTGTGTAGCAGCTAGAGTGGGGGTCTTTGTGGAAAGGGGTCAGACAAAAGGGGCTCTCTGTGGGAAGAGCTGTGGGACAGAGGAAGCTTTCCTGACTTCTTGTTGCTATTCTTAGCATTCCCTCGGCATGAAGCCTGAGCTCAGCAGAACTGCTCTATTGTAGAGAATTATTTCTTTCTCCTCCTGTTCACATTCCCACAAGAAAACACCAGTGCACCAACACTGTGTAGAATTCTGGTATTTCATAACTGTTCCATCTCCAAAATCCCTCTTGTTTATCAAACACCAAACCACAGTGGGGCTTCTGGGTGTTTTAGTCCTTTTGTTTTGCTAGAGCACAATGATGCTGACACAACAGAAATAGAGTAGGAGACGCAGCATTTCAGTTACCATTATTGGAAGGCTTTATCTTTGCAACACATACCTTAGCTTCTAACTGGTAGGTATCTATTAAAAATGCATCTCTAGATCTGTCCTTACAGGTTTTATATGGACAGAAACAGAAAACATAAAGAATACATGTTAAATACAAATTATGAAAAATTGATTGAGGGTTGACATGGTGGTGCATCAGGCTAAGGCTCTGGCTACATAGGCCTAATGACCTTAAACAATCCCCCGAACACAAGTAAAGTTTGAAGAAAAGAATGGTGTCTACAGAGTTATCCTGTGGCCTCCACACAGATGCCATAGCGCATAATGATACACAAACATCAAACATATACACACACAGATCACACAGACCCATACACACAAACCTCACACACACACGCACGCACACAACCATCACACAAACACACAAGCACACAAATGTCACACACACATACACAGACACACACACACACACACACACACACACACACACACACATGTTTTAATCATCCAAATAAGCAGTTTTATTATACTCTTCATTAGAAAAAAGAAAACACAACACAAACATGTTTTATTCCACATAAGTAAAGTAGAACACAGAGAGAAAATAAACAGCTTCTTTCCTGCAAGCTTGGAGAAATATTAACAAAGAACTCTCAAGAATTTAAACCTTAATAGCACTCAGAAGAGGTCTAGGAGGAATTTGTAATTAGGCCCTTGGGGAAACATAAGAAAGAATTATAAAACTGAAGAGGTATATAAAAAAAAGAATGTTTTAAAAAATATACTTTGGATAGTAATGGGACCTAGTTTCATTTTTAAAATATGAACTCTCTGAAAGCCATGCGTGATGCAGAACCTTTGAATGGCCAACATAAAAACACAGTGATTATGCAAGAAAGCAAATAATAACAAAAAGAAATCCCAGAACTGCCTCAGTACCAGGACTGACAATGAATTTACAGCAATCATCTGGAAGAATGTGGATTAATTTATGTGAAAATAGACTATGAATCAATCATATTCCTCAGACTCTTAGTAAAGTTCTTAGCAAGCATTTGACCTTAGGAACCTATATATATTTTTGGTTCTCTAGGTTTTCCCAGACGGATAAATGCAAAAATTCTTTAAGTCACATAATCGCTATCTCTTTTATTTTTTTCAAGTAACTTGTCATCTTGCCTCCTTTCTAGTTATTTTCATTCTTTCGTACCCATTTTTTTTAAAATTCCTTTCACCAAATTTCCCAGGAAAGATGATTAGAGAAGTCAACAAGGAAGGGGATGGTATAAATAGGTTGTCTTGTTAACACAATATTTTAATAAAAATTGATTAAATTTGCTTTTAATGATTTTATGTATGTTCATAACACTTGCACCCCCACCTCACCCATCTCTCTACTATCCCTGTCTACTCCCTCTCTTCCTAAAGCTCTCTTTTTTGCATCCGTGGTTATTCGTGTCATTTTGTAACACTGAGTTTAACCAGAGCCATCAGTATGAACATGGGCTTGCACATGGAGCCAGGTTGACTCAGCAGTACATACAAAACTGCAGTGAATATTTTCTCTTCTCCAAGAAATAAGTAGCCAATGGTTCAATAACAAGGTCAAGTAGGAATTCAATTCATTCAATGTATTTTGGAGATTGTAATTTTTCATGTACTTTCCCCTATGTGAATGGCATAAGACCAATCAATAGACTTGATAATGCATGCATCTAATTATAGTCGTTTGTCAATTCTTAGACTGGACTAAAAGATTACTTATTAACATATATTCTTCTTTGTTTACTTGGGGTCTTTTGTTTGTTTATTCATTTATTTATTTTGTCATTGTTTTTTGTTGTTGTTTTTCTATTAATCAAGAGGACCCAAACCTTACTCAGGTAAAGAGTAAAAGAAATAAGCATTTAGTATTTTGTCAGTGTCTTGTTAGCATATCTGTATCTTTTGGGAATGAGAATGAATGAAGACAGTATTAAAATCAATAGAAGTAAGAAAAAGTTCTAAATAAACAGCAAAAAGTTAGAAAAAATGTAGTCCTTTCAAAGCTCTGTTAAAGACTATCAGACCTAGATTTATGATACAAAATTGAAACAAGTGTCAGATTTTACATGGAAGATTTTTTTGTTCCTTATTTATTTTTTATTAGTACCAATAAAGATTTTCTTTATATTTCCATATGTGTTTAAGATGCATATTTTGATTATATAGAGTTCCTCTGTTAAAGTTTTTATTAATTTATTTATTCACTTTATATCCCAATATCAGCCCCTGTCACCTCCCAGGACCCCCTCACACGAATCCTCCCTCAATTCCTCCCTCCTCTTCTCCTCTGAGAAAGGGGTGACCCTGTATCACCCCCACCCTCTGTACATTCCCTCCCCACCCTCCTACCCACTGTTCTTCCATTCCCTGGCATCTGAAATCACTGCAGGACTAGGTGCATCCTCTTTCACTGAGGCCAGACAACACAGCGCAGTTAGGAAAATAAGATCCACAGGCAGGCAATAGATTCACAGACAACCCCTGCTCCACTTGTTGGGAGACCCACATGAAGATCAAGCTGCACATCTCTTACATAAACACAGGGAACCTAGGTACACTTTTTTGTTGGTAGGAGCCTCCAAGGCACCAGATGAGTTGAAGCTAACAGTCTTCCTGTGGAGTCTCTGTCCTCTTTGGGTCCCACAGTCCTTCCAGGAACTCACATGAAAGATTCTTGATGAATGGTGCCAATTCTTTTTTTTTTTTTCTTTCCATTTTTTATTAGGTATTTAGCTCATTTACATTTCCAATGCTATACCAAAAGTCCCCCATACCCACCCACCCCCACTCCCCTACCCGCCCACTCCCCCTTTTTGGCCCTGGCGTTCCCCTGTTCTGGGGCATATAAGGTTTGCGTGTCCAATGGGCCTCTCTTTCCAGTGATGGCCGACTAGGCCATCTTTTGATACATATGCAGCTAGAGTCAAGAGCTCCGGGGTACTGGTTAGTTCATAATGTTGATCCACCTATAGGGTTGCAGATCCCTTTAGCTCCTTGGGTACTTTCTCTAGCTCCTCCATTGGGAGCCCTGTGATCCATCCATTAGCTGACTGTGAGCATCCACTTCTGTGTTTGCTAGGCCCCGGCATAGTCTCACAAGAGACAGCTACATCTGGGTCCTTTCGATAAAATCTTGCTAGTATATGCAATGGTGTCAGCGTTTGGATGCTGATTATGGGGTGGATCCCTGGATATGGCAGTCTCTACATGGTCCATCCTTTCATCTCAGCTCCAAACTTTGTCTCTGTAACTCCTTCCAAGGGTGTTTTGTTCCCACTTCTAAGGAGTCCACACTTCAGTCTTCATTTTTCTTGAGTTTCATGTGTTTAGGAAATTGTATCTTATATCTTGGATATCCTAGGTTTTGGGCTAATATCCACTTATCAGTGAGTACATATTGTGTGAGTTCCTTTGTGAATGTGTTACCTCACTCAGGATGATGCCCTCCAGGTCCATCCATTTGGCTAGGAATTTCATAAATTCATTCTTTTTAATAGCTGAGTAGTACTCCATTGTGTAGATGTACCACATTTTCTGTATCCATTCCTCTGTTGAGGGGCATCTGGGTTCTTTCCAGCTTCTGGCTATTATAAAAAAGGCTGCTATGAACATAGTGGAGCATGTGTCCTTCTTACCAGTTGGGACATCTTCTGGATATATGCCCAGGAGAGGTATTGCTGGATCCTCCGGTAGTACTATGTCCAATTTTCTGAGGAACCGCCAGACTGATTTCCAGAGTGGTTGTACAAGCCTGCAATCCCACCAACAATGGAGGAGTGTTCCTCTTTCTCCACATCCTCGCCAGCATCTGCTGTCACCTGAATTTTTGATCTTAGACATTCTGACTGGTGTGAGGTGGAATCTCAGGGTTGTTTTGATTTGCATTTCCCTGATGATTAAGGATGTTGAACATTTTTTTCAGGTGCTTCTCTGCCATTCAGTATTCCTCAGGTGAGAATTCTTTGTTCAGTTCTGAGCCCCATTTTTTAATGGGGTTATTTGATTTTCTGAAGTCCACCTTCTTGAGTTCTTTATATATGTTGGATATTAGTCCCCTATCTGATTTAGGATAGGTAAAGATCCTTTCCCAATCTGTTGGTGGTCTCTTTGTCTTATTGACGGTGTCTTTTGCCTTGCAGAAACTTTGGAGTTTCATCAGGTCCCATTTGTCAATTCTCGATCTTACAGCACAAGCCATTGCTGTTCTGTTCAGGAATTTTTCCCCTGTGCCCATATCTTCAAGGCTTTTCCCCACTTTCTCCTCTATAAGTTTCAGTGTCTCTGGTTTTATGTGAAGTTCTTTAACTGACTACAAACACTACCATAATGCAGGTATCAGGGGGAAAAAGCTGTATTTCAATTCTAAGCATATGGAGAAATATACTATGTTTGTATATATTAATATCAGCTAGTCTAAAATATGATGTATTAAATATCTCCACACTAAAATAGCTCAAAGTAAAGGTAGCTTTAATTACTTCTCAGCTCTAGCTTGCTAATTACATATTATTATGGAGACTTGGAAAATATTACCCTACCACCATCACCACCACATCATAAAATCATACATACTTCCTACACACATACATATATACACTACTCCCCAACACACACACACACATGCATATATAGCAAAACATATTGTTACAGAAAAAAAGCTATAATTTTATTTCAAGGCTTAGGGGAAATTATGGATGAATTAAAACCTAGGAAAAGAAAGCCAACAATTTTTATTGACTATATCTCTTAACTCTTTTAATTTTCTGTGATGAGGCCTATACAATGATTCTGAAAATTAATCTTCTGATGTATGTAGCTTTTCCAGAAGGTTTTAAAATAATACATAAAAAATACTCTAAATCAATGTTCATACTAATTAAATATACAAATGTCATAAAGATGAGTTTTAGCAAAAGTAAATTATAAACACAATGAGCCTCTGATCAAAATCTCAGATTTTGTGAGAATTACTTTGACTTGAAACATACATGCAAGGAATAGTTCACAACAATCTTGAAAAAATATTTAAGAATCACAGTAAAAATATCAAGAATCAATATGTGAGTATTGGTGCCAAAAGAAACAAATGTATTGAGAAACAAAACAAAGAAATGAGCCTGTGCACCCTATACACCTACCGTTCACAAGATAAAATTATCTGAGCAGTCGAAGCGTGCTCTGGTCAATAGATACAAGTATGCAACTGGTTCAGTTACTAGCCCATTAGGTAGTAGTTACAGAAAGACCACGTTGTCAGGCACTGCTATGGACAGTTTACTCCTTTCATTTAGTTTCCACAATGACTTAGAATGTGAAATGACTCATTTCAATTAATGGAAAAACTATGCTTCAGGAAGTAATTCACCGCGAGACGATATACCACTAATAGATGGCAGGGTCTGCATACATGTATGAAAAGAGATTAATGAAATCCCTACCTAATTCCATAGAGACAAATAATACATTTAAAAGATAAAAAACTTTATGAGGTCAGTGAGCTGACTCCGTGAGTGAAACCACTTTTTCCAACTAGCCAGACAAGAAGAAACTGCCCCCTGTTGTCCTCTGACTTCCAAGATTACACTGTGACCCAATAACATTCATTCATGCAGACACACGTGCACACATGAACACACACACAGAGGCAGGCAGGCAGACAGACAGATAGACAGAGATTTTAAAATAAAAGAAATAGAAAGCCTAAGGGACTAGGGTGTGGCTCAGCCAGCAGGTAGAGTCCTTGCCAGGAGAGGCTGTTTGAGACCAGTTTGAAGCATATGAAACCTTGTACAAGAAAGGGGAAAAAAAATAACAAAATTTTTGAAAAAAAAAAGTAATTTGAAAAAAGTAAATAAAAGCACCACCATCTATTTTGAATGGAAATATCTGGTTAGCAAAAGACTTCGTAATTAAGATAACAAAAGGATTCACCATAAAGAAAAAGGATCTGTCCTGTGTCACGGAACAAAAGCTCATATTCTCCAAATTGTTGAAGTATACAAAAGTTACTCTTCAACAAACAAAAAGAGCAACAAGTGACTGAGAAAGAATATTTAAAATTTCTTCAAACAGCACACAAGGAAGGTCATGGTCACCTTCACAACAGTTATAATTAATGACGGTGGCTGTGTGCCTTACTCGCGACCCTCTGAACACTTTCAGGAGCTCCACACTCATCATGATGCAAGCAGAAAACCTTCACTCACCCCTACTAAACTCGTCCTAGTTTATTGTGAGATTCATCTTTGCTCGTAATTCACGTGACCAATAAAGAGCAGAAGGAGCACTAGAAAGGGTTATTATGGAAATCATAATCCACTATTTGAAAACACAAAGGTGACTGTTATGAAAATAACAAAATGCTTACATAGTGACTTTATTGATGCTCTTTTCAACTGAGTATGTTTGAAATATGAATTCAAAGTGAAAAATAAATGGACATTAAATATCTCCTATCAAAAGAGTAAATATTTCTATATTTTGACCCTTAAATCTTATTTCCATAAAAAGCAACAAGCCACAATCATTTAATACTTTAAGATCCATAACATAGCTGGAAAGGGCCACTGTTTTACATGACATCTTACATCAAGTGACAGCTCTGACAGCTCTGATTTCTCTCTGAAAAAAAGATTTTACCCCCTGACTTCTGAGAGGACTGAAGGAGCTGAAGGGGTTTGCAACTGCATAGGAGGTACAATATCAACCAACCAAACACCCCAGACCACTGAGGAACTAAACCATCAACCGAGGAGTATACATGGAGAGACCCATGGCTCCAGCTGCATATGTATCAGAGGATTGCTCTATCTGACATCAATAGGAGGAGAGTTCCTTGGTCCTATGAAGACTTGATGTCCCAGTGTAGGGGAATTCGAGGGCAGGGAGGCAGGAGTGGGTGGGTGGGTGGGTGGGTGGATGGGTGGGTGGGTGGGTTGGGGAACATCCTCATAGAAGCAGGAAGAAGGGGGATGGTGAAATGGGAAAGAGGAGTTTCAGGGGGGACTGGGAAAGGAGATAACATTTGAAATGTAAGTAAAGAAAATATCCATTTAAAAAAGAAAAAAAAAGAAAAGTTGATGTTTGATAACCTGCCATGTGCAGTTCATAAAATAATCCTCCTGGGACTCCAGTCTTCCACTAACTTTGGTGTACACGTGCAGGTAAGGCAATTGATTTCATCACTTACCATTCTCAATCCCCAAATAAAATGATATCCACAACCATTTGTAATGCTGTAACTGTGGGCCAGCAATTTGATGTTTCACTAGTTCTTCTGTAATCTGTGTTGGGGTCACTGCAGTGGTTATGCTATTTGATGACTTATGTGAGCATTGGTATCTGAAATACTTTCACCCACAGTGCCTGGAAATTATTGGCTGTTGGAAGACCATGTGACTCTAGCACTCTGATCTGGACAACTCTATGAACTAGCAGCTGACCAAGATTATTAAAGCTGACATGCAGGCATTTTTAGGTCTCCGGTTCTGCCAGAGACTTGGAATTCCATTTGTCAAGCAATTCACAGGATGCAGTACAGAGTCTTGTAAGATGGGGATAGTGTCCAAATACAAAGGGAAACTAGACTTGAAAGCAGTTACTTGAAGATTTGCTAAAATTATATTATTTATATTTATGTCAACTATGTATGGGATTCAAATAAACTGTATTAGTAAGACAGTTGTTATGTTAATTATAAAACTATCACCTTATAATTATGCAATCTTTAATAGTCAAAATTATAAGCTTGTAGAACCATAAAAAATACTACTTAAAGAGTATCAATGAAATGATTGTTTGAAAACTAAGCATGAAAATCCATTTCTAAAAACAGGAATAGAAGAGAAAACAATAGTAATTGCTGGTATAATTTGATTTGTTTTATCATTCTAAAAAATATCAATCATATTGTAAAGGTAAAACTTAAATTTTTGATACCAGGTGTTCTTGAGTCTCATCTACATCCACATTAGAGAATTATTTTTTCCTGGTAAATTTGGTTTAATCCAAGCTAGTCAGAGATTGCTTTTAATATTTTTGTGTGAACTGATTGTATTGACCTTTTCAAAGACAGCTGGTGACTGGTTTGTATGAGTTAATTTCCTCTTCTGCTCTTCTGTTAGCTGTTAACATTAAGGGTAAGGATGGAGGAGGACATGGAAATTAATCTGAGGAATTCTTAGGTTTCTTTATGCATGCTCTTTCATTTCATGGGAACCTTATATAACACCAGTCAAGAAGAGAGCAAATTTGAACAGCTCACCAAAGTGATTAACCAGAACATTCAGCTCCTTCAAAATTGTCCTGCACTTGCAAACGTATCAGACCTTCATGATAAATGTCAGCATATGTACTTTAAATATAGTTAGACATTACTGAAACTTAGATGCTGTTTTTAATCTCGTCCCGATGTAATAAATAAAATAATGATGTTAAGCATTAAGAATTGTAATCTACAAAACAGTTTTCACTGGCATTTATTTCGTTTATTAATATAGTAATATGACAGATACGATTATATTAGTAGTTTTAGGCTTAGAATATTTCACTGTATGTTAGAAAACTAGAACTATTAGGTCATGGAAGAAGCTCGAAAGACCACTTTCCTAGCTTGTGTGAGGTATAAAATTCAGTCTTGGCCACTGATAGAAGCATATCAAACACTAAGCATCTCTTTTAAAAATTATCATGCGGGACCCCGGGCAAAAGCCCCTTCCGCTCCACTCGAGCCCCGGGCTTCCTGGCCAGCAGAGTTGCCTGACACCCGCAAGGGCCCACACAGGATTCCTCACAGGATCCTAAGACCTCTGGTGAGTGGAACACAGCGCCGGCCCCAATCCAATCACGGGGAACCGGAGACTGCGGTACATAGGGAAGCAGACTACCCGGGCCTGACCCGGGGCAAAAGCCCCTTCCGCTCCACTCGAGTCCCGGGCTTCCTTGTCAGCGGAGTCGCCTGACACCCGCAAGGGCCCACACGGGATTCCCCACGGGATCCTAAGACCTCTAGTGAGTGGAACACAACTTCTGCCAGGAGTCCGGTTCAAACACCAGATATCTGGGTACCTTCCCTGCAAGAAGAGAGCTTTCCTGCAGAGAATACTCTATCCACTGAAACCAAGGAGAGTGCTACCCTCCCAGGTCTGCTTATAGAGGCTAACAGAGTCACCTGAAGTACAAGCTCTTAACAGAGACAACTATAACAGCTAGCTTCAGAGATTACCAGATGGCGAAAGGCAAACGTAAGAATCCTACTAACAGAAATCAAGACCACTCACCATCATCAGAACACAGCACTCCCACCCCACCTAGTCCTGGGCACCCCAACACAACCGAAAATCTAGACCCAGATTTAAAAGCATTTTTCATGATGATGATAGAGGACATCAAGAAGGACTTTCATAAGTCACTTAAAGAATTACAGGAGAGCACTGCTAAAGAGTTACAGGCCCTTAAAGAAAAGCAGGAAAACACAGCCAAACAGGTAGAAGTCCTTAAAGAAAAACAGGAAAACACATCCAAACAGGTAATGGAAATGAACAAAACCATACTAGAACTAAAAAGGGAAGTAGACACAGTAAAGAAAACCCAAAGCGAGGCAACGCTGGAGATAGAAACCCTAGGAAAGAGATCTGGAACCATAGATGCGAGCATCAGCAACAGAATACAAGAAATGGAAGAGAGAATCTCAGGTGCAGAAGATTCCATAGAGAACATCGACACAACAGTCAAAGAAAATACAAAATGCAAAAGGATCCTAACTCAAAACATCCAGGTAATCCAGGACACAATGAGAAGACCAAACCTACGGATAATAGGAATTGATGAGAATGAAGATTTACAACTTAAAGGGCCAGCTAATATCTTCAACAAAATAATAGAAGAAAACTTCCCAAACATAAAGAAAGAGATGCCCATGATCATACAAGAAGCCTACAGAACTCCAAATAGACTGGACCAGAAAAGAAATTCCTCCCGACACATAATAATCAGAACAACAAATGCACTAAATAAAGATAGAATATTAAAAGCAGTAAGGGAGAAAGGTCAAGTAACATATAAAGGAAGGCCTATCAAAATTACACCAGACTTTTCACCAGAGACTATGAAAGGCAGAAGAGCCTGAACAGATGTTATACAGACACTAAGAGAACACAAATGCCAGCCCAGGCTACTATACCCGGCCAAACTCTCAATTACCATAGATGGAGAAACCAAAGTATTCCACGACAAAACCAAATTCACACAATATCTTTCCACGAATCCAGCCCTTCAAAGGATAATAACAGAAAAGAAGCAATACAAGGACAAAAATCACGCCCTAGAACAAACAAGAAAGTAATCCCTCAAAAAACCAAAAAGAAGACAGCCACAAGAACAGAATGCCAACTCTAACAACAAAAATAAAAGGAAGCAACAATTACTTTTCCTTAATATCTCTTAATATTAATGGACTCAATTCCCCAATAAAAAGACATAGACTAACAGACTGGCTACACAAACAGGACCCAACATTCTGCTGCTTACAGGAAACCCATCTCAGGGAAAAAGACAGACACTACCTCACGGTCTGAAGAAACAAGCTGGAGTAGCCATTCTAATATCGGATAAAATCGACTTCCAACCCAAAGTTATCAAAAAAGACAAGGAGGGACACTTCATACTCATCAAAGGTAAAATCCTCCAAGAAGAACTCTCAATTCTGAATATCTACGCTCCAAATGCAAGGGCAGCCACATTCATTAAAGACATTTTAGTAAAACTCAAAGCACACATTGCACCTCACACAATAATAGTGGGAGACTTCAACACACCACTTTCATCAAGGGACAGATCGTGGAAACAGAAACTAAACAGGGACACAGTGAAAGTAACAGAAGTTATGAAACAAATGGACCTAACAGATATCTACAGAACATTTTATCCTAAAACAAAAGAATATACCTTATTCTCGGCACCTCACGGGACCTTCTCCAAAATTGACCATATAATTGGTCACAAAACAGGCCTCAACAGATACAAAAATATTGAAATTGTCCCATGTATCCTATCAGACCACCATGGCCTAAGACTGATCTTCAATAACAACATAAATAATGGAAAGCCAACATTCACGTGGAAACTGAACAACACTCTTCTCAATGATACCTTGGTCAAGGAAGGAATAAAGAAAGAAATTAAAGACTTTTTAGAGTTTAATGAAAATGAAGCCACAACGTACCGAAACCTTTGGGACACAATGAAAGCATTTCTAAGAGGGAAACTCTTAGCTCTGAGTGCCTCCAAGAAGAAACGGGAGAGAGCACATACTAGCAGCTTGACAACACATCTAAAAGCCCTAGAAAAAAAGGAAGCAAATTCACCCAAGAGGAGTAGACGGCAGGAAATAATCAAACTCAGGGGTGAAATCAACCAAGTGGAAACAAGAAGTACTATTCAAAGAATTAACCAAACGAGGAGTTGGTTCTTTGAGAAAATCAACAAGATAGATAAACCCTTAGCTAGACTTACTAAAGGGCACAGGGACAAAATCCTAATTAACAAAATCAGAAATGAAAAGGGAGACATAACAACAGATCCTGAAGAAATCCAAAACACCATCAGATCCTTCTACAAAAGGTTATACTCAACAAAACTGGAAAACCTGGACGAAATGGACAAATTTCTGGACAGATACCAGGTACCAAAGTTGAGTCAGGATCAAGTTGACCATCTAAACAGTCCCATATCACCTAAAGAAATAGAAGCAGTTATTAATAGTCTCCCAGCCAAAAAAAGCCCAGGACCAGACGGGTTTAGTGCAGCGTTCTATCAGACCTTCAAAGAAGATCTAATTCCAGTTCTGCACAAACTATTTCACAAAATAGAAGTAGAAGGTACTCTACCCAACTCATTTTATGAAGCCACTATTACTCTGATACCTAAACCACAGAAAGATTCAACAAAGATAGAGAACTTCAGACCAATTTCTCTTATGAATATCGATGCAAAAATCCTCAATAAAATTCTTGCTAACCGAATCCAAGAACATATTAAAGCAATCATCCATCCTGACCAAGTAGGTTTTATTCCAGGAATGCAGGGATGGTTTAATATATGAAAATCCATCAATGTAATCCATTATATAAACAAACTCAAAGACAAAAACCACATGATCATCTCATTAGATGCAGAAAAAGCATTTGACAAGATTCAACACCCATTCATGATAAAAGTTTTGGAAAGATCAGGAATTCAAGGCCCATACCTAAACATGATAAAAGCAATCTACAGCAAACCAGTAGCCAACATCAAAGTAAATGGAGAGAAGCTGGAAGCAATCCCACTAAAATCAGGGACTAGACAAGGCTGCCCACTTTCTCCCTACCTTTTCAACATAGTACTTGAAGTATTAGCCAGAGCAATTCCACAACAAAAGGAGGTCAAGGGGATACAAATTTGAAAAGAGGAAGTCAAAATATCACTTTTTGCAGATGATATGATAGTATATATAAGTGACCCTAAAAATTCTACCGGAGAACTCCTAAACCTGATAAGCAGCTTCGGTGAAGTAGCTGGATATAAAATAAACTCAAACAAGTCAATGGCCTTTCTCTATACAAAGAATAAACAGGCTGAGAAAGAAATTAGGGAAACAACACCCTTCTCAATAGTCACAAATAGTATAAAATATCTTGGCGTAACTCTAACTAAGGAGGTGAAAGATCTGTATGATAAAAACTAAAAATCTCTGAAGAAAGAAATTAAAGAAGATCTCAGAAGATTGAAAGATCTCCCATGCTCATGGATTGGCAGGATCAACATTGTAAAAATGGCTATCTTGCCAAAAGCAATCTACAGATTCAATGCAATCCCCATCAAAATTCCAACTCAATTCTTCAACGAATTAGAAGGATCAATTTGCAAATTCATCTGGAATAACAAAAAACCTAGGATAGCAAAAAGTCTTCTCAAGGATAAAAGAACCTCTGGTGGAATCACCATGCCTGACCTAAAGCTTTACTATAGAGCAATTGTGATAAAAACTGCATGGTACTGGTATAGAGACAGACAAGTAGACCAATGGAATAGAATTGAAGACCCAGAAATGAACCCACACACCTATGGTCACTTGATCTTCGACAAGGGAGCTAAAACCATCCAGTGGAAGAAAGACAGCATTTTCAACAATTGGTGCTGGCACAACTGGTTGTTATCATGTAGAAGAATGTGAATCGATCCATACTTATCTCCTTGTACTAAGGTCAAATCTAAGTGGATCAAAGAACTTCACATAAAACCAGAGACACTGAAACTTATAGAGGAGAAAGTGGGGAAAAGCCTTGAAGATATGGGCACAGGGGAAAAATTCCTGAATAGAACAGCAATGGCTTGTGCTGTAAGATCGAGAATTGACAAATGGGACCTAATGAAACTCCAAAGTTTCTGCAAGGCAAAAGATACCGTCAATAAGACAAAAAGACCACCAACAGATTGGGAAAGGATTTTTACCTATCCTAAATCAGATAGGGGGCTAATATCCAACATATATAAAGAACTCAAGAAGGTGGACTTCAGAAAATCGAACAACCCCATTAAAAAATGGGGCTCAGAACTGAACAAAGAATTCTCACCCGAGGAATACCGAATGGCAGTGAAGCACCTGAAAAAATGTTCAACATCCTTAATCATCAGGGAAATGCAAATCAAAACAACCCTGAGATTCCACCTCACACCAGTCAGAATGTCTAAGATCAAAAATTCAGGTGACAGCAGATGCTGGCATGGATGTGGAGAAAGAGGAACATTCCTCCATTGTTGGTGGGATTGCAGGCTTGTACAACCACTCTGGAAATCAGTCTGGCGGTTCCTCAGAAAATTGGACATAGTACTACCGGAGGATCCAGCAATACCTCTCCTGGGCATTTATCCAGAAGATGCCCCAACTGGTAAGAAGGACACATGCTCCACTATGTTTATAGCAGCCTTATTTATAATAGCCAGAAGCTGGAAAGAACCCAGATGCCCCTCAACAGAGGAATGGATACAGAAAATGTGGTACATCTACACAATGGAGTACTACTCAGCTATTAAAAAAATGAATTTATGAAATTCCTAGCCAAATGGATGGACCTGGAGAGCATCATCCTGAGTGAGGTAACACATTCACAAAGGAACTCACACAATATGTACTCACTGATAAGTAGATATTAGCCCAAAACCTAGGATTCCCAAGATATAAGGTACAATTTCCTAAACACATGAAACTCAAGAAGAATGAAGACTGAAGTGTGGACACTATGCCCCTCCTTAGAATTGGGAACAAAACACCCATGGAAGGAGTTACAGAGACAAAGTTTGGAGCTAAGATGAAAGGATGAACCATGTAGAGACTGCCATATCCAGGGATCCACCCCATAATCAGCATCCAAACGCTGACACCATTGCATACCCTAGCAAGATTTTATTGAAAGGACCCAGATGTAGCTATCTCTTGTGAGACTATGCCGGGGCCTAGCAAACACAGAAGTGGATGCTCACAGTCAGCTAATGGATGGATCACAGGGCTCCCAATGGAGGAGCTAGAGAAAGAACCCAAGGAGCTAAAGGGATCTGCAACCCTATAGGTGGAACAACATTATGAACTAACTAGTACCCCGGAGCTCTTGACTCTAGCTGCATATGTATCAAAAGATGGCCTAATCGGCCATCACTGGAAAGAGAGGCCCATTGGACACGCAAACTTTGTATGCCCCAGTACAGGGGAACGCCAGGGCCAAAAAGGGGGAGTGGGTGGTTAGGGGAGTGGGGGTGGGTGGGTATGGGGGACTTTTGGTTTAGCATTGGAAATGTAAATGAGCTAAATACCTAATAAAAAATGGAAAAAAAAAGAAAAAAAGGAAAAAAAAATTATCATGTGTTTCTCCCAGTACTCTCTCCAGCCATTCTCTTCTGATCTGATTCTGCTCCTCCCTATTTCCTTCCCTCACAAACCTCCAATCCAACTACAATACATATTCTATTTCCTATTCCCAGGGAGATACCCTCATTGATCACTCTTTGCTGCTTAGTCTCTCTGGATCTGTGAATTGTAGAACGACTAACCTTTATTTTGCAGTTAGTATCCACTTGTGAATACATACCATGTTTGTATTTCTGGGTCTTGATTAACCTCACTTGGGATGATTTTCTTGTTTCCATCCATTTGCCTGCACATTTCATGATGTCATTGTTTTTAACTGCTAAGTAATACCGCTTTGTGTAAGTCCATATTTTCTTTACCATTCTTTGGTTGAGGGACATATAGGCGGTTTCTAGTGTCTGCCTATTACAAATAAAGCTGCTATGAACATAGGGAATCACCCGTCCTTGTGATAAGATGGAACATCTTCTGAGTATGTGATGGTATATAGCTGAGTCATGAAGTAGATAAATTCTCAAATTTCTCAGAAAGTAGCATATTCATCAGCAATGGAGGAGTGCTCCCCTTGCTCCACATCCTTGTCAATATAAACTGTCACTTATGTTTTTCATTGTAGCCATTCTGACTGGTATAAGACAGAGTCTCAAAAATCTTTTTGATTTGCTTAAGATGTTGAACATTTCTTCAAGTGTTTCTTGGCCACTTGGTAATCCTCTGTTGAGAATTTTCTGTTTAGATTTGTATTTCATGTTTTTATTACTTTTACTTTTTACAGTCCAGTTGTTACCACACTTGATGTTCACCCTCCCACAGTTCATCATCCCATTCCTCCTCCCCTTGTCTCCAAGAGGATGCTCCCATCCCCCTTACCCCACCCCCAATCCTCAGCTAGGCCTCTCCACTACCTGGGGCCTCAGTTCTCTCAAGGGTTAGACACATCTTCTCTCAATGAGGCCAGGCCAGGCAGTCCTCTGCTGTATATGTGTCAGGGGCCTCTGAACAGCTAGTGTATACTGCCTGGTTGGTGGCTCAGTGTCTGAGACATTTCAGGGATCCTGTTTAGTTGAGACTGCTGGGTTTCCCATGGGGTTGCCCACCTCCTCAGCCTTTCTTCCAACCTTTCCCTAATTCAACCACAGGGGGACCTGACTTCAGTCCATTGGTTGGGTGTAAGTATCTGCTTTTGTCTCAGATAGCTGCTTCTTGGTCCTCTCAGAGGACAGCCATGCTAGGCTCCTGTCTGTAAGCATACCACAGATAGCATCAGTAATAGTGTCAGGCCTTAGAGCCTCCCCTTGAGCTGGACCCTAATTTGGGCTGGTCACTGGACCTCCTTTCCCTAAGGCTCTTCTCTATTTTTGTTCCTGAAGTTCTTTTACACAGGAACAATTTTGGTCAGAGTTTTTGACTGTGGGATGGCAACCCCATCCCTCCACTTGACAAACATTAGGTGGAATTTGCGGAAACCTGGTGAAGTAGGAGAGCAAGTAATCTTTCTACTAGGGTGGAATCTACAAGTTCCCTCTCATCACTGTCAGGCATTTCATCTAAGGTCCCTTTGAGTCCTGATAGTCTCTCATCTCCCACTTCCAAGGTTGCATATTTCCAATAATTCTGCTGACCCTCAGAGCTTCTCTCCCACCCTCATACCTGATCATGTTCCCCTTTCCCCATCCCCTTTCCTCTCTCACCCATTTCCCTCCCATGATTGTTTTCTTCTTTCTCCCAAGTGTGATTGAAGCATCCTCATTTGGGCCCTTCAGCTTGTTAACCTTCTTGAGTTGTGTGGATAAAATCCTAGGTATTCTCTAGTTTTTGGCTAATATTTACTTACTAGTGAGTACATACCATGCATGTCCTTTTGGGTATGAGTTACCTCACTCAGGATGATATTTTCTAGTTCCATCCATTTGTCTGCAAAACTCAGGATGTCCTCGTTCTTAGTAGCTGAGTAGTATTCGACGGTGTAAATGAACCACATTCCCTGTATTCATTCTTCTGTTGTGGGACCTCTGGGTTGTTTCCAGCTTCTAGCTATCACAAATAAGGCTGCTATGAACTTAGTGGAACAGATCCTGTGTCATGGTGTGACATCTTTTGAGTATATGCCCAAGAGCAGTGTAGCTGGGTTTTCAGGTGGATCTATTTCCAATTTTCTTAATAACCTCATGTTAAAATGAGTTGTTTGGTTCAGTGAGGTTTACTTTCTTTAATTCTTCATATATTTTGGAAATTAACCCTCTGTACAATGTAAAATTTATGAAAGTCTTGGACAATTCTGTAGGCTGTCATTTTATCCTATTGATGTTTGCTTTACAGAAGCACTATAGTTTCAAGAAGTCCCATTTATTAATTGTTGATCTTAGTGCTTGAGTTATTGGTGTTCTGTTCAGTAAGTGGTCTCCTATGCCAATGCATTCAAGGCTATTCCCCACTTTTTCTTCTATCAAGTTCAGTATACTTGATAGAAGCAAACATGGCTGGAAAAAAAGTTAGTGAAATGATGCCTAATGATATTCTTCTATATGCATACATTTGTGCTTAACACAAATGTCATCAGAGGGGCTTCATCCAGCAATTGATGCAAACATATACAAAGACCCACAGACAAACACTAGGTGGAATTTGAGGAAACATGCTGAAGTAGGAGAGCAGGAATCATAGGACTCAGAAGGATAAAGGACACATGAAAACCCACAGAATCAACAAATATAATTAATCTACAGTTAAGAAGTCTGCATGAGTCTAACCTAGGCCCTCTACATATACATTATAGTTGTGTAGATTTGTGTTCTGTAGAAATCCTAACAGAGGGAGCAGGGGCTGTTTCTAACACTTTTGCCTGATATTGGGACACTTTTCCTTGTACTGGGTTGTCTCATCCAGCCTTAACCTGAGGTGGAGGTCTCTAATCTTAGTTCATCTTAATATCCCATGTTTGGTTTATATCCCTGAGAGTTCGGCCTTTTTCTGAAGGGAAAAGGAGGAGAAGTAGATAGGGAGGGAGGAAGTGGAGAGGAGGAAGGAGAAACTGCAGTAGGTATATACTATATAAAAGAATAAATTAATTTTAAAAAGAAATAAATCATATGTTAACTATATGACAATGATGGTTTGTTCATGTTTTATAAATGTTAAGGATTGATGCCATCTTTTATTATAAATTCCTAATAAGGGATCACATTTTGAAATCTGAATTTTCCCATGCCTTTCAAATTTATATTACTTTGATTATGGAATTTTATTCCTAACTTTAGCAAAATCTATTTTGAAGACAGATCACATTAAACATAGCTGTCATCTACTCGAAAACAGAAATCCTCATCCTACTGGAGCAGAAATTGGTGTTTTTCATGCTGCTTGTTGTTGTTGTTTATAACATAATAATGTGCTTAACTACTCAGCATTCAATTCTGTGACCTGTCCAGACTGTTATAACACTACACACAAAGAGAAAGCACAAATGCTGAAATCATACTGTCTAGACTTCAAAGGAATACAGGAAGGCTACTTCCTTCTGGACACACACACACATACACACACACACACACACACACACACACACACACACACATCTTAGCACAGTAGAGTGACATTGTACCTGATCATCTGTTCTATAAGTTAGTCACATGTTATAAACCAACGGGCCAAGACAGGTTAATGCCTCTGACATGTCACACCTGGGAAGCCCTAAGAGAATGGGTGCATGATATCAGCATATTGTTGTGAAGGTTGGAGGTACTATTTTCTCTACAAACCAGACATACACAAATGGTAATGCAAACACTGAAGAAAGAATGTGTTGTAAATGCAATGGCTGGCTCTAATTTTCATGTTCCAATAGAGAAAGGAAGAGGTGTTTACTCATAGAACGTGTAAATGCCAATCATGCTTAGTTCTGAAGGTCACAAATTGATCTCTGTTTCAAATATCCTTATGCAGTATGTAGACATTTTTATGCACTTAGAGAGCTAACCTAAGAAAGATTGTTGCATTTCAAAATACATCAACTGAGAGAAGGGATGTTTCGTCAGACATCACCTGTTCCTTCGCAGAAGGCTAACAACTTGCATATCAAATTCTACACAGGAGTAATGGAAAATTAATTCTACATGATTTACTACCATGAGTTTAGGTAAGTATAAATAAGAATGATTCCTATTCAAAATGGTAATTTAACTACAACAGTGTGAAGATAGTACCTAGAGAAAATAATAGCATTCTTCATATACAGTGTCTTACCAGACTAGGTAAAGCAAATTTAAGGAAGACTATCCTTGGAGTAATGCACAAACAACATGCAGACAGAGGAAAATGATCTGGATTGTGGAAGAAATACACATTAATGCTATAAGGTACACAAACATTTGACTTGGCAAATACACATAGAGGACGAGCCAGATGCATCAGAGTTTACATCTTTAGATACTAGTAGACATAAGGAATGGATACTTTATAGACAAGAGAACACAGGACAAGCCAACACAGAAGAGTTAGAAGGAAAAAACATGCTAATG
Source organism: Mus musculus (assembly GCF_000001635.26). Classification (NCBI taxonomy): domain Eukaryota; kingdom Metazoa; phylum Chordata; class Mammalia; order Rodentia; family Muridae; genus Mus; species Mus musculus. Next base: position 83,151,324 of record NC_000068.7, read on the forward strand.
AGGTAGTTGATCATCCAACAAGGTAGTCTGTCTCAAAAGATGAAGAACTGTATGCTGCTGCCCTAGGGACTTTAGGCCCGAAGTCTTCACTTTTTAAAAAATATATCTTAATTCAAGTAAAATATTTCACTTTCCTTTTCTTAAGTCTCTTCCAGAAACCCTTTCTTGAATACTTCCCATACCTACTCTCTCTCAAGTTGTTAGCTTCTCTTTGGTTATTATTGTTACATATGCATTATATATTGTATGTGATGTATGTGTATGCATCTTTCTTGGAAAACTATCACTGCCACCCCTTGTTAAAGAAACCTCTCTTCACAACAAGTAGAAACCATCACAGAAAAACGTCAACTGAATACTATGCAGAGGTTAACAGATTATGGGGAGCTCGGCCCTAAGGGATACATCTACATTATAATTTCACTATGTATGGCTCAGGGAACATCATAGAAGAGGGGAGGGAAAGATTATAAGAGCCAGACTACCAGAGACTGCTGTGAAACTGTCTCTCCTAGAAATGATGTCATATACAAGACAGGAACAGTGGAAATATCAGTGGACATTTTATCATGAAAGTTAGAAATTTTTAAGGGGGTCCTACCCTTAGACAAAGTACCACAAGCAACTAATACCTATCTGCAAGCCTAGCTCCAAACCAGCAGCCAAAAACCCTCTGTGCACAAGCCACCTGCCTTCCTGTTCAGGATCCATGAGTTTATCACAAGTGATCTGAGAAACCAGATGTCTTAACTGAGGTCCTGGGATTGGGCTATTCCCTCAATACAAGGTGGACTTAAATGCCACCTTTGGGTTGACAGATGGTTCAGTGGTGTTGTGTGTAACTATCCTCTGTTGTGGCATTATGGAAGACCATAAAAGAAGAATATGTTTCATTATGTCAATTATAAAGCATTATAGAAGGGATAATGATTTGGGAGTTAGTCTTCATTGTGGTGATATTGCATCTGTGCATGCATGTTAGTTTGTGACACCTGCAAGCTACTTATGATGCTAGAAGATGTGTTTTCAGAAACGAGCATTGTTCTGCATTGATTCCTCCCAATCTCTATTCAGTCCTGAAAGAAAAAAATCTATTATTATTTATGCTATTCTGCTTCTAATCTGGAACTCTGGTATTGCCCATTTGCCTGGATGAGAATGCCCATGCAGCTGCTGTTCAAAAACCATGCTGACTCCTCATAGAGAGGTTACATTGTCAAGCTTCATTATCAGGGACATTACCCCCAGATTTGAATGAAAATGTGGGACACAGGTGTCCACAAGCGTAATGTCACCAAGTTATGACCAAACTGTTGCTGTCGATTTATTCCTGCCTCCATGAGAAATTCATTTGAGCAATTATGTGTCTTTGTGTGTCTGGTTTATTTTCTTATAATGCAGTATAGTTTCATCCATTTTCCTAAACAACATGAATTTGTTCCTTTTTTATAATCTAAATTAAACTCAATTAGGTAAATATGCACCATGTTTTCTTTAACTATCCATTGATTAATGGCCACTTAAGTGGATTCTACAGGATTTTGAACTTTTATTTTACTTTTACTTTTAAATTTTTAATTAGCATACAAATTAACAAGTTTCCCATGGCAATTTTTTTTTCATTTCCTGGAAATGTAACATTAAATTCTTTTTTAAAAATTGGGTATTTATTTCATTTATATTTCCAATGCTATCCCAAAAATCTCCCACACACTTCCCCACCCACTCCCCCACCCACTCCCCCACCCACCCACTCCCACTTCTTGGCCCTGGCGTTCCCCCGTACTGAGGCATATAAAGTTTAAATGACCAATGGGCCTCTCTTCCCAATAATAGCCGACTAGGCCATCTTCTGATACATATGCAGCTAGAGACAAGAGGGGGGTACTGGTTAGTTCATATTGTTGTTTCATCTATAGGGTTGCAGATCCTTTTAGCTCCTTGGTTACTTTCTCTAGCTCCTCCATTGGGGGCCCTATAATTCATCCAATAGCTGACTGTGAGCATCCACTTCTGTGTTTGCTAGGCCCCGGCATAGTCTCACAAGAGACAGCTATATCAGGGTCCTTTCAGCAAAATCTTGCTAGTGTATGCAATAGTGTCAGCGTTCCCATGGCAATTTCATACACAACATGGTTTGGATTTATATCTGCTACCTACTTTCCTCCCAATGCTTAGCCCGTTGCTCCCTGACACCAGTTATTTCCTTTAACCCACAATGTCCCCTCCCCAGTTTTATGTCACATATTTCATTTCCCTCATGCCTGTTTCCTAAAAGCTCCTTTTATCTTTTATGGCCCATAATCTTAGTCACCCACACAAATACAAATATAAATAAATAGGCTAGGATCTGTATATGAGAATATATGTGTTGCTGTCTTTCTGAGAAATTCATGTAGTTTTTCTATTATTAGTGCATCTTCTCAATGACTTGATAAAATTCATAGGGCAGTGTATTTATTAGAGACAACACCTACCATACAATATAATTTCAAATACGAAGTCTTGGATGAATGTGTGTGTTGTGTGTGTGTGTGAGAGAGAGAGAGAGAGAGAGAGAGAGAGAGAGAGAGGAAAATAATAGAGGTTTAAATGTCAATGTGTCATAATCTAGAATTATTAGGGAAGAGAGTATGTATATACCATTAAAATATGACTATATAATTATCCCTTCCTCTCCTCATCCAACCACACCCACCTAGCCCCTCATTTATTTCAAATTCTTCTTTATCCACTGTAGTTACACATCCACAAAGAACCATATAAATATATTCTGCTAAGCACATTCAGTGTTGACTGAAAAGATATTTTCTAGCTCTGGTTACTTGATATTAAATAACCAGTCAGGATACTCATCTCTGTAGAACATTCATTCTTCCTCTCTCAGTACATAATTTCCTGTAGATCTTCTTCTAGGGTAGAGCTCCATATGAGTGTATTAGAATTATTCAGGTTCTGTTTAACAATCATGTTGTTGATAACTCATGGCTGTAACCTTGCTATTATAAATAAAAAGTACAGTTGCACAACAAATTTTCTGATCTCTGGTTCTTACAATCTTTTTACTCCTTGTTATGCAATATTCCCTGAGCTTGGACAAGGAAAATGTATTATAAATATATTAATTAAGGCATGGAACCTACCATCAGTTCTCTGTATTTTTGACTAGTTGTAGATTTCCATGATAGCTGTCTCCTGCTTCTGCCAAAAGAAGCTTTTTTGATCAGGGATGATATACAGACTAAACTGTGGGTATAAGGATAAGTATGTAGTTAGGAGTTATATGGGTTTGGGAAAGTAGAGGTAAGAATTTATCCTCTAAAATCCAGGATCTCGATAGTTACATGTAATTGGCTTGGATTAAAGTACCAGGCATAATGTTCTTCCTGCTAATCAGGCTTTGAATCCAATTAAGCAGGTTTGGTTATGACTAGAATATAAGTGCCACTATTGCATCTTAGGTATACATTGCATGGTAGTCATTTTTGTGGTTTATACACATCACAGATAGGACTTTTTTCACTTTACATCCCAATCACATTACATCCCCTCCTCCTCCCCCTCCTCCTCCTCCTCCCCCTTCTCCTCCTCCTTCTCCTCCTCATCCTCCTCCCACTCTTCCTCCCCCTCTTCCTCCTACTAGTCCTAGTCCTCTTCACACAGCACCTCTTCCTAATCCCCCTCCCCTTTTCCTCTGAGAAGGGGGAGCCCCCACTTTGGGTACCAATCCATCCAGGCACATTGAGTCATTGCAGGACTAGGCACATCCTCTTCCACTGAGGCCAGGCAAGGATTCACAGGCAGGCAAAAATAGTCAGGGACAGCCCCTGCTCCAGTTGTCAAGGAACCCTCATGAAGTCCAAGCTGCACATGTGTTACATATGTGAGGCAGGCCTGGGTCCAGTTTTATATGCTCTTTCATTGTTAGTTCAGTCTCCAACCCACTGAGAGTCGAAGTTAGCTGATTCTGTTGATCTTCCTATGGAGTTCCTATGTCTTTCGGGTCCCTCAATACTTCCCTTAATTCATCCACAAGACTCCCTGAGTTCCATCTAATGATTGGTTGTGGGTCCCTGCATCTGTTTAAGTCAGCTACTAGGTGGAGCACATAAGAAGGCAGTTATGCTAGGGTCCTGTCTGCAAGCATAAAAGAGTATCATTAATAGTGTCAGGGATTAGATTTTGCCCATGGAATGGGTCTCAAGTTGTCCCAGTGATTGATTGACTATTCTCCCAGTCTCTGTTCCATCTTTTTCTCTACTTCTTATAGACAGGATAAATTTTGGGTCCAAGATTTTGTGAGTGGGTTGATGTCCTTATCCCTACACAGGGAGACCTGGGTAAGACTTTTCTTAATGAGGAATTATCGTGATTGAATTAGCTTGTTTGCATGATGATGGGTAATTGCTGTGATTGTTAAATGATGTGGGAAGACTCAGCCCATTTGTAGAAAACACCATTTGATGGGATGGGCCTTTGACTGTGTGAGAGTGAAATATCCTAGCATAGCAAAAGCAAGCAGGAATCATAATGATATTTGTCTTTCTATGCTCTTGAATGTAGGTAGCTGTGGTATGTGACTAGGAGCTCAAGTTTCTGTCTTGGCTTCATTAAAATGATGAACTTGGGTAGAGCTTGAAATTCTAAACCAAATAAATCCTAAATTATTCTCCGTGTTGCTTTTGCTTAGTGGATTTTATCACAGCGACAGAAATTTAACTTGAACGTATGAAATGGTATAAAGTACCTTTGATTTATAATCTCAAAACATGTGCTCAAAATTTAATTCTTGGTATTTATGAGTTTGGTGCACTTGAATAATTGACACTATGTCTCCATAATACTGCAAAGGAAAATGTCATAGAAATTATTTAATAAAATTGAAATAAGTATGTTTGGAATAGCTTAAAATATTATAAAGTGTCTGGAGAATAATAGTGCTCTGATTTTTTTCTTTTCTGGTATTGTAGTCATCTGAGTATGGCAAATTTCACCCATTTAGTGTATCTGGGCTGTTTAATATAGCAGAAAACTATGGTAAGGAAAAAAATTCCTCTGATATTTAAATAGCTCTAAAAACTGGAAAGAAAGGGTTTTCCTTAAGTCAAGGTCTTAGAATTACCAAGGGTTCCTGATACATGCAACCTAAAGCCCCGAGGGACAGCAGAAGGAATGGAGACAGGCAACCTTGGAGACAGGAGGTGGCGGGACCCTCTAGAATGTACCAGAGACCTGGGAGGTGAGAGATGCTCAGGACTCAAAGGGAGGGACCTTAGATGAAATTCCCAACAGTGGGGAGAGGGAACTTGTACAGTCCACCTCCAGTAAAAAGACAGGACATCAAATGGAGGGATGGGGTTACCATTCCACCATCAAAATCTCTGACTCAGAATTGTTCCTGTCAAAAAGAATTGCAGGGACAAAAATAAAAATGAGCCTGAGGGAAAGGAGGTCCAGGGACAGGCCCAAATTTTGGATCTAGTTCAAGGGGAGTTTGAAAGGCCTGGCTCTATTACTGATACTATGGTGTGCTTACAGACAGGAGCCTAGCATGGCTGGCCTCTGAGAGGCCCAACAAGCAGCTGAAAGAGTCAAATGCAGATACTTATACCTAACCAATGGACAGAAGCTGGAGACTCCTGAGGTTGAATTAGGAAAAGACTGGAAGAAGCTGAGGCAGAGGTTGACTCTATATGAAGACCAACAATCTCAACTATCCTGGACCCCTGAGATCTCTCAGACTCTGAGTCACCAACCAGACAGCATATACAGCAGAGGACTGCCGGATCTGGCCTCAGTGAGAAAGATGCACATAACCCTCAAGAGACTTGAGACCTCAGGGAATGGGAGGCCTGATGGGACAGGGGTAAGGGGGTGAGGACATTTATTCTCTTGGAGACAGGGGAGGAGGAGGTATGGTATGAGGAACAGTCAGATGGCAGACTAGGAAGAGAATAAAGACTGGACTATAAAAAAAAAGATTAAGTATAATATTTTTAAAAAAATAATGCAAAATGTAAAGATGTTGTGCAATCTTGTTGCGATGTTGACTAACAGAAGAACAGTAAATCAGGTCATAGCAGCAGTTGGAGTCTATTTTATTAATTTTAGTAATAATTCATAAATGCTAAGCATTTATTACTGTTCCCTTTGTCTGTAAGACAGAACACAGGACATGCACATACATTATGATTTTATACTGTTCTCATCTTGCTCATTTCCTAATACAGGACTTACAATAATAAGCATCATCAAAACAGCACTGCTCCACCAAGCACAGAAAGCATCTTCAGTTCTGTGTTTCTATCACAGATAACACTTGCTTTCCTTCAGCCAGAGCTCAGATACTAATTATAGTTTTCAAGAACATAGAAACTGGAAGCACTAAAAGGTGGCAAAAATGCATTGTTTTTAAAGAAAATAAGCTCAAAGTAAAAGAAGAATGGATGTCTACTGTAAGTATAGAGGCTCTTTTCATTTTCTAGTGAGGAAAAGCCACCATCTACAATGTCTGACTGTTATACAATACCTTTCTGTGGTCGTATATTATCATGTGTTTGATGCGTATGACTTTGTAATTACCACTCCTGCATAACAACAAGATAAGGTGTATATTTGAAACGTCTAAGAGCATGAATCAGGAGTATACACATCCTTACAGCCAAGAGTAATGACCACCAATGCTCCTCTTTAATTTTTTGTTCTTAATGGCAATAATTGCAGTTTAGTGTGTAGTTCTCTATTTCCTTAATTTGCACTTTATAAGGTGTCCCACATATGTATAATATCAAGCCATTGATTCATCACTGGCTAATATGACTGATGTATTTTCTTATATTTCCAGCCAACTAGACCAAAGTCTCCAATTGCCTTTCCTACTGTTGAGAACTCCTATTCTCTGATTTCTCTATCATGAGCCACAATGTACCTTCACTTTTCCTTTTCACTTGCTTAAACTCAAGAGGCAACCATTAAAATCACTTCATTCTACAAATCTTCCATTTCCATTATATTCTCACCATCTTTCTTACATCATTATCCAAAATCCCAATGAGTTCTTTTTGGTCTTTCATCCTAGTAATTGAAAAGTCTCTGGATAAAAATGTCATACATCATCAGTATTAACACAGTAGTCAGAAGAACCATGAATGTTATCCAATTGTCAACACAGTTAACCAAGTACTTATTGCAATGTCTTTGTCAATGCATTCACTGCTGTAACAAAATATCTCCTCTCTGGTTTCTTTCTTGTCAGCTGATCACCTCATCTACAGCCTGACTGTATGATGGATCTTGAGCCATTAGACGGGAGTTCATCATATCTCTTCATCAAATAGAATTTTTCATTAATCTGCCTTAGCTCTCTCTTCATGGATGTTACCATTGGGATTCTTTTTCTCCTAAAAGGCAACATGGCCATAGGATATTATGGTATTGTCACTCTCCTTACAGTCTTAAGGTCACTGATTGGAGCTGCTTTTTATAAAGTCATTCCTTTGAATATTCAAACAACATTGGACATCTTCACATTAAGGAAAAGCAAATTTCTCCTTTAATCTCACATATTCCTAAACATAGCTATAGTATTTTCTCATACTTTTCAAGGCAATTTTTGAGAACTTCTCACATGCTATTTTATCATTCCCACACTGGATATGCACACTTTTCATCTGGCTCCTATATCAAAACTCTAATATTAAGAAATTAACAATTATGTTCTACTTCCCCTAAATCCTTCACCTAAATAACTTCTATTCAGCTTTCATGCAGTCACAAAATATGTCTTCTCAAAGTCTCCTTCATAACTTGTGTAGTTATGCTACCCCAATACCATGCACTAAGTCTTTTTTGGATTTATCAATGGAAATTGTAATCCAGTGCATTGTTTTTCTGCTTCAAGGTGTATCACTGTATGGTGATAGAACTAAATGAAAAGTCTGACCCCAAAGCATTACCAAGAATAATACCCAGAAAAACTCATTTTAAAAATCTATTGCAACTTTTTCTCTAAAGACTCATTCAACAACAAAATTGCTCTAAAACCTTTCTCTGCTTTTTAAAACACCTTGAGTTTTACCTCCAGCTAATCAACTATCTTCCCTGTCTTAAAAAATTATTCTGATACCCATTATTAGCTAAATAAATTTAGTCATTTGAAGCAGAATAAATAACACATCTTTTGAGGAAATACCAGCTAGTTAATATGGAAACATTTAAACCATAACAATAATGTGTGTTTTATAAACTTTTATGTCTTTCTTGGATCTTTTATATAAAAGAATGAAGGCATGAATAAATGTGAGGAAAAAAACAGGACTAAGAACTCATTTTTAGTTCACAGAGAATATGATAAGGAAGAAGAATAAGCATTGTTAGAATGAGATATTTATGTCACTTTATGGTTTTGAAATTCTGCCCTTTCTTTTAGAGGTCTAAGTAATTAGAATTTCAATATCTTTATTTAATTTTGCTTTGCTGAAGAACGATGAAGAACATAGCTATGACATGCCATATAATTACTTTTTGATTTGATGTGCCATTTTAATTAATTTGGAGTTAAGTTCCCTCAGTATAAGATAAAATGGTAGAGTTTATATTATACCCTCAACTTTCCTATTACTCTAGGGAGGGGAAGGAAGAATAGTAAATCATTTAATACAAAACCCTATGAGCTATTAAAATGTAAGATTAGCACAGATTCTTTTGGTGGTTAGGTACACATGCACTATTTAAGAAATGACTAGGCATCAAATATATTTTAAGGTTATTACAAAGACGTTTTTATTCTTGAAAACTGAATAGTTTCTTAGTGAACCACTGTCAGATAAGTTTTAAACCAGTTTCCTTGTAATTATTTTATAATTCAATTGGTATTTATCCTTTGGTAAAGAATTTCTCTCTTCAAATTAAAAATTATGCTTCTGACTCATTATCAAAATCAAAATCAAAATCACCATTGTTCATATCTAGATCATCAAGCAGTTAACATTATCTTTATCCACTACCTTTAGTTAATATTTGTCTCTCACTTAGCCAATGACCCAATAAGTCTGTTTTACAACATTTAGTAGACATATTCATGATTTTTCTTGGCAGGTTACATGCATCATTTCCAAATGAATGTCATTATTTCCTCTACTGCTTTGGATCATTCCAGAATACCTCCCTTGTCAAGACTAAAAATGCTGCCCAATAGTCTATGTTCAGCCTATCATCACATAAGTCCCCAGTAAAATACTGTAATGGTTTGTATATGCTTGGTCCAGGCAGTGGCACTATTTGGAGATGTGGTCTTGTTGGAATAGGTGTGGCCTTGTTGGTGTAGGTGTGTCACTGTGGGCGTGTACTTTAATACCCTAGTCCTAACTGCCTAGAAGCCAGTATTCTGCTTGCAGCCTTCAGATGAAGATGTAGAACTCTCAGCTCTGCCTGCACCATACCTGCCTGGATGTTGCCATATTCCCACCTTGATGATAATGGACTGAACAGCTGAATCTGTAAGCCAGCCCCAATTAAAAGTTGTCTTTACATGAGTTTCCTTGGTCATTGTGTCTCTTCATAGCAGTAAAACCCTAACTAAGACAGATACTCATATTTTTTTTAATTCCATAATTACGTCTTTTTATGCTGTGAACACTGTTTGCCATGTATTAATAGATTTAAGTGACTGTTCTCACTATAGGTTTGATAGTAGATAGTGTGGGCACTGCCAGCTATACTCTTTGTCAAAGCTATCATCCTCTGCTGCTGTACAATGAAACTCAAAAGCAGCTACACACAATCCATAAGTAGATTATTCTGGCTATGTAGCAATATTTTGAACCATTATTTTAAAACCTACTGTTACAACACATTTGATCTACAACCTCTGGTTTTCTGGCCCCTATGCATATGGTTATTGAAGTCAGACCTACAAATGCATTGAGACTCTGCAGCTAGCAATTCACAAAAATTCCGAGTAAGATATTTTATTTTGTCACCTGTTGAAAGGAGATCATTGTAGAGACTACTATAGAAACTATCAAAACTATAACAATAAAAATGCCGAGAACAAGTCTTCTTGATATGACAAACCACAATGGCACATCTACAATGAAGCCCCTACGAGCAAAGTTCAGGAAGCATCAGAAAAGAGAGGGCAAAGGGGTTAAAAGATCCAGAGGCCTGCTTTGGGACAGTCCCTTCTAGACAAGACAAGCAAGAAGCTCTACAAAGGAAATCTCAACAGTATGCCTTCCTAAATAGTACATGTATAATGACAATACCAGGCCACACACCAATTTGGATAGGGAAAATCTGGAAATCTCACGAGACCACACTTCTAGGTGACATGCTACAAGCAATTGTAGGTTGGAAAGAAACTCTGTGTGTGTGTGTGTGTGTGTGTGTGTGTGTGTTTGTAATAAAAATAATAATTAAAAATAAAGATGTCATAAATTTGAGAGTGAGTATGAAGACATGGAAGAAGTTGGACAGAAGAAATAAAGGTGAAGAAATTATGTAAATACAATATATATGAATAAAATTCTCAAACATAAACAATTGTGCTTAAAGACAGGAACCTAGCATATCTGTCCTCTGAGAGACTCTACCAACAAAACCAGATACAGACACTTACAGTCAAGCATTGGACTGAGGTCAGGGATCTCTATGGGAGAGTTAAGGGAATGATTGAAGGAGCTGAAAAGGATGGCAACGCCATAGGAAGAACAACAGTGTCAACTAACCTGGACCCCTGGGAGCTCCCAGACACTGAACCACCAACCAAAGAGCATATATGGATTGGTCTGAGTCACTCGGTCCAAACCTACGTCCAGCACATATGTAGCAGAGGACTGCCTTGTCTGGCCTCAGTAGGAGAGAATGTGCCTAATCCCTTCGAGACTTGATAACCTGTGGGGCAATGGGCTATGCACAGACAGCCTGGTCTCCAGTCTAGCTGAGGCCCTGAACCCTGGTGGTACCCGATGGGTGGTCATTTCCACCTACATGGGGTAGTAGGCATTCGGACAGGGAAGTAGGAGTGGTTAGGTTAGTGAGTGGGGGAGGGGTGATGGGATAGGGGGATTTTCAGAGGAGAATTGAAGAAAAGGGATAAAATTTGAAATGTAAATATAGAAAATATCTCATTTTTAAAAAGGAAAACAAGTTTTTATTTGTAGTCTGTTGCACATCTTATGCTTCAAACTGAACCTAAGTGTTTTTTATAAGTTTTCATTAAAAATATATCTTAATGACCAAGTTAGATGTCATAAAATATATCTTAATGACTGAGATAAATGTCATATATATAATTTGTCCAAATGTCTACAATGTGGTTATTTTGACATGATATTTTTTCAGTGTTGAGAAGCAAATTTGGTGATATGTACATGGGGAAAGAGTTCTACCACTAAAACATACCATAGCATGAATTCAACTTCAGAGCGAGAACATTTTATTGCAAAATTAGCTTCATTTACATCTACTCATAACAATTTCTATTATTTTATTTGTGTGTATGTACACATTTGTGTCCAGGTGCCAGCAGAAGCCATAGGCCACTAAGTGAAAATGTCATGTGACTGTGAGCCCACCACCCTACTGGCAAATTAAAACTCACATGGGGAGAAAGAAAGGGTCTTTGTCAAACCAAAGACAGCTGACCCTCCCTGTGTCACAGGGTTGCATAGATACAGCACATGGATGGCATCCACGCATCCTCAGTGTTCAGAAGTACTAGAAAACAAGGTTTCGGCACAGAAGGGAGCTAGCTAGGTTGGCATCTAGGACTCAAGGTTTGTCAGTCAAATTTTAAAAATAAAAGTGAAAAAAGAAATAAGAGACAGTCACTAGTGGTGGGTTCATGCTTTAGGGCTTTCATTCTCCATCATAGAAACAAAAGAATCAAAGACGAGTAGATAGAGAAAGCAAGACAGGGCTCCTAAGTGTCAGCTTCTTCCCAAAAGACATTGCAAGAGAGTAAAAGGGAAGGCGCTGGGGCAGGTTTCGAAACAGGACCAACGCTCTAAAATTAGAAGTCCCTAGATGCAGTCTTGGAAAATAGATCATTGGGTGGGTGCTGAGGAAAGGGTTTATTCAGCTTACATTTCCACACTGCTGTTATCACCAAAGAAAGTCAAGCCTGGAACTCAAGCAGGTCAGGAAGCAGGAGCTGATGCAGAGGCCATGGAGGGATGTTCTTTCCTGGCTTGCTTCCCCTGGCTTGCTCAGCCTGCTCTCTTATAGAACCAAGACTACCAGCCCAGAGATGGCACCACCCACAAGGGGCCCTCCCCCAATTCCTAGTACTGTGGAAGATGCCAACAACAAAAGGAAAATAGATTCTTTAAGATGTGTGTTAGAGTTGAGCCTAGTGAAACAAATTCCCATCCTCTCAGCACGCAGAGACAGGAGGATCGTAACCGCAAGGTCTGCATGGGCTACAGAGTGAGTTGAGGCTGTTTGAGCAATTCAGTTAACACTATGTCTCAAGCCGGGCAGTGGTGATACATGCACTTGAGAGGTAGAGGCAGACAGATTTCTGAGTTCAAGGCCAGCCTGGTCTACAGAGTGAGTTCCAGGACAGCCAGGGCTATACAGATAAACCTGTCTTGGGAAACAAAACAAAACAAAACAAAACAAAACAAAACAAAACAAAACAAAACAAAACAAAACAAAACAGAAAGACTATGTCTCAAAATGCAGAGTAGAGCAAGGGCTGGGGATATATATACATCAGTGTTAGAGCATTTACTGCTGAGAACGTGGTACTTGTTCTGCCGTGAAAGAAGAGAATCCGCTCTCCGCAGGCAGCATCATCTGGACCCAAATCTCCTTTACAACCATCTGTGGTAGAGGGAAGGCTGATGTTAGACCACCACTCATTGGTACCTGAGATTAAATCACACCTGAAATATGTCTAGTGTCACTGAAAACATAAAATGTAACTTTGAATAATTATAATTTTTATATCTATGCTTAGTATTTTGTATAGTACAGAACTAAGTAATATTCATTTCATTGCTCACTACATCTAGTCAGAAATGAACAAAGAGAAAAATGGAAAATGTAGTCTTTAGAGTTTAATCCCTAAGTATTAGGAAAACAATTATACTTCCATATATGCTTAACCCTACAATGGCCTAATGATCATTCCCCAAATTTTGTATGAACTATCTTTATTAATAGTCAAATCTGGGTCTGTGAGATTTAAAGACTTATTTAAACCAAAATAAGTTTTTTGCTCATATCACTTTGAAAGTCTAAAAGTTTGAAACTGTCCCTGATAATACAAAGTCCCTAGAGAAGAATGACGACACTATGGACTCCACTGTGGTAATTAGCATGTGTAAAAGTGCAAACCATGTCCACGCGGTGACTTAGAAAAGCAAACTGTTTACTGGAATTACACTCTCTTAGATGGCACTGCTCAAGGACAGAATTCGGATGCAGAAAGCAATGGGAAAGTTGTGTTCACTCTCTCTCTGCCCAGCACACACTTCCTCTCTCCCAGCAAACACTTCTTCACTGCTCCATTTTCCACTGGGAACAACTTCCCTGCTGGAGTTAAATTCATAACTCCTTGACACAATTTTAAAGCTTCCACTTGAAGGTATAAAAAGCTAAAACTAAAAAACAAAGCAAAAAATTCAAATTAGGGAATTCATTTCATCTATGTAGGCTTATTTATCTTTCCTTTGAAGCTTTGTGGGTTGTTGCCTTTGAATGTAAAACTTCTCAGGCATATGCAACTTTAATATTCTGCATCCCACATTCCATATTCCGTATCTGGGTAGAAGAAACTCCCGTAACAAATCTGTGTAACACTGGTAACCTTATTATTGGGAAAGGGGATGAACTGGTTCCTTGATATACTGTAGATTTAGCTCAGTTTAAATTCCCATAGATGTTACACTAGATATCATGTAAGATTTCCCATTAAAATGTAAATATTTCTAATTTGATATTGTCCTAGTTTCATTTCTGTTACCATAGTAAAACACCATGGCATAAAGCAGCTTAAGGGGAAAGTGTTTACTTGGCCTAGACTTCTAGGTCACAATCTAACACTGCAAGAAAGGCAGACTAGCAGGAGCTCAAAGCAGCGGGTCCATCCTGTCCATAGGTAAGAGCAGAGAGAAAGGAATATGACCCTGTACATTTGCTTTCTAACTTGCTTATTTTCCACTCTAATGGAGTTCAGAACTCCCTGCCTGGGGAATGGTGCTGCTCACACTGGGCTAAGTCTACTCTCATCAATTAACTTAATTAAGACAATAATTCACAGATATACCCAGAGGGCAACCCAAGTTCGTCATTGAGACTCTTTTTCTAAGTCTTTCTAGATTATGACAAGTTTATGCTGTAATATTTTATTTAGGTTTTAAAAACTATATTTATTTTGAAGTTTGAATAAAAATGTACAACCTAAGCACTGACTAATGTTATCATTAATCATGCAAAAACTAACATCAGTGATAACCAAAGAAACCATGACTTACATAAGATTTAGTTTCACTTGAAAACTTGCGCTTTTAATAATCTTTTTTTTTCTTCTAAATTCTTTTATACAAGTAGTTTTCATCTGAGTTCCTGCAGTAAATCTCCAGGATGGAAAATAATCAGAGCAGTGTGCAGTTTAAGGTCCTGACAACAAGTATAAAAATTTTTTTGTTTTATGCTTGAGGGAACTGAGCACCGACCATCTGCTACCTCAGTGATCCCCGGGATGCCTGTCAAAGCATGCATGCATGCATGAAGAAGCAACGAATAAAGAGAGGGGCACTCACAGCCATTGCAACAGGAATCTGGGGAGCCACAGCATCCACTTTGGACATCATTCAGTTTAATAATGAGGCCCATGTGGTGTATTTTAGGTCTACTTACTATACCAAACTTCAAAAGAAAAATGCCATTGAGTTTTCACTATTACAATATCGCTGTGCATCTCTTTCAGCTTGGGTTATGGAGAGAGCTGAATAGAGCCTTGTGCTGCATTTGTATCGTGCTATGATCCACAATGAAACCAATGTAGGAGCAACACAGAAAAGGCAACTTGTGTTTTTTTTTATCAAGTGTTCACAGCATGATGGGTTCACATGATCTTCAAATTTATTCCTTAAAAAGCACAGTTTCCCCTTGCTTACTATTCATAGAAATACTTGTGCTTACCAATAGCTCCCAGCCCCTGAAACTGGATATTTGAGCAAAAACCAAGTAGATATGACAGATTCATATAGAATATACCCATAGAATTGGGAAAGTCCTAGCCACAACTCCCTACATAATAAAAATTCTGAATTCCCAATCACCTCTCTTCTCAAGGGTATTGAATAAGAGATTTCAGACTTGTACTATTCACGCTGACCATGCAGTAAGTTATTTCTGGAACCAGGTATGAAGGAAGAACATAAATTATTCACAAATGGTCTTAAATACATTACCTGATATTCTGGCTTGATATTCTCAGTTGTTATGACAAACACCATAGCCAAAAGCAACTTGTGGTGAAAGTTTATTTCATCTTGTAAGTTACAATGAAGATAGGAAAGAAAGCCAAGACAGCAACTCAAAACAAGAGCTGAAGGCAGAAACCACAGAAGACTGCCTCTTACTGACTGACTTTCCCTACCTTACTCAGCTGCCTTTCTTATACCGCACAGGCGTACCTGCCTAAGGGTGGTACTGTCCACAGTGGGCTGCTGTTTTCTATATCAATTAACAATTTGAAAAGTACCCCCAGAGACATGGACATGAGCCAATCTGATAGACTCAATTTGGTTAACTTTCCTTCTGCAAGTGACTCTCAATATGACAGCTGAAACTAATTGATACTTGCCAATAAAGAATCCCATATAAAATGACTTACAATTTATTGCAAAAGATAATCATCATACTCATTGATAGGGCTGCATTTAACATTCGTAGAAATTAAATGTTTGAAAACAACTTGTTCTGAGCCCATGTGCAGAAGAGATTCTAAGAGGGAAAGCCTTCATACTCTGTACAGAAGAGAAAAAACATGGTTAGAGCAGGCAAACCAGCATGAAAGTATGGCACATTTACTAACTGCACATGTGTACATTAATTTTACTTTAAGTCATAACCCAGGATATAGACATTTATAGTGCTTACCCTTGAGTTCAGCTGTGAATCAAATGCAGCTCAATATTTGCAACAACTTATTGAAAAATGTGATATTTGACAGAAAGAGTAATTTAATTAATAGATTGGATGGAATGATGTAAAACATCACATTTTTTTATAAGTAGGTAGAATGTGTGGCTAGCTAGCACTTTTGCAAATAGTATAAATAATCATATTCCATGTCACAGTATTGAACTCCGTTGCACAAATGCACTAAATGGTATGCGCCCTTTCCCTGGGGTGTGTACATTTGTGTGTGTGTGTGTGTGTGTGTGTGTGTGTTTATGTGTGGGAGGGATGTGTATGACAATTTACTTGGTAAATTTAGGCAAATATAGCATGCTCCTATAATTCCAGAACTTAGGAGGCTGAGGAAGAGGATCCTAGAGTTCAAGGCCAACCAGAAATACATGATGAACCTCTGTCCATAAAAAAGCAAGAAGGAAGGAGAGAGAGAAGAAGGGAGGGGAGAGAATGGAAAGGAAGGAAGGAAGGAAGGAAGGAAGGAAGGAAGGAAGGAAGGAAGGAAGGGAGGGAGGGCGGGAGGGCGGGAGGAAGGAAGAGAGGGAGTGTGGGGAGGAAGGAAGGAAGGAAAAAAGAAAGAGAGGGAGTGTGGGGAGGAAGGAAGGAAGGAAGGAAGGAAGGAAGGAAGGAAGGAAGGAAGGAAGGAAGGAAGGAAGGAAGGAAGGGAGGGAGGGAGGGAGGGAGGGAGGAAGGAAGGAAGGGATCAGGAAGGATATGCCTGTGTGGAAAATCAAGAGGTTCAACAACGGGTGAATTCTCTGGCTGTCTCTTCTTGAACAAAGGTCAAAGCCCTACCCTCCCTTTCAAGAAAGTGGAGCTAAGACTGAGTTCCTGGTGAGATGACACAAGGGAAGCAAAGCACTTCCAGCAGCGGAGATTAAAGACATCTCCTGCTATGCTGCTGTCGGAGGACATGTCAGCAAGTGCTGTAAGTGCAAGACACCCCATATGTTATAGGAATGAGGAAAAATCATGTCTTAGAAGCAATAAGTCTAGACATTTTTCATCTCTTACTTCCTCCCATCTATCTCTCTAGCATAAACAAATATATGCTGGAAAATCCCCAACCCCCCTAAAACTCAAAATGTCTTATAATGGCCATGGTGTGAACGGCAATCTCAGAAACAAGAAATCAATGTTGAGTAGATCTTCAGTTGTCCTCTCTCTTACGTTTAGCCATAAGGTTTCTTACTGAGCTTTGCTGGATCTGGCCCGTTGGGCTAGACTGGCTGTCTAGTCTATTCCAGTCATTAACCCCAACGCCCTTCCTTAGTACTGGAACCTTCTGTCCCATGCCAGGCTTTGAAATTGCTACCACCATGCCAGGCCTTTCTAGAGATTTTAAACATAGAACTCTGATTCCCAAGTTTAAGCAAACACTATACAGACCAGATCATTTCTCCAGCACCCCTTATCAGGTTTTTGACATCCTTTCACACTTCTGTAGAAAGTGAGCTAAAAGAAAAATCTCTTGGTGTTCTAATTTTCTTCTCAATGAAAAACAACAGCAGCTGAAGGAATTACAGCTTGGTAGTCACCTTTGTTTACGATTTACTGAGAACACAAAGAAAATGAACATGCTGTGTCTAATTGTCACTTGCTCATTTGTGGAACATGGTTGATATTATTCAAGACTTATGGAATTATTTCAAATTAGTTATTTTCTATTATTATCATAGTTAAGTAACTTTTACCACACATCATAATGGACCATGTAAATCTGATAAATTTTCATGTGAATCACCTTCAAAATTATGTCTTGAAAGT
Source organism: Mus musculus (assembly GCF_000001635.26). Taxonomy (NCBI): domain Eukaryota; kingdom Metazoa; phylum Chordata; class Mammalia; order Rodentia; family Muridae; genus Mus; species Mus musculus. The sequence continues at coordinate 83,169,243 of NC_000068.7, forward strand.
ATTATTATAAAACTAAGAATTATTAGAGGCAAACCCTAAAGAATTTTTTTTAATTTTGTTATTTAAGATAGTGCATCTTACCTTATGATATGTAACTTAAGGACTTGCTTCTAGTGGCTGTATACTTTTATAGTTATATCTTTCATGGGAGTGCTCATGTATAGTTAGAAATATTTATACTAGTTGTTCAACAAACAGCAAATGATGACACACATAAGTATCCACTGGGGCATCAAAGACAGCTTTTCATAAGCATCTCTGTTTACTGAAGGAGGGGGTAGCTCAAGGAATTGACATAGAGTGTATGCTAGACAGTTTGGGTCTACATGGTAATTGGATTTTCATTTGCTTCTTGTAATTGAACACTAGCAATCCTTAGAATACATTCACTCAGGACTGTGAGAGTTTGACCTTACTTCACCTGCTCCTCCTTCAAGGAAAGGCACTGAAATAGTGAAACATTAATGGAACGGGATGCCCATACTCCGCCATCTTTCATTCCATAATTTACGAAGAAATATTTTAAAAGTCAAATTTATTATCTTTTCAGTTGCTTCAGGGATGAAATGACTTGTTTCAAATCTAAAGATTTTAAATTATACAACATACAACATAGTTGTGTTAGAAATGAAGACATAATTTCAATTCCAACACAAAAAAATTTGGTTAAGATTTTTTATTGGGGTTGGGTGTTTACAACCAGCAAAGTAGATTATAATAGATATTTGAAATTTATTTTCTTGGATTAACTTCTAAGGAATCAGATGGCTTCAATTTCATATTTTCAGATATGATCATTCTATAATTTGAAGTATTTTGAGATTTTTCTATTCTGAGCTCATGATTCTGCCAAATAATTCTATTTTTCTCATTTTTTAATTTTCATTAACTTTATGTTAGTGTATTTAAAATCATTTGAGTCCTCATATGCCTTTAAGGAGAGCCTTTACATTAGGCTTTTTTTAAGGTTTATATTATTTACGTTGTAAATATTTATACATTATTTCAACCATCTTGCATTGAATACACTGTGTAAGTTTATATTTTTCAAAACCTACTTTAATAAAGACTCTTAAACATTTTACCTTCCCTTCTAGCCCACCGGACACAAGAGGTAGTGGTAAGGATAGGTTAATAGTGCAAAGGAGGATGTAGACCTGTCTAGAAATAATTCGTTTGGGACCTATTCCAATCTTCATTGGCAGGATAGCAGCAGTTCAGGTCACATGAATCAGCAGCAGTCGCTTGACCCACTGTCAAACACCATCCATGAACCATCAACAGCAGTTCAATCCAGAGGAAACCTCAATGCTCTGCTAATCAGCCCAAGTCCACAGAAGTGGCAAGGAGCTGCCAGAACACCACTAGAAGTTCTGTGGTGCATTTCTCTCTAAGAAGTCATGACAAATGAAGGTGGGTGAAGAAAAACCCATGCCACAGTGTCATCAGCCAAGACCAGTGTCAGCAAAGTCCAATGAAGACCTGCAAAGAGTATCAAGACAAACCAATGTCACACAGCATCTATTGGTTTATATTTATACCCTTTCCAAACATCACATGTCCTCTCAAGCATCTGCTCTGGCAAAACATTACATGCCCTTTTTCCAGGCAGCTTCCACAAAAACGCCATGTGACCGTTCTTAGCAAAACATCCTCCCAAATGTCTGCTTCAGGAAAAAAAAAAGTCCTCTCATAAGACAGCTTCCAGAAAACCATTACATGATACAAATGAGTCTCCAAAGAAACCAGAAATTTCCACTTCAACACCATATGTTCAGTTCCTTTAGTAAGGTGGATACTGCATGGTACCAATGAGCAAATGCAATGTTCCCCATCCTGTGTTGCAGTGAAGTTAATTCTGTTGGCAAAGGCCTCGTCATCACCTCTGAAGGAAATCTTCCTTGATTTATTTAATATCATCCACTGTGACTCCACTGAAATTTTTGCTCTGACAAGGTAAACCAGAAAGCCTCCAAGGAAATCTGCCTGTTTAAAGTAATACATTTCTACAAAAAGAAGCCTTTTCATTTATGAAGAAAGTGGTAGCCATTTTATAACATGTAAAACAAGATCTGATGGAGCTAAACTACGAGCAAAAAGTGTTGGGCTATATTACATCCTGACATAAAACAGAACCAACAGTATTATCTCTCTTTGAGATGAAATTATGTTGGCTGTCATATATTTCACTCTTTCCCCCTTTCCAAATTCACTGTGATCTTAATCTGAATCTTTGTTACAATTTGTAATACTAAACTATCATAGACAACAAAGATATACTGAATTGATATGGAAAAAAGAATGACTGGTAATTTAATGTCTATTAACCCTGGGCATTTCTTGTATTTAATTATAAATAGCAATATACGTATCTGCTGTTTTTCCTAAATCCACACCTGACATACTTTAGTTAGATGGTCAAAAATAAGGAAAATCATCTCAGATGTTGCTATAATGAAATAAATTAATGATGTACTTTTCTTCAATATTATGGTGGACATGTGACTAATCCCTTGCATATTTAAATCAATGTTTGGTTTATAATCCTCACAAGTAAAGACTAACAAATTCCACATGGGAGTAGCACATAGCAAACCTTTCCATCATAAGCCACCTTGCAGTTTCAGTATTATGTAACAGTAATTACTTCGGTATTCCTTACCTCATGAGGAAAGCTGTCCCTGAGCAAGAAACCATTTTCATGATTCATAACAAGAAGTATAGTTTCCCTTCATGACTATTCAGTTCAGAAATTGTACCATATAACTTGGTGATGGTATAATGCGTGACACACAGTGGAAAATGCTATACAGAAAGATTTCAGGAAAGTTTACTGACTGGAACTGCAGATGACTTACCAGAGTGTTTATTAAACTCTACCAAAAGGCAATTTCAGCTGCCAAAATTCATGATGCAGTAATGTAACCTCCATAAGTTGCACACCCATGCCAGGAGGCTGCAACTGTTTGAAGAGAACCGGGACAAAAAATCTACTCCCTCCTAATCCTGCCTCCCTTGCCTGCCAACAAATAGGCAAAGGGTGCTATGAGGGGCCATGTGCAAGAATATGTTCTCCCAGAGTTATTAGTTTACCTCACCTTGCTTTTCACTAACAGAAATGAAAAGGAAGCAGGCAGGAATCCTCAAACCCTCAGAAGAGTTCCCAATGAAATCCACCAGAAATTTACAGTTTTAAACTACATCAGCTGTCTTATACTGGTCACTTGTTTGTGGTAAATCATAAACTAAGTGTAAGCATGACCCTGACCACAATAGGATTGAAAATTCAAGAAAATTGACATCAACTATGTGGGTTAACAGTGATTGCCTAGCACAGTATTATCTAGGACTATATAGTACTTGCCTAGCGCATATAGGGATCTGTATTCAATTCCCCAGCCTGAAAAAGTAAAATAAAATAATAAGCAGATGCTGTGAATACTGAGAAAATCATATTAATTGCTGTGCTAGACTGAATGAGAATACCCCCCCAGGCTCCTATCTTTGAATACAGGATCCCCGGTTGGTGTACTGTCTGAAAAGAATTGAAAGGTGTGGTCTTGATGGATAAGGTGTGTCACTGAGGGTGTATTTTAATGTTTCAAAAAACTTGCTTTTCTCTCTCTCTCTCTCTCTCTCTCTCTCTCTCTCTCTCTCTCTCTCTCTCTCTCCTTACATGCTTGTAGATCAACATGTAAGATCTCAGCTGTTCCTGACACCTTTCCTTTGCCATCATAGACCCTAACCCTCTGAAATTGTCAGTCCAGTTAACCACTTTCTTTTATACATTGCCTGGATCGTTATATTTTGTCACAGCAATTGAAATGTAACTAAGACATCTTTCATCTTGGCGTTCAGACTACTTGAGGAGATGGAAACATCTTCTAAATTTTGAAAGTGCTCTTTGATGATAAGCAACTTTTCTAATTTGCATAGCCTGGTCTTATGAAAAGGCTGACTCACAGTTAACATGTAAGGGAAGACTTTGGTATCAGAATTTCTAGTTTTTATTGGCCATTTGTGGTGTTCGAATGTGCACTGTACTACTAGTCATACTGTGAGTTTGAATTGGACTGTTGGGTTCACTCTCCTATCAGATGGATCTCCTAACTAAGTTATAAAATCATCGCTGATTAGTAGGCTAAATTTGCCCTTTATCTGGATAAAGTATAGTGTTGCTTATAAGATCGAGTTAAGTAAGGCTGAGTAGTGGACTTCAAGGTTATGAATGATCTCTGGGATTTTTCTTTCATCATGTAAGACAGACAAAAATAGAGGAAATATAAAGATATGTGTAGGATTGGACTTGCTTCTTGGTATGTATATGCAAGAGGTTCTTCTCATACAAAGGATTATGATTTGAGAGTTTCTACTGGGGTTCTTGGTAATCATTGGAAATCAATAGTTTTTCCCAGAAGGCCTTTCAAGAACAGTGGGCTATTTTGTAAGGAAAGCTAGACAGAAGAACCCAGAACACTCATGGATTCTGTTTCCTCCAATAGAATTTTACTATTGAATCTTTATGATGAATTACCTCTATTAACATGACTGCAAAGAGAGTACCAAAATTGACATGCTATTTAATGTGATTCCTCCTCTTCCTCTTTGTTGCTGACTACAGATGGCAATCTAGAATTTCTTATTTATTCTATTATTGGATATTTTCTTTAGTTATATTTCAAATGTTATCTACTTTCCTGGTTACTCCTCCAGAAATCCCCTATCCCATCCACACACCACCTGCTTCTATGAGGGTGCTCTCCCACCAACCCACTCCCCCCTCACAACCCTGGAATTCCCCTGCACTGGGGAATCAATCCTTCACAGGATCAAGGGCCTCTCCTTCCATTGATGCCAAAAAGGCCATTCTATGCTACATATGCAGCTGGAGCCATGGGTTCCTCCATGTGTACTCTTTGTTTGGTGGTTTAGTCCCTGGGAACTCTGGAGGGTCTGCTTGGTTGATATTGTTGGTCTTCCTATGGAATTGCAAACCCCTATAACTCCTTCAGTCCTTTCTCTAACTCCTCCATTGGGGACCCCTTGCTCAGTCCAATGGTTGGCTGCAAGCATCCACCTCTGTATTTGTGAGGCACTGGCAGAGCCTCACAGGAGACAGCTATATTAGGCTCCTGTCAACAAGCACTTCTTGTCATCCACAATAGTGTCTATGTTTGATGAGTGTATATGGGATGGATCCCCAGGAGGGGCAGTTTCTGGATGGTTTCCTTCAGTCTCTGATCCACAAATTGTCTCAGTATTTCCCCCTGTATTTTGTTCCCCTTTCTCAGTAGGACCAAAGCACCCACACTTTGATCTTCCTTCTTCTTGAGGCTTCATGTGGTCTGTGAATTGTATCTTGGGTATTTCAAGATTTGGAGGCTAATGTCCATTTGTAAGTGAATATATACCATGTGTGTTCTTTTGTGAATGGGTTACCTCACTCAAGATGTTATTTTCTAATTCCATCCACTTGCCTACGAATTTCATGAACTCGTTTTTAATAGCTGAGTAGTACTCCATTGTGTAACTGTACCACATTTTCTGTATCCATTCCTCTATTGAAGGACATATGGGTGGTATCTGGCTTCTGGATATTATATATAAGGCTGATATGAACATAGTGGAGCATGGGTTCTTGTTATATGTTGCAGCATATTTTGGGTATATGCCCAGAAATGGTATAGTTAGGTCCTCAGGTAGTACTAGGTCCAATTTTCTGAGGAACCTCCAGACTGATTTCCAGAGTGGTTGTACCAGCTTGCAACCCCACCAGCACATTGGAGGAGTGTTCCTCTTGCTCCACATCCTTGCCAGCATCTGCTGGCAACTGAGTTTTTAATCTTAGTCATTCTGACGGCTTTGAGGTGGAATCTCAAGGTGGTTTTGATTTACATTTCCCTTATGACTAAGGATGTTGAACATTGCTTTAGGTGTTCCTTATCCATTCAAGTTTCCTCCGTTGAGAATACTTTCTTTAGCTTTGCACCCCATTTTTAAAAGGGTTATTTGGTTCTCTGGAGTCTAACTTCTTGAGTTCTATATATTGGATATTAGCCTTCTATCAGATATAGGATTGGTAAAGATCTTTTCCCAATCTCTGTTGTTTGTCTTTTTTTTTTTTTTTTTTTTTTTTCCTATTGACAGTGCCCTTTGCCTTACAGAAGCTTTGCAATTTTATCAGGTCCCATTTGTTGATTCTTGATCTTAGAGCATAAGCCATTGATGTTCTGTTCAGGAAAATTTCCCCTGTACCCATATGTTCAAGGCTCTTTCCACTTTCTCTTCTATTAGATTCAGTGTATCTGGTTTTATGTGAAAGTCCTTGATCCACTTGGACTTCAGCTTTGTACAAGGAGATAAGAATGGTTCAATTTGCATTTTTCTACATGCTTACTGACAGTTGAACTAGCACCACTTGTTGAAAATGTTGTCTTTTTTTCCACTGGATGGTCTTGTGGGCTTATGTATAAGCATAACTGTACCTTCATATTACAAATTAGGTACTGTTCCTTCTGTTTCTATTTTGTGGAATAGTTTGAAGAGTATTGGTATTAGGTATTCTTTGAAGGACTGATAGAATTCTGCACTAAACCCATATGGTACTGGGCTTTTTTTTTTTTTTTTTTGAGACTTTTAGTGACTGCTTCTATTTCTTTAGGGGAAATGGGACTGTTTAGATCATTTATCTGATCCTCGTTTAACTCTGGTACCTCGTATCTATCTAGAAAATTATCCATTTCATCCAGGTATTCTAGGTTTGTTTTGTTGTTCTTGTTTGTTTTGTTGTTGTTGTTGTTGTTGTTGTTGTTGTTGTTTGAGTATAGGCTTTTGTAGTAGAATCTCATGATTTTTTTGAACTTCCTTGGTTTCTGTTGTTATGTCTCCCTTTTCATTTCTGATTTTGTTTATTTGGATACTGTCTCTCTGCCCTTGGTTAGTCTGGCTAAGGGTTTATCTATCTTGTTTATTTTCTCAAAGAACCAGATCCTGGTTTTGTTGATTCTTTGTATAGTTCTTTTTGTTTCTACTTGGTTGATTTTAGCTCTGCGTTTGATTATTTCTTGTGTTCTACTCCTCTTGGGTGTATTTGCTTTTTTTGTGTGCTAAAGCTTTCACGCATGCTATCAAGGTGCTAGTGTATGCTCTCTCCAGTTTCTTTTTGGAGGACCTAGAGCTATGAGTTTTTCTCTTAGCACTGCCTTCATTGTGTCCCATATGTTTGGGTATGTTGTAATTCCTATGGGATGAGACATATATATTTTTCAAGAACCCCCCAAAATGTTAGGAAACATGAAGCCATACTTCTACCTAAGCTTCATGTTGTAGAAACTCCAAGTCTAGAAATCTGTACTGACTAACGGCAGCCTTAAGAAATTAGGGAAATAGAACTATAATCTGCTTATAGGTGGTGAGTTTTCTCAAATCTGGAGTTTAAGAGAATAGTTAGACCCCCTCCCTAATTTCTGGGTTTTTGGAATATTACTCTTTCCTTGGAAATTTGTTAGCTAATTTTCTGTGGGACTGAAAGAAGCTAAGGAACTCCCATATCACCACCTTACTGTTGTTACTTTCCTCTATTTTAAGACAAATATTTAAATTGTGTCTAATTAATGGCATAAATTAAAAATATTTATTTGCATATTCTACATTTTATTGTAATAAAAGTATTGGTAGATTAAAGAAAAAAAGGTAAATCTTCCAATTCTCCATTACTCGGAAAAGCATTTCATAAGAATTGTCCTGTAGATAAGAACAGGTGGCAATAGTTAAATTTCCCATCTGCAGATAGTAAAATCACCTACAGGTTGGCTTTTGCAAGTATTATAGCCAATATGTGGAAATGTATCCATTTGCAATTCATGCCAGATGGACCTTGACCAAAATTCAGGGAGCCACGTAGGACCAATGTTCTTTCAGGGTATTTTTTTAAAGTTTAAAGCTGATGACCATACCATTTGCACAACAAAATAGAAACTGTGAGCAATACGTGAGCAGAATTTATTTAGTGAGTGGAAAAAAAGGAACAGTTGTCATTAGAACTTCTTTAAATCCCAGACTCTAATATTGAAAATCCTCTGCAGATGTGACCCAGTCAGAGATAAAGATAAGATTCTGTGTTTATAACTGCAATTTCTACTCTCCCCCAGAAAACAAATCAAGAAATTTTCAGACATGCATAATTAAGCATTATTATTCTCCCATTGTGACTTGAATTGTTTTGGATTATTATCATTCACTGTTTAGAGCTGTATAATAAGCTAGCCAGATGAATTACATTTTGTTTTGGTATCTTTATGTATTTGGAATGCTTCAAAAAAAGAACCTGTATATAATAATAATAATAATAATAATCCCATCCACATTGTATCTCTGTAGCATTGATACTGTTGTTGACATCCACATTCACTGTAGACTTTTTATAATCACAAAAACATTATAGTATTTATCTACTTCTACATAGATGAATAAGATGGGAATGTACTGTGGTTTTATATTCATTTTATATAAAAAGAAGAGAGATAAAGTAAGGGAGAAAGGGAAGGATGAAATGAAATTTTCTGGTTGTGTCATATGATGCAGACTCATGTGTTGTTTTGCTGAAACAAGACCCATGAGCAGACACACGAATTTTGGAGAGAATATAAATAGGACAGTGACCCAGCACTTGCATAGCTAGCTGTCTCACATTGATCTCACATCTTTATGGATGTTCACCGCATTGAGAGAAGCACTCAGGAAACTTCTACTTGAATTTTGTCTGGTTCTTGTTACTCTGCTGACCCATGGTGATTTGGCAGCGGCCTGACTGTTTCTGCTGAATTGTGCCTCTGCTACTGATTTGTGCTTGGTGAAATGGACTGTTGGAATCCTGACACTACTGAGCTGGACTGCTGATATTCTGACAGTGGAGATTAGAATGGCTCCTAAGTAACTACTTCTTTTATATATTTTTTTATTTTTATTGTATATTTTATGTATTTACATTTTAAATGTTATCCCCTTCCCTGGTTTCCCCTTCAAGACCACCTATCCCATACACCGTCCCCGTGCTTCTATAAAGGTGCTCCCCTTCCCACCCACCCAGTCCCCCCTCACCGCCCTGGAATTCCCCTATACTGAGGAATCAAGTCTTCATGCCAAAAAATGCCATCCTCTGCTTTATACGCAGCTGGAGCCATGGGTCTCTTCATGTATAGTCTTTGGTTGGTGGTTTAGTCCCTGGGAGCTCTCGAGGGTCAGCTTGGTTGATATTGTTGTTCTTATGTAGGGGTTACAAACCCCTTCAGCTCCTTCAGTCTTTCCTTTAACTCCTCCATTGGTGTCTCTGTGTTGCATTCAATGGTTTGCTGTGAACATTTGCCTCTGTATTTGTCAGGCTCTAACAGAGCCTCTCAGGAGACAGCCTTATCAGGCTCCTGTCAGCATGCAATTCTTGGCATTCACAATAGTGTCTGTGTTTGGTGACTGTATATGGTATAGATCCCCAGGTGGGGCAGTCTCTGGATGGCCTTTCCTTCACTCTCTGCTACATAATTTGCCCCCATATTTTCTTTATCCAGGAGTCATTCTGGGTTAAAAATTTGAAAATGAGTGGGTGGACCCATCCCCCAGGCATACACATAGGAGTGTATAAAACAATTGATGAAAAGGGTCATGAAATTGAAAGTGAGGAGGGGGCCTTTCAAGGTATGGTCTTGTTTGTGACTAGGTTGAAGGCAGAACCAAGAAAAGCACTTTTTTGCATATTTTCAGTAACGTATTCCCTTTCTATTAATAGATAACATTAAAAATTATTATATTGAGTGTGTAATATAAAATTTGTTCGTAATATACTTTGATTATACAACACTATTATGAGTATTTATGCTATTTATAGGTAGGACAAAATAAAAGGATCTGTAGAACTTTGTATTTACTGAGCATCAATTAATCAGATTCCATTCCACTCTTGAAAGCACCAGTCTATTTGTTTCTATAAATGACCATGTAAGATATCTTATATACATGAAATTATATAGAATTTGTCTTTCTGTGACTGACTTATTTCACATAAGTCTTCCCACTTATCAAACACATTACATCTTGCATAGAACATGGGCCTTGATATTGCATTGTGATAGTTCCACCAAAGTTTCTGAGGCCTAGGAATTGCTTAAGTCAAGAGAGTTATTATAGATGCTGACTTGTAAAAGAAGGCCCAGGTCTCAGGATGAGTTTCCATGACTTTCGCCAATCTACCTTGCAGAAAAAAATGTTTACAAGGCCAAGAGCTAAGAGCAGTTTTGAGTTTAAGAAAGATATCCTAAGATACTGTTATTGGCTATAGATAAGAGGAAATATCAAACTGAGAATACTCAAAGGTACAAAAACCCACAGACAAGAAATACTTGATAATTCTGGATTGCTGTTAACAGTGTGTAGATTCAACACAACTCCAAACATTAGAACTTAGATCAAAGTTACATTTAAGGAATGTGGACCCATCCTTCAGTTTCACAACACCTGCTGGTTGAATCACCTTGCTCCTTTTCACTCTCCATTCTTTAACCCCTAACACTGAATTTAGAGCATCCTGGGATTTTTCTGTTATCGTTACTCTTCTTCTTTCATTTGCGCACAGGACCATCAATCTCGGAGTCTTAGGCCAGAAACTTGATGCTGGGTGTCTCAGCAGACCAGATTCAATCCCGAATTGCCTTGAGAGTCCATAGAAGTAAAAATGAATTGTGGGAAGGCAATAAAAGGAATTTATTTAATATAGCCACCCTGGCAAGCTCAGAAAGCTCAGTCCTGTCTTTGAGTCACTTCTAAGACCTGCAAGAATAAAAAGAATAAAAGCTTGGCTATTTGGGGGATGAGAGGCAAGTATGCATCATCAAGCTGTCTTGGGCAAACTATAAACTTGCAGATCGGCACTTCAGCTGTGTTTTGGTGGTCCTGCTGGCTCTGGGGAAATCGTTGTTCCAATAAGTTCAGTCCACTCCCTACTAGCAAAGAACTGCTCACATTTAGGAAGTCATTCTGTATTTCCACTGTGGAGCCATTGCTCCTCTTGGGTAGGCAGTCTCCATTCACATTTCAGGGTGGCTCACTGTTTCTGGGATCTTGACAATATCTACGCTACTACAGTTGCTCTTATCATGTGTATCCAGCCTCGAAGGCAGATGAAAATGGTTAGTTAATTAGTACTGACTAAACTTGTATCACCCATTTTTAGACAGAGTCTACTCTGCTGATTAACATGTCTGTGTGCAGAGTTGAGCAAGAATCTGATGCAAATATTTCAGTGTAGACAGCTGCAGGGGTGAAGCCAGAGCTGGTAGCCACTTCTAATCCTGTTTTAAACAAGGGTGCATCTTTCACAGCAGAAGTCTTTCTTTGAGTGTTCTATGAAGCAGGAGTTAACATGCTCACCATAGATGCTTTGTTTTTCTTGAATGTATTTATTTTCATCTTTTTCCCTTAGAAATGGCTAGTTCCTTTTTTATTACAATTTAAAAAGAAAAAAGAAAAGCTCTTCCCTTAACTCTCTCCACAGCACATAAAATTCTTTCCCTTCTATTTCTTTTTGTTTTGTAGTTTTTGGTTTTTGTCTTTCTGATTCAGAATTAGCTTCTGATTGTCCTCAGATGTTTCTTCAGAATGTCCAGTTCAGCTTGATGTTGCTGTGGTCAGAAGATACCTTAGTTTTCTAATACTTCAGGAAGAGAACTTCCTTTCAACTGAAATATTCTTATGCTCATGCCCATTTGCTCCCTTCATTTGAAACTCTATAAAGATGACTTCTGTCTCTGCATTTGATAATGTTCTCAGAATGGCTGATAGACGTTCATTTCAAGAAAACTTTTTTTTTTCCATTAATGTAGCAGATAGCTCTTTCTTTATTAGCCAGGCTTTTGGAAATGTCTGTGATTGGGTATTCCTTGAATTCCCTTTTTCTTTGTGCCTTATGAGGTCTTGAATTTTTCTCCTTGACTTCTTTCACCTTGCCTGGGTGAGCCATGTTAATCATCTTTGCCTGATTCTACTTGAAAAGCATTACTCTTTTATAATTACCTCCCTAAGTCTCACTTGTGCATTTATGTTTCTTCCCAGCAGTTATCATTTAACTCTATATGAACTCATCCTCAGAGTCTCACATTCTGAACCAACTTACCTTGTTGGGACATTTAATGCTATCATCTTCTCTTTCCACATCACAGTGTCATCTGTGATGTTTTGAATGTGAAATGTTCATGATAAGCTCATGTGTTTGAACAGTTGGCTTCAGCTGGTAGTACTGTTCGCAAAGGTTATGGAACATTTAGAACCTGAGCATTTAATGAAGGAAGTACATCAATGGGGACAGAGTATAAAAACTATAGCCTTACCCCACATCTAGTTTGCTCTCTGATCCTATGTGTGAATGGAAGTGTATTCCACAAGCTTTTTACTCTGACCAGATGCTGCTGTGCCTGTGTCATCTTTACGTATAAGCCAAATAAAACAAGCAAACAAACAAACAACCTTTCTTCTACAAAATTCTTTTGGTCATGGTGTTGTATCGTAGCAACAGAAAAAGCTACTAATACATAAATTATTACTAAAGATAAAGTTATTGATGGAAAGAACTTGACTATATCTTTTAGAGGAATGTGGAAGACTTTGCAACTTTAAACTAGGAAAGACATTGAATGATGTAATCAGAGCTTAACTGACAATTCTAGTAGGAACATGGAAGATAGTGTTGTTGAGAGTATGTAGACCATGAAAACCTGACTCACTAGGTTTCAGAAGAAATACCTGTCTTTTGCATGTAGGCTAGATGACATTCATATGATATGTTGCAAAGAATATGACTGTTTTATGTCTGTACTTGAGAATTTATTTGAGGCTAAATTAAGCAGCAGGGGCCTCATTTTTCCCTCTTTTGATTGGTAATGTATATTTTTTACCTTTGGACATAGGAAGTAAGTAATTTGGGTTTTTGTTGATGGTGATGGTGGTAGTGGTTGGTTGGTTGGTTGGTGGGGGGTGGGTGGGTGGATTTTGTTTCATTCTGTTCTTAATTTACAATGAATGACAGTTAAGAGATTCCCTTTAGCCTCAAAAGAGACTTCATAGTTTTGAAAAGAATAAAGATTATATGAGGACTACTAAATTGAATTGTATACATTTTCTACTGTGAGATATCCACAAGTCTTTGAGAACCAAGGGGTTAAATAGAATGGCATGTGTGGTGGTTGGAATATGCTTGGCCCAGGAAGCAGGGCAATTAGGAGGTGTGGCATTGTTGGAGTAGGTGTGTCTTTGTTAGAAGACATATGCCACTGTGGGAATAGGCTTTCAGACCCTCTTCCTAGCTGCCTGGAAGATAGTTGCTTTCTTCTGGATGCCATCTGATCAAGATGTAGAATTCTCAGTTCCTTCTCCAGCACCATGTCCACCTGGATGCTGCAATGATTCTACCTTGAGTATAATAGACTGAACCCCTTGAAACTGTAAGCCAGCCCCAATTATATGTCATCCTTTATAAGATTTGCCTTGGTCATAGTGTCTGCTCATAGCAGTAAATTCCTAAGACAGCAAGAATGAAAAAAATATATATCTGACAAAGGCTCATTTATCTGAACACTTCACCCCTGGGTGATGATAAATTTGGGGGAAGGTGAGAAACTTTTAGGTCACAGGGGCTCACTGGAGGAAATGGGTTACTGGGGACAGGCTTTGAAAGTGTATAGCCTACCTCCACTTTCAGTCACTTTCTTGGTTTTCTGGTATGAAAAAAAATGTGATCAGCTATCTTGATCATCATCTTCCTGGTCTGTCTACCTACTGCTCTGATTGCTCCACAATTATAGATCCTCATTCTGGAAGTAAATGATAAAATAAACCTTTTCTTTCTTTTTTATTTTCTGTCCTTCTTTCTGTATGTCTGGCATTGGTTGTTTTTTTCTATAGGTATGTCTTAATCTTGTTTGGTTTGGTTTGGCTTGGAGTTTTGCTTGTTTGTATATCCCTTCTACAGTCCTTTGGTCCATATGTCTGTTTTAATTCCACTAGCATACTGTGGTTGTTATGATAGCTTTGTGATATGTTTTGAATTCAAAAATATGATCCTCTCCACTTTGTTCTTATACAATAGTGCCTGGCTATTCATGGTATCTCATGATTTTAATAAATTTAGTTTTGTTTTCTATTTCTTTAGTCAATACCTTTGACATTTGTAAGAGAGTATATTGAATTTGTAGATCTTTTTTATAGAATAAACATCTTAATAAAATTAAATCTTCCAATCTATGAATTTGAAATATCTTTCATTTTATCTGTGTCTGCTTTCTGACCTTTATTGGTGATTTGAAGGTCAAGATATTAAGAAATAATTTATCTCCTTTGTTAGGTTTGCTTACAAATAGTTTTATGCTATTATTAAGGTTATACATCCATACAGACAAGATTTACAATAATTTTATACAACAAAAATAAGTGAAGAATATTTTAAACTGTCCTCTACCTATAATTTGTCATGATTATTATGAATGTCGTGACTATTATAAAAATATTAAGAATGTAAGGAGACAAATTTATCCATTTTTGAAATACGTGTCTATTAAATTAACTTACTTTTCCCTAATTAAAGGCATAAATACTCCTCTAGAACATTACTATATCTTCCCATTGCTTTTATTTTTCTGGTTGAGAGATATTTTACAGATATCATTCTCTATTTTATCTACCACACTCCTGTCCAATTGGTACTAACTGGCCAGTTTTCTTAAGTGTGCCAATAAAACTGTAATGAAGTGTGTCTAAGGGTGTCAAAGGCCATTAACATATGTACTTTTTATAGCTGTCATTACTTTATAGAACTATAAAATTTCATTTCTCAGTATCTAGAGAAATTGAGGGATGCCATGTATCTTAGTTACTTTTTCACTACTTTGAACACTGTGTTCAATTTATAAAATAAAGCATTTAGGGGGTGTTTTCAGTTTTAAAAGTTGAGTCCATAGCCATCTTGGTGGGAAGCGTGGCAGGAAGCAGGTAGGCATAGTGCTACAGCAGGAGCTGAGGGTTTCCATCTGATCCACAAAAACAACACATAAACACACACAGAGAGAGAGCACAGAGAGAGAGACAGAGACAGAGAGACAGAGAGAAAGAAAGAGAAAACACTCATTTTGTATGTTAAAGCCCACCTCCAGTGACACACCTCTTCCAAAAAGGCCACACCTCCCATTCTTTCCCAAACAATTCCTCCATCAACTACATTCCAAGCATACAAACATACAAGGCTATAAGTGTGAGACCAGGGGCATTCTTCTTCAAACTACCACATCATGATTCAATTTTCTTAAAATAAAACCTCAAAATCAGATTTCTATATGAAGTTATACATTTATAAGTAGATCTTTTCAAATTTCTGTCTCTTCACTCAATTATATGGTTTAATACATTTACATATTTCTACCAAGATGAATATCTTTTACTTCTTTATGAGATAATACAAACAGATATATCATTCCAATTAAAAAGTGGTACTGCTGAATGTACTCGGCCTAAAATGTACACCTTGGTATTTTTCCTGCCAGCAGGGACTAGTAGGCACTGTCACTTAGGAGATGGGGTGGTCTTTCACATCAGGAATACAAAAGGCAGATGTGTGTGACAGAATGACACTTATTGCACTTAAGACTAATATGACCAAAAATAATTTTCACATGTATTTTTATTTAGTATGAGTAGTATCCTTTGAACAACTCCATCTTCTGCAAAGCTGAGATATCTGATACTTCTTTACCTTTTTGAGAAATATTTAAATGTTAGATAGTTACAAACTATGAGTAAACAGGAAAGGACATTTAAGTCCTTTCATTTCAATACATAAAGCAGAAAATACATTAATCTGTATAGCCATACAGTAATG
This sequence comes from Mus musculus, assembly GCF_000001635.26. NCBI lineage: Eukaryota > Metazoa > Chordata > Mammalia > Rodentia > Muridae > Mus > Mus musculus. Next base: position 83,185,153 of record NC_000068.7, read on the forward strand.
CCTAAGTTTTCTATTAGTAATTATCTATGATACTGTATTAGTCAGGGTTCTCTAGAGTCACAGAACTTATGGATAATTTCTAAATAGTAAAGGAATTTATTGATGACTTACAGTCGGCAGCCCAATTCCCAACAATGGTTCAGTCGCAGCTGTGAATGGAAGTCCAAGGATCTAGCAGTTACTCAGTCTCACGCAGCAAGCAGGCGAAGGAGCAAGAGCAAGAGCTAGACTCCCTTCTTCCAATGTCCTTATATTGTCTCCAGCAAAAGGTGTAGCCCAGATTAAAGGTGTGTTCCACCACACCTTTAATCCCAGATGAAAGGCATAGCCCAGATTAAAGGTGTGTTCCTTAACTCGGAGATTCAATCTTCTGGAATCCATAGCCACTATGGCTCAAGATCTTCAAACCAAGATCCAGATAAGGATCTCCAAGCCTCCAGATAAGGGTCACTGGTGAGCCTTCCAATTCCGGATTGTAGTTCATTCCAAATATTGTCAAGTTGACAACCAGGAATAGCCACTACAATCCACCCCTTGTCAACTTGACACAAATAATATCTCATGTTCACATGAAACAATAACAAGGTTGTAAATACGCCTAACATGATATAACTATCCCTCGTACAATCGCAAACGCATTAGTAAATTTACAATGGGCATTCATATTACTTTATAATCCTCGTTTCTGCAACTGGTTACGTGGCCTTAATTGGTATTTATAACTACCTTCCTCTACTACCCATTCTGTATTTCCTTCACCTTCAGCCAGCACCTCAGCAGGTCTTGGCTCTTTTCCTGGAGGATTGACCCATACCTTCATTCCTGATGGGTCTGCGTCCTTTGTCATCCTGCTTGGATTAGGCTGTTGTAGTTTCCCATTGACTTTAATCACAGGACATGGTAGTACTAAGAGACGCCCTAAGGGATCTCCTGCACTCCAGACATAATCTTGCTTACCACCATTGTGAAGAGGTAATCCAATTTCCCCATGGTAATCTGGATCTATCACCCCTCCTAACACTGTTATTCCTTTTTTAGCCTGTTGGTTTAAGGGCATTAGAAGCCCAAAATGACCAGGGGGAAGTCTGAGCTTCCAGTTCAATGAAATGTTTGTTGTAGCTCCTGGTAGGAGCACTCCCCTCTCTGGAGCCAAAACTTCTAAGCCAGCAGAACCTAGAGTTATGGGGACAGGAAGCAAAAATTTTCCTAGAGGGTCACTAGGAGTGATAGTAAGTGGAACTATTCCGTTTTCCACCCCTTGATTCCTGGACCCATGAATCCTGGCTATGGGTGAAACTGTACCATATATCGAGCGCTGATTCAAAGCATATACTGCCTTCTGAAGAACTCTGCCCCAGCCTTCCAAGCTGTTACCACCTAATTGGCGCTGTAACTGCGTCTTCAAAAGGCCATTCCATCTTTCTATCAGCCCAGCTGCTTCAGGATGATGGGGAATGTGGTAAGACCAGTGAATTCCATGATCGTGAGCCCACTGTCGTACTTCTCTGGCTGTGAAATGAGTTCCTTGGTCAGAAGCAATACTGTGTGGAATACCATGACGATAGATGAGGCATTCTGTCAGTCCGTGAATGGTGGTTTTAGCAGAGGCATTACGTGCAGGAAAGGCAAATCCATAACCAGAATAAGTATCTACTCCAGTAAGAACAAAACGCTGTCCTTTCCACGAAGGAAGTGGTCCAATGTAGTCAACCTGCCACCAGGTTGCTGGCTGGTCACCTCGAGGAATGGTGCCATATCTGGGGCTCAGTGTTGGTTTCTGCTGTTGGCAGATCTGGCAATCAGCAGCAGCTGTAGCCAGGTCAGCCTTGGTGAGTGGAAGCCCATGTTGCTGAGCCCAAGCATAACCTCCATCTCGACCACCATGGCCACTTTGTTCATGTGCCCATTGAGCAATGACAGGGATGGCTGGGGAGAGAGGCTGATTGTCCACAGAACGGGTCATCTTATCCACTTGATTATTGAACTCCTCCTCAGCTGAAGTCACCTTTTGGTGAGCATTTACATGGGACACAAATATCTTCACATCCTTTGCCCATTTGGAGAGATCTATCCACATACTTCTTCCCCAGATGTCTTTCTCACCAATTTTCCAATTGTGATCTTTCCAAGTCCCTGACCATCCAGCCAATCCATTGGCTACAGCCCATGAGTCAGTGTATAATCGTACATCTGGCCATTTCTTCTTGCAAACAAACTGTAATACCATGTGTACTGCCCGAAGTTCTGCCCACTGTGAAGATTTCCCTTCACCTGTGTCTTTCAAGGTTGTCCCAGAAAGGGGTTGTAATGCTGCAGCTGTCCACTTCTGGGTGGTGCCTGCATAACGTGCAGAGCCATCAGTAAACCAGGCTCTAGTCTTCTCCTCTTCGGTCAGTTGATCATAGGGAACACCCCATGAGGCTATAGGCACATGCTTGGCAGCAGATGGCATTGTAACAGGAATAGAAACCATAGGCATTTGAGCAACTTCTTCATGTAACTTGCTTGTGCCTTCAGGACCTGCTCTGGCCCGATCACGTATATACCACTTCCATTTGATAATAGACTGCTGCTGTGCAAGTCCCACTTTATGACTTGCAGGGTCTGATAGTACCCAGCTCATGATGGGTAGTTCAGGTCGCATAGTGACTTGGTGTCCTATTGTCAGACGTTCAGTTTCCACTAAGGCCCAATAGCAGGCCAAGAGCTGTTTTTCAAAGGGAGAATAGTTGTCTGCAGATGATGGTAGAGCTTTGCTCCAAAATCCCAAAGGCCTTTTCTGTGATTCACCTACAGGGGCCTGCCAGAGGCTCCAAACAGCATCTCTATCAGCCACAGACACCTCAAGTACCATCGGGTCTGCTGGGTCATATGGTCCAAGTGGTAGAGCAGCCTGCACAGCAGCCTGGACCTGTTGAAGGGCCTTCTCCTGTTCCAGGCCCCACACAAAGCTAGCAGCTTTCCGAGTCACTTGGTAAATAGGCCTAAGTAACACACCCAAGTGAGGGATGTGTTGTCTCCAGAATCCAAATAGACCCACTAAACGTTGTGCTTCTTTCTTGGTTGTAGGAGGGGCCAGGTGCAATAACTTATCTTTCACCTTAGAAGGAATATCTCTGCATGCCCCACACCACTGGACTCCTAAGAATTTCACTGAGGTAGATGGTCCTTGAATTTTGGTTGGATTTATTTCCCATCCTCTGATACGCATATGTGTTACCAATGAGTCCAAAGTGGTTGCTACTTCCTGCTCACTTGGTCCAATCAGCATAATGTCATCAATATAGTGCACCAATGTGATATTTTGTGGAAGATCCAAACGATCAAGATCCCTTCTAACTAAATTATGACACAGGGCAGGAGAGTTAATATATCCTTGAGGCAAAACTGTGAAGGTATACTGTTGGCCTTGCCAACTGAAAGCAAATTGCTTCTGGTGGTCCTTATGGACAGGTACTGAGAAGAAGGCATTTGCCAGATCAATAGCCGCATACCAGGTGCCAGGAGATGTGTTAATTTGCTCAAGTAAGGAAACTACATCTGGTACAGCAGCTGCAATTGGAGTTACTACCTGATTTAGTTTTCGGTAATCAACTGTCATTCTCCATGATCCATCTGTTTTCTGCACTGGCCAGATAGGAGAGTTAAATGGAGATGTGGTGGGAACCACCACCCCTGCATCTTTCAAGTCCTTGATAGTGGCAGTAATTTCTGCAATTCCTCCAGGAATACGATACTGTTTTTGATTCACTATTTTCTTTGGCAGAGGCAACTCTAAAGGCTTCCATTTGGCCTTTCCAACCATAATAGCCCTCACTCTACAGTTCAGGGAACCAATATGAGAATTCTGCCAATTTCTGAGTATATCTATCCCAATTATACATTCTGGAACTGGGGAAATCACCACAGGATGTGTCCGGGGACCTACTGGACCTACTGTGAGTCGGACATCAGTCAAAACTCCATTAATCACCTGCCCTCCATAAGCCCCTACTTTAACTGGAGGGCCACAATGTTTCTTGGGATCCCCTGGGATCAGTGTCAACTCAGAACCAGTATCCAGCAGACCCCGAAAAGTCTGATTATTTCCTTTTCCCCAGTGTACAGTTACCCTTGTAAAAGGCCGTAGGTCCCTCTGGGGAAGAACTGGAGAAAGGGTAACAGCAAAACCTTTGAGTGTCTTATCAAGATCCTTCCTCAGAGGAACCTGGCCACCCCTTCATTCAAGGGGTTCCGGATCTGCAAACTGTCTCAAGTCTGGAAATTGATTCACTGGCCGAGATTGCTGTTTACCACGATCTAATGTAGCCTTTCTTTCATTTGTTTGAGAATTTTTCTGCTTATACAGATCAAACAAATATGCAGTAGGCTTCCTATGTATTTCATTCCTGGAAACACCATGATTGATTAGCCAGTACCAAAGGTCCAAGCGAGTCATGCCATTATAAATTTCACCTCTCCTGTGCTGACCATTACTGGGTATGTTATTATAAACATTCTTTTGTCTACGCTGTCCATTATAATAACTAGGATCACCTTGTCTCCGGCGATTCAATGCTGCCACCTGGCCCTTGTTACCTCGGGATCCAACTAAACCCAGTGAATTTAATTCATCTAATTGAGCAGAAGCATCTCCAATGCTAAGATCTGGCACAAGGAAAAGGGAAAGAACAAAACCCTTCAAATGTGCTGGTGCCCCTCTCACCAATTTGCGTCTTATAGAGCTGGTGAAAGGCATATCTTCTGGACCTTCCCATTGTGGACAATTATGCTTTACACAATATATCCACTCTAGCATTGCAATTTCCCTAAGTCTTAAAATCCCTTCATCAACACTAAGCCACGGAATATCAGGCATCTCCAAGTCATTTCCAGTAGGCCATCTTTTGATAAACACCTCAGCCAACCATTCAAACAAACTTTTGACACCTTTTTTAACTATGCGAGCTTCCGTATTAAACCTAGAATCTCTACTCAGAGGACCCATGTCAATAAACTCGGCCTGCTCTAGTTTTATGTTCCTTCCACCCTTATCCCACACCCTTAAAATCCATTCCCACACATATTCACCAGGTTTCTGCTTGAATGAATTAGCAAACTCATTAAGCTCCTTAGTAGTGTAGCGAATTTCCTCATGGACTATACTTTCTACCTCCCCTCTAGGAGCCTGTTTTGCTTTGAGTCTGGTTACAGGTCTAGAAGAAACTATTGGTGGGCCGTAAGCAGACTCTGCAAAATTAATTTCCTCATGTGGGGAAGGCATTATTTCAAGAGGTGGGGCTGAGGGTACTACTTCCTCAGGTGGGGCAAACCCTTGAGAATCTGAGGATTCAAAATTCTCAGCTTCAACATGGTCTTCCCACACATCCCCGTCCCATGTTGTAGGATCCCATTCTTTGCCAATTAGAGCCCTTACTTTAACTGTCGACACACTCTGAGGCTGAGACTTGAATTTTCTCTGTAGTTCAGCCAACCTTACAATGAGAGTTTCTGTTTGATTTTCTGCAACTTGAGCTCTATTGCTACAAGAGAGAAGATTCTCCTCAAGGACACACTTAGCAACTTTTAGATCGTTTACTTGTGTCTGGAGCCTTTCGATTTTATCACACAACTCCTTCCTTTCATTCATCATTTTTTCCACAGATACTAAGAGCAGCCAGCCAGTAAAATCATTTTTCGATTTTTTCCCCATCTTGTAGAAAGCTTTGTGCACTGAATCACCTAATTCATTAAGAAAATCAAGGGCATTAGCTTCTTTAAGTTCGGAATATAGTTTCAACCATGGGTCTTCAAAATTCTCTGAGCTCCCAGGAGGGAGAGAATCTGGAGAGGTTTCAATATTTGAAAGTGCTGGTGGATCAACAAGCCAATTCCAGTATTTTAAAAGATTCATCCTTGTACTTCTGTTACTCTAGAACCACTCCTGGTACCAACTTCTGTATTAGTCAGGGTTCTCTAGAGTCACAGAACTTATGGATAATTTCTAAATAGTAAAGGAATTTATTGATGACTTACAGTCGGCAGCCCAATTCCCAACAATGGTTCAGTCACAGCTGTGAATGGAAGTCCAAGGATCTAGCAGTTACTCAGTCTCACGCAGCAAGCAGGCGAAGGAGCAAGAGCAAGAGCTAGACTCCCTTCTTCCAATGTCCTTATATTGTCTCCAGCAAAAGGTGTAGCCCAGATTAAAGGTGTGTTCCACCACACCTTTAATCCCAGATGAAAGGCATAGCCCAGATTAAAGGTGTGTTCCTTAACTCGGAGATTCAATCTTCTGGAATCCATAGCCACTATGGCTCAAGATCTTCAAACCAAGATCCAGATAAGGATCTCCAAGCCTCCAGATAAGGGTCACTGGTGAGCCTTCCAATTCCGGATTGTAGTTCATTCCAAATATTGTCAAGTTGACAACCAGGAATAGCCACTACAGATACTATGCATCATAAATTGTTGAATTTAGTAATGAATGCTCTTTCTGGGATTTGACTTGTATTCAAATGTTTGTGGAGGTTTTTCCTGGTTTTGTTTTACATTTACCACAAGATAAATCAAGACCCAGAAGCAAAGCTACAAAAGAGAGAAAAAAACACAAAGAAGATTATACTTTATCTCTTGAATTCTAGATAAGTCTTGGTAACTCAAGCATAAGGACAGGATGGATTACAGAGAAGAGAAGCCCTGATCTTAACAGTGCTCAGGGAAGTAGAGTGAGGGAGGGAGGCACTTTGCAATTTGTGAGTTCTTTTTTTTTTATAATTAGGTATTTTCCTCAGTTACATTTTCAATGCTATCCCAAAGGTCCCCCATACCCACCCCACCAATCCCCTACCCACCCACTCCCCTTTTTTAGCCCTGGCGTTCCCCTGTACTGGGGCATATAAAGTTCGCAAGTCCAAAGGGCCTCTCTTTGCAGTGCTGGCCAACTAGGCCATCTTTTGATACATATGCAGCTAAAGACAAGAGCTCCCGGGTACTGGTTAGTTCAAATTGTTGGTCCACCTATAGGGTTGCAGTTCCCTATAGCTCCTTGGGTAATTTCTCTAGCTCCTCCATTAGAGGCCCTGTGACCCATCCAATAGCTGACTGTGATCATCCACTTCTGTGTTTGCTAGGCCCCGGCATAGTCTCACAAGAGAGAGCTCTAACTGGGTCCTTTCAGCGAAATCTTGCTAGTGTATGCAATGGTGTCAGCATTTGGAAGCTGATTATGGGATGGATCCCTGCATATGGCAGTCACTAGATGGTCCATCCTTTCATCACAGCTCCAAATTTTGTCTCTGTAACTCCTTCTATGGGTGTTTTGTTCCCATTTCTAAGAAAGGGTAAAGTGTCCACACTTTGGTCTTCGTTCTTCTTGAATTTCATGTGTTTGGCAAGTTGTATCTTATATCTTGGGTATCCTAAGTTTCTGGGCTATTATCCACTTATCAGTGAGTACATATTGTGCGAGTTCCTTTGTGATTGGGTTACTTCACTCAGGATGATATCCTCCAGGTCCATCCATTTGCCTAGGAATTTCATAATTTCATTTTTTTAATAGCTGAGTAGTATTCCATTGTGTAAATGTACAATATTTTCTGTATCCATTCCTCTGTTGAGGGGCATCTGGGTTCCTTCCAGCTTCTGGCTATTATAAACAAGGCTGCTATGAACATAGTGGAGCATGTGTTCTTCTTACCAGTTGGGACATCTTCTGGATATATGCCCAGGAGAGGTATTGCGGGATCCTCCAGTAGTACTATGTCCAATTTTCTGAGGAACCACCAGACTGATTTCCAGAGTGGTTGTAAAAGCTTGCAATCCCACCAACAATGGAGGAGTGTTCCCCTTTTTCCACATGCTAGCCAACATCTGCTGTCACCTGAGTTTTTGATCTTAGCCATTCTGACTGGAGTGAAGTGGAATCTCAGTGTTGTTTTGATTTGCATTTTCCTGATGATTAAGGATGTTGAACATTTTTTCAGGTGTTTATCTGCCATTCGGTATTCCTCAGGTGAGAATTCTTTGTTCAGCTCTGAGCCCCATTTTTTAATGAGGTTATTTGATTTTTTTGGAGTCCACCTTATTCAGTTATTTATATATATTGGATATTAGTCCCCTATCCATTTTGGGATAGGTAAAAATCCTTTCCCAATCTGTTGGTGGCCTTTATGTCTTATTGATGGTGTCTTTTGCTTTGCAGAAGCTTTGCAATTTTATGAGGTCCCATTTATCGATTCTTGATCTTACAGCACAAGCCATTGCTGTTCTATTCAGGAATTTTTCCCCTTTACCCATATCTTCAAGGCTTTTCCCTACTTTCTCCTCTATAAGTTTCAGTGTGTCTGGTTTTATGTGGAGTTCCTTAATCCACTTAGATTTGACCTTAGTTCAAGGAGATAGAAATGGATCAATTCGCATTCTTCTACATGATAACCGCCAGTTGTGCCAACACCATTTGTTAAAAATGCTGTCTTTTTTCCACTGGATGGTTTTAGCTCCCTTGTCAAAGATCAAGTGACCATAGGTGTGTGGGTTCATCTCTGGGTCTTCAATTCTGTTCCATTGGTCTACTTGTCTGTCACTATACCAGTACCATGCAGTTTTGATCACAATTGCTCTGTAGTACAGTTTTAGGTCCGGCATGGTGATTCCACCAGAGGTTCTTTTATCCTTGAGAAGAGTTTTTGCTATCCTCGGTTTTTTGTTATTCCAGATGAATCTGCCGATGGCCCTTTCTAATTTGTTGAAGAATTGAGTTGGAATGTTGATGGGGATTGCATTGAATCTGTAGATTGCTTTTGGCAAGATAGCCATTTTTACAATGTTGATCCTGCCAATCCATGAACATGGGAGATCTTTCCATCTTCTGAGATCTTCTTTAATTTCTTTCTTTAGAGACTTGAAGTTCTTATCATACAGATCTTTCACTCCTTAGTTAGAGTCACACCAAGGTATTTTATATTATTTGTGACTATTGAGAAGAGTGTTGTTTCCCTAATTTCTTTCTCAGCCTGTTTATCCTTTGTATACAGAAAGGCCATTGACTTGTGTGAGTTAATTTTATATCCAGCTACTTCATTGAAGCTGTTTATCAGGCTTAGGAGTTCTCTGCTGGAATTTTTAGGGTCACTTCTATATACTATCATATCATCTGCAAAAGTGATATTTTGACTTCTTCCTTTCCAATTTCTATCCCCTTGATCTCCTTTTGTTGTCTAATTGCTCTGGCTAGGACTTCAAGTACAAGGTTGAATAGGTAGAGCGAGAGTGGACAGACTTGTCTAGTCCCTGATTTTAGTGGGATTGCTTCCAGCTTCTCACCATTTACTTTGATGTTGGCTACTGGTTTGCTGTAGATTGCTTTTATCATGTTTAGGTATGGGCCTTGAATTCCTGATCTTTCCAAGACTTTTATTATGAATGGGTGTTGGATTTTGTCAAATGCTTTAACAGCATCTAACGAGATGATCATGTGGTTTTTGTCTTTGAGTTTGTTTATATACTGGATTACATTGATGGATTTCCGTATATTAAACCATCCCTGCATCCCTGGGATGAAACCTACTTGGTCAGGATGGATGATTGTTTTGATGTGTTCTTGGATTAAGTTAGCAAGAACTTTATTGAGGATTTTTGCATGGATATTCATAAGGGAAATTGGTCTGAAATTCTCTATTTTTGTTGGGTCTTTTTGTGGTTTAGGTATCAGAGTAATTGTGGCTTCATAGATTGAGTTGGGTAGAGTACCTTCCGTTTCTATTTTGTGAATAGTTTGTGAAGAACTGGAACTAGGTCTTCTTTGAAGGTCTGATAGAACTCTGCACTAAACCCATCTGGTCCTGGGCTTTTTTTGGCTGGGAGACTATTAATAACTGCTTCTATTTCTTTAGGGGATATGGGACTGTTTAGATGGTCAACTTGATCCTGACTCAACTATGGTACCTGGTATCTGACCAGAAATTTGTCCTTTCTATCATTTATATTGTTATTGAAGATCAGCATTAGACTATGGTGGTCTGATGGGATGTATGGGACAATTTCAATATTTTTGTATATGTTGAGGCTTGTTTTGTGACCAATTATGTGGTGAATTTTGGAGAAGGTACCATGGGGTGCTGAGAAGAAGATATATCCTTTTGTTTTAGGATAAAATGTTCTGTAGATATCTGTTAAGTCCATTTGTTTCATCTCTTCTGTTAGTTTCACTGTGTCCCTGTTTAGTTTCTGTTTCCATGATCTGTCCATTGGTGAAAGTGGTGTGTTGAAGTCTCCCACTATTATTGTGTGAGGTGCAATGTGTGCTTTGAGCTTTACTAAAGTTTCTTTAATGAATGTGGCTGCCCTTGTATTTGGAGCATAGATATTCAGAATTGAGAGTTCCTCTTGGAGGATTTTACCTTTGATGAGTATGAAGTGCCCCTCCTTGTCTTTTTTGATGACTTTGGGTTGGAAGTCAATCTTATCAGATATTAGGATGGTTACTCCAGCTTGTTTCTTCATACCATTTGCTTGGAAAATTGTTTTCCAGCCTTTCATTCTGAGGTAGTGTCTATCTTTTTCTCTGAGATGAGTTTCCTGTAAGCAGCAAAATGTTGGGTCTTGTTTGTGTAGCCAGTTTGTTAGTCTATGTCTTTTTATTGGTGAGTTGAGACCATTGATATTAAGAGATATTAAGGAAAAGTAATTGTTGCTTCCTGTTATTTTTGTTGTTAAAGTTGGCATTCTGTTCTTGTGGCTGTCTTCTTTTAGTTTTGTTGAGGGATTATCTTCTTGTTTTTTCTAGGGCATGGTTCCCGTCCTTGTATTGGTTTTTTTTCTGTTATTATCCTTTGAAGGGCTGGATTCATGGAGAGATAATGGGTGAATTTAGTTTTGTCGTGGAATAATTTGGTTTCTCCACCTATGGTAATTGAGAGTTTGGCTGGGTATAGTAGCCTGGGCTGGAATTTGTGTTCTCTTAGTGTCTTTATAACATCTGTCCAGGCTCTCTGGCTTTCATAGTCTCTGGTGAAAAATCTGGCATAATTCTGATAGGCTTGCCTTTATATGTTACTTGACCTTTTTCCCTTACTGCTTTTAGTATTCTATCTTTATTTAGTGCATTTGATGTTCTGATTATTTGTGTCGGGAGGAATTTCTTTTCTGGTCCAGTCTATTTGGAGTTCTGTAGGCTTTTTGTATGTTCATGGTCATCTCTTTCTTTCTATTTGGGAAGTTTTCTTCAATAATTTTGTTGAAGATGTTTGCTGGTCCTTTGAGTTGAAAATCTTCATTCTCATCCACTCCTATTATCCGTAGGTTTGGTCTTCTCATTGTGTCCTGGATTTCCTGGATGTTTTGAGTTAGGATCTTTTTGCATTTTGTATTTCCTTTGATTGTTGTGGCGATGTTCTCTATGGAATCTTCTGCACCTGAGATTCTCTCTTCCATCTCTTGTATTCTGTTGCTGATGCTGGCATCTATGGTTCCAGATTTCTTTCCTAGGGTTTCTATCTCCAGCGTTGCCTCACTTTGGGTTTTCTTTATTGTGTCTACTTCCCTTTTTAGGTCTAGTATGGTTTTGTTCATTTCCATCACCTGTTTGGATGTGTTTTCCTGTTTTTCTATAAGGACTTCTACCTGTTTGGTTGTGTTTTCCTGTTTTTCTTTAAGGACTTGTAACTCTTTAGCAGTGTTCTCCTGTATTTCTTTAAGTGAGTTATTAATTTCCTTCTTTATGTCCTCTACCATCATCATGAGATATGCTTTTAAATCCAGGTCTACCTTTTCAGGTGTGTTAGGGTGTCCTGGACTGGGCGAAGTGGGCGTTCTGGGTTCTGATGATGGTGAGTGGTCCTGGTTTCTGTTAGTAGGATTCTTACGTTTACCTTTCGCCATCTGGCAATCTCTGGAGTTAGTTGTTATAGTTGTCTTTGTTTAGAGATTGTTCCTCTGTTGATTTTGTTACCGTCTATCAGCAGACGTGGGAGACTAGCTCTCTCCTCTGAGTTTCAGTGGTCAAAGCAGTCTCTGCAGGCAAGTTCTCCTCTTTCAGGGAAGGTGCACAGTTATCTGGTGTTTAGACCTCCTCCTGGCTGAAGATGAAGGCCCAAAATAGGATCTTTCCCAGAAGCTGTGTTGCTTTGGCCAGGAAGGTGGCCGGTTGTCTGGAGCAGAAGATGGTGCCGCTTCAGAAGCTCTGTGGCTCTCGCCTGTCCCAGAAACGGCTGGCCTCTGTATTCCACACCGTCACCCGGAGTCCCGGAGCCAAGGAGGGTCCCACCGGGGCCTGAGGCACAAACCTCTCAGGCCGGGCAGACCCCTCTGCTCTCAACAGGAAGGTGGCCGGTTGTCTGGAGCCGAAGATGGCGCCGCCTCAGAAGCTCTGTTGTGAGTTCTTTTGAGACGTATGGGCTTTCAGTCAGATGTTTATGAGTTTTTTTATTATAACATTTTGATGACAGCAAGTTTACTTCTGTGCAAGTGCCTGTGTGCACAAGCTCCGGGGTCTGTTTGTGTTTCAAAAAGCATTAAAAGAAGAATCATTCTTCCACTAAAAGAATGGCAGATTGATAGTCTCCCAGCCAAAAAAAGCCCAGGACCAGACGGGTTTAGTGCAGAGTTCTATCAGACCTTCAAAGAAGATCTAACTCCAGTTCTGCACAAACTATTTCACAAGATAGAAGTAGAAGGTACTCTACCCAACTCATTTTATGAAGCCACTATTACTCTGATACCTAAACCACAGAAAGATCCAACAAAGATAAAGAACTTCAGACCAATTTCTCTTATGAATATCGATGCAAAAATCCTCAATAAAATTCTCGCTAACCGAATCCAAGAACACATTAAAGCAATCATCCATCCTGAACAAGTAGGTTTTATTCCAGGGATGCAGGGATGGTTTAATATACAGAAATCCATCAATGTAATCCATTATATAAACAAACTCAAAGACAAAAACCACATGATCATCTCGTTAGATGCAGAAAAATCATTTGACAAGATCCAACACCCATTCATGATAAAAGTTCTGGAAAGATCAGGAATTCAAGGCCCATACCTAAACATGATAAAAGCAATCTACAGCAAACCAGTAGCCAACATCAAAGTAAATGGAGAGAAGCTGGAAGCAATCCCACTAAAATCAGGGACTAGACAAGGCTGCCCACTTTCTCCCTACCTTTTCAACATAGTACTTGAAGTATTAGCCAGAGCAATTCGACAACAAAAGGAGATCAAGGGGATACAAATTGGAAAAGAGGAAGTCAAAATATCACTTTTTGCAGATGATATGATAGTATATATAAGTGACCCCAAAAATTCCACCAGAGAACTCCTAAACCTGATAAACAGCTTCGGTGAAGTAGCTGAATATAAAATAAACTCAAAAAAGTCAATGGCCTTTCTCTATACAAAGAATAAACAGGCTGAGAAAGAAATTAGGGAAACAACACCCTTCTCAATAGTCACAAATAATATAAAATATCTCGGCGTGACTCTAACTAAGGAAGTGAAAGATCTGTATGATAAAAACTTCAAGTCTCTGAAGAAAGAAATTAAAGAAGATCTCAGAAGATGGAAGGATCTCCCATGCTCATGTATTGGCAGGATCAACATTGTAAAAATGGCTATCTTGCCAAAAGCAATCTACAGATTCAATGCAATCCCCATCAAAATTGCAACTCAATTCTTCAACGAATTAGACGGATCAATTTGCAAATTCATCTGGAATAACAAAAAACCTAGGATAGCAAAAACTCTTCTCAAGGATAAAAGAACCTCTGGTGGAATCACCATGCCTGACCTAAAGCTTTACTACAGAGCAATTGTGATAAAAAACTGCATGGTACTGGTATAGAGACAGACAAGTAGACCAATGGAATAGAATTGAAGACCCAGAAATGAACCCACACACCTATGGTCACTTGATCTTCGACAAGGGAGCTAAAACCATCCAGTGGAAGAAAGACAGCATTTTCAACAATTGGTGCTGGCACAACTGGTTGTTATCATGTAGAAGAATGCGAATCAATCCATACTTATCTCCTTGTACTAAGGTCAAATCTAAGTGGATCAAGGAACTTCACTCAAAACCAGAGACACTGAAACTTATAGAGGAGAAAGTGGGGAAAAGCCTTGAAGATATTGGCACAGCAGAAAAATTCCTGAACAGAACAGCAATGGCTTGTGCTGTAAGATCGAGAATTGACAAATGGGACCTAATGAAACTCCAAAGTTTCTGCAAGGCAAAAGACACCGTCAATAAGACAAAAAGACCACCAACAGATTGGGAAAGGATCTTTACCTATCCTAAATCAGATAGGGGACTAATATCCAACATATATAAAGAACTCAAGAAGGTGGACTTCAGAAAATCAAATAACCCCATTAAAAAATGGGGCTCAGAACTGAACAAAGAATTCTCACCTGAGGAATACCGAATGGCAGAGAAGCACCTGAAAAAATGTTCAACATCCTTAATCATCAGGGAAATGCAAATCAAAACAACCCTGAGATTCCACCTCATACCAGTCAGAATGGCTAAGATCAAAAATTCAGGTGACAGCAGATTCTGGCGTGGATGTGGAGAAAGAGGAACACTCCTCCATTTTTGGTGGGATTGCAGGCTTGTACAACCACTCTGGAAATCAGTCTGGCGGTTCCTCAGAAAGTTGGACATAGTACTACCGGAGGATCCAGTAATATGTCTCCTGGGCATATATCCAGAAGATGCCCCAACTGGTAAGAAGGACACATGCTCCACTATGTTCATAGCAGCCTTATTTATAATAGCCAGAACCTGAAAAGAACCCAGATGCCCCTCAACAGAGGAATGGATACAGAAAATGTGGTACATCTACACAATGGAGTACTACTCAGCTATTAAAAAAATGAATTTATAAAATTCCTAGCCAAATGGATGGACCTGGAGGGCATCATCCTGAGTGAGGTAACATATTCACAAAGGAACTCACACAATATGTACTCACTGATAAGTGGATATTAGCCCAAAACCTAGGATTCCCAAGATATAAGATACAATTTCCTAAACACATGAAACTCAAGAAGAATGAAGACTGAAGTGTGGACACTATGCCCCTCCTTAGAAGTGGGAACAAAACACCCTTGGAAGGAGTTACAGAGACAAAGTTTGGAGCTGAGATGAAAGGATGGACCATGTAGAGACTGCCATATCCAGGGATCCACCCCATAATCAGCATCCAAACGCTGACACCATTGCATACACTAGCAAGATTTTATTGAAAGGACCCAGATGTAGCTGTCTCTTGTGAGACTATGCCGGGGCCTAGCAAACACAGAAGTGGATGCTCACAGTCAGCTCATGGATGGATCACAGGGCTCCCAATGGAGGAGCTAGAGAAAGTACCCAAGGAGCTAAAGGGATCTGCAACCCTATAGGTGGAACAACATTATGAACTAACCAGTACCCCGGAGCTCTTGACTCTAGCTGCATATGTAGCAAAAGATGGCCTAGTCGGCCATCACTGGAAAGAGAGGCCCATTGGACACGCAAACTTTATATGCCCCAGTACAGGGGAACGCCAGGGCCAAAAAGGGGGAGTGGGTGGGTAGGGGAGTGGGGGTGGGTGGGTATGGGGGACTTTTGGTATAGCATTGGAAATGTAAATGAGCTAAATACCTAATAAAAAATTAAAAAAAAAAACAATGGCAGATTGTAGTGTGAATTGGCATCATAAGAAAAGAATCAATTCATTTAGGGGGTCTTTTAGCTTCAATTATTTTGGCAGAGCCATAACTTAAGATCATCCAACAATTGGATCAACATTAAAAGTGTGAGGAGAAATATCAACAGATCTGGTGATCATTCAGTAGTGTCTGGTGAAAAGAATGCTGGAGAGGAACAGTGTCAGTGTTTACTAAGGAAAAAGAGGCAAAGTTGAGTTATATAGTTCAATAAGCAAAATCATATTATCTTGGCCATGAACAGAATTAGTCTGCTAGGTCTAAACATAGCTAGAATCTGCATATGATGGCTATAATCTTTAAGAAATAAGGAACCAAACAACCAATCATGTCTGCAAATGAAAAACATTATATCTTAGTTATTTCCATCTAAGCCATATGAAAACCTTTAGGTTAATATAGTAACATAGAGAATGAAGAAGCCTAAGTGTGCCATGCTCAGTAGGAAATATTTGTAATCCAGAGAAATAGGTATTACAGAAAAGGATCTCCAGAAGCAGATACTTCAATGGAATGTGGAGTCAAAGACCATTTATTAGGGATCAACATATATAAAAGGATAAGGCAACCGTCCACTGAGTAGAATAAATTGAAATATAACCTATGTTCCAGAAAGCCTTGAAAGATCTAGCTCCAGAGCAGTTCCAGAGCCACACAGCTGACAAGGAATCATCTAACAGGCAGAAAATGGGTGGGTTGTGATACTCTGTGTTTGTCAAGGAAAACAAGTGGTTCAGAAAGTGTGTACTGACAGCCAGAGGCATTTCCTGGCTGGACATACTGCACCATACCAGCAAGTTTCATTTTGACAAAGTACCTGACCACTTTATCCTGAGATCTGCCACAGCTAGAAGTCATATCTCTAAAAGGATTCTTATCCTCAAATATCGAAGTCTTGTGGGTGTGAAGATAATGGAGCCTTATTTTCTTTCATCCTGGAAATAAAAAGAAAATATTTCATATGATTTTCCTTTCCAAACTGACAAATGAATTGAACCAAATGAGCCTTACAAAGTTGAAGCATTTGACAAATGAAATCATACACAGAAAAGATAGCTATAAATACCAAGAAACATTTGTTTTTTTTTTTTTATCTAAGATGCAAAATCCTCAAAATACAGTGCAAAGAAAATCATTAAAGGGGCAAACCATAATTCCAGATATTTTACTATTACCAATGTGAAATATCTACATTAACAGCAACAAATACTCCCATTTTTTATAAGAGTACAGGGTGAAAAACAGATGACAAAAAGATTAATAATGGATTGCCCTTGCCATTATCAAGAGTTCATAGGCTAGGGCAGGAGAGACACATGCTAACAGATTACTGCAATAAAAAGCCTCGTGCTCATCTGGAAATACTCATGATGAGGAATCACCTTGGCCAAACCCATGGCGGGGGCAAAATAGGAAAGACTTGAAAGGAAAGACTCCCCCCACCTCCCAGAATTCTCAGCAGCCATCATCTCTTGACAGATAAGAATAGAGGGACAATGTTTTGTTAAAAACAAAGAAAATCGTCTGAAAAAGTCTAATGTTGCCAGTGTAAATGTTATTAGTGTAAAACAGACTTCCACTCTTTTCTATGTATACAAGCCCACATCTGGAAACCTGAAAGCATAACTAATCCATTCTGAGTCTTACATTGTGCACACCTAATTCAGAGTTAAATAGAAGTTTACAAATAACACTAACAAGAAATCTAATAAGCAGAGCATGCATGCAAGTAGGTGTGGGTATGCATACTCCTTCGCAAACACTTGGAGTAGAAAGAAGAATCAGGGCAAGAGGGAAATAATAACACCTTCAATTAATATGGCAAGAGGAAAAGTGAGACAAAGTCCTAGAACATAGATCAAAACGACAGAGACAGACAACATGAGAAAAATTCGTGGAGGATTAATTCAGAGAGTTCAGCATTTATCTTAAAGGAAATACATTGCAAGAAATGGATGCAACAGATTTTCTTAGAATAAAGAATTATTTCCCAGTAGTAAAATTCAGAAGAAAATTGACTACAAAAAAAAAAAAAAAAGACAAACCTGACACTTTTTCATAAAATTTTGGGTAATATTAAGGATGAAAGGTGTGTTTTTAATAATGCCTTCAAAGGAATGGGAATAAGGCTGGTGTCCAATATCATTCCAAAAATTACTATACTTTAGAAACAAAGAAACCAGCTTTAAAATATAAAGGAAACTCAAAGTTTAATAACAGTGAAAGTATCAATCAAGAGAAAGTCATTTTTAGGTTGCAAAAGCTCAAAAAGTTAATTTCCCAAGCTCCACTCTCAGCATCCTGTAGGAATGTGGGCTTTACATTTGCCCAGAAAATTGTGTAAGGATCCACAAAAATAAAGATGGACCATAACATGTGGCACACTTCTCATTTCTGTGGCAAAGGGGACAAAATATAGGATGTGTCCATGCAGTGAAGATGCAGCTTGTGTGACTTTCTTTTTCTGGAATCTTTTTTCCTATGGGGATTGTAGCCATTGAGGAAAGCAGAAATTCCTGCTGACCCCAGTTTTCTTTTTCATCTCCACATTACTTCCACTCACTAGACATCGACTTCTGTTCAAAGACACCTTTAAAATATCTAAGCTTTCATAGATTTTGAACCAAGCTGTTATAGAAGTACATCTTTTTCATAAAGTCTATGTACAATACTCAGGTATCTCAGAAAAAAAAAGTTCCTACCTACAATTTTCCAGTCTCAGGAAATCTTTCACCTCATTATCATGCCCAATCAAGACAAAACAAAAGAAACCATACAATATCAAAGCAATGGGCAGATAGAGAAATGCTGAAAAGATGAAGTCCTGGAGAGATCTTGTACACAGGGTTGGGCAGGCACAGGATCCACTTCTGAACAAATGCAGGATTCGAGGAAATGTCAGGGGAAGAACTTTGTAGAGTTACACAGGATTTTTTTTCACCCATTGCTTTTCTCATTTTCACTTGTTACAGAGTGTTAAGTGTAGATTAAATTAGAATACTTTTTTCATCCTACAAAAGAACAAGAACTTAGATTTTGGTATAGTTTGACTTGTGTGTGTGTGCTCATACATGCATGCAGGTGCTGACACACGTAGTAACCTCTTATTGTTTCCAAGAATGACCTTCAACTCCTGATCCTTTGCTGCCTATTCTCAAGTGCAAGAATTACAGAATTATACCACCATATCTGGCCAAGATTTTTGCTTCAAACTGTTATGATTCCTGATACTTTGTCAGGTGAAATAATGCATTTTTCTTATTTACAGTGTTTCTGTTGTAGTCTTAACGGTATTAGTAATTGCACACAAAATGAGAGAACTTGGGGAGAATCTATTAAAAATAGGAACTAATTATAAAAGTTGGGTTGAAAATAGAGATCCTCAGAGAACAAAAGGAAAATGGGTCTAGAAAGAGAATGTATCAAAAGATGGCCTAGTCAGCCATCACTGGAAAGAGAGGCCCATTGGACACGCAAACTTTATATGCCCCAGTACAGGGGAACGCCAGGGCCAAAAAGGGGGAGTGGGTGGGTAGGGGAGTGGGGGTGGGTGGGTATGGGGGACTTTTGGTATAGCATTGGAAATGTAAATGAGCAAAATACCTAATAAAAATGGAAAAAAAAAGAAAATAGAGATCCTCAGAGAACAAAAGGAAAATGGGTCTAGAAAGAGAATGTCATAGTCACTTTTCTCCTATCATAATGAGAACAGAGAGTTTAATGGGGAATTCCAGTATCAGAAGAAAACTCTATGCCATCATGGTGTGGAGCATGGTGGTAGGAAGGCAGCCAAGGCACTGAAGAAATATCTGAGAGCTTACGTTCCTGTATGAAAGTAGGAGGCAGAGTACAACTAACGTAAATGGTGAGAGATTTTGAAATCTCATGCCTGTCCTGAGTAACACACCTCTCTAACAAGGCTTTCCAACCCTTTCCAAACAGTTCCACCAATCAGAGAGCAAGAATTCAAATGTATGAGACCATGGGGGTCATTTTTACTCAAAAGACCATAGAGATGGAGGGTACAGCTGCTTATCAAGACTAGGAGGTTGAGAAACCCATTCAAAACAGGCCCATTCTAAAAAGTACGCTCATCTTTGCTTAAGATATAACAGCAGTCCTAATAAAAGACTCAAGCAGAGTAAAGAACAATCCAGCTTCTCCTTCCCAAGAGAATTTATGCCAATGTAAGCCCTAACTGGAGACCAGAGAACAGATATCAGGACAGTATCAGCTTCTTAAGGCAAAAGCAAACTTTGGAACTGCTAGGGAAAGATGCTTAGCTCAACTGTTGTCATCTATTTCCTTTGTTTTTCAATACATTCTATGACCTGTGCATTTCTGTGGTGGTTTGAATATACTTGGCCCATAGAGAATGATATTGTTAGGAGGTGTGTCTTCTTGGAGGAAGTGAGTCACTGTGGGGGTAGGCATTGGAGGTCTCCTCCTATGCTCCACTCATTGTGGAAGAGAACTTCCTTCTAGCTGCCTGAAGATACCAAGCTCTCCTGATTGCCTTTAAATAAAGCCACAGAATTCTCATCTCCTTCTCCAGCATTATGTATGCCTGCATATTACCATACTTCCTACTATGAAGATAATGGACTAAATTTCTGAGCTCTTTGAATTGACCTTGAACTCACATATCTGCAAGCCTTTGTCTACTGAATGCTGGGATTCAAAGCATGTAATACCAGGCCTGGATTTAAGCTTCTCTCTACTTGGATTTACACTGTACCAGGCTGCTCTGAATTGAAGAGTTTTGCTTGCCTCTGTCTCCTGAGATTAATGGCATGTGCCACCAAGCTTGGACCTAAACTTAGCTAGATGGAATCTTACCCCAAGAGCACCACTGCCTTAATTCAGTTTAATATGCTTGAACACAGGATTCAACTCTGTTTAATTTCCTAGTGCCCCTTTAATACTCAAACCATGTATTTTATATTTTTCTTTCTAAGCTTGCTATGCTTGTGCAAAATGCTCTTCTTGAGACTTAACCAGAGAACAAAGTCTCTGCTGGGCTTTTTGTCAATGCAATTAATTTAAATCTCTTTACCTTAGCCTCAGGTAGACTCTTAAGAAAAGGGCAAAAAACAGCCCCATTCTTCACCAAAATACCACAAAACCAGTTTCTAGGCCACATACCACTGAAACCTCGTGGGCCAGTTCTGAACAGTTCAAATCACTCTCGGCAACAAAGTCTTCCATACTCTTACTAGGATGCCCTATTAAGCCCCACTTAAATCATTCCACCACTTTCCAAATCCAAAGTTCTCATTCTTCCAAACAAATGCACGGTCAGGCCTATGAGAGCAACATCCCAGTCCCTGGTACCAACTTTTGTCTTAGAGTTAGGGTTTTACTTCTGGGAACAGACACCATAACCAAGGCAGTTCTTATAAGGACAACAATTAATTAGGTCTGGCTTACAAGACCTGAGGTTCAGCCCATTATCATCAAAGTGGGGCATCGCAGTATCCAGACAAGCATGGTGTAAAAGGAGCTGAGAGTTCTACATCTTCATCTGAAGGCAGATAGGAGAACCCTGGCTTTTAGGCAGCTAAGATGAGGATAAGAAAGCCTACTTCCACAGTGACACACCTATTCCAACAAGGCCAAAGCTCCCTAAGTAAAGCATTTTTAAACCATCACACTGCTGTTGGGTTAGTTGAACTGCAGACTGTAAGTCATTCAGCAAGGACCATGTTCTAGCCCCAGCAAGCAACAAAACTTGGTAGTTTTGGCCATGTGGCTCTGTCTTTAGAATCAGGAATAGAGGAACCGCCAGACTGATTTCCAGAGTGGTAGTACAAGCTTGCAATCCCACCAACAATGAAGGAGTGTTCCCTTTTCTCCACATTGTCGCCAGCATCTGCTGTCACCTGAATTTTTGATCTTAGCCATTCTGACTGGTGTGAGATGGAATCTCAGGGTTGTTTTGATTTGCATTTCTCTGATGATTAAGGATGCTGAAAGTTTTTTCAGGTGTTTCTCAGCCATTCGGTATTCCTCAGGTGAGAATTCTTTGTTTAGCTCTGAGCCCCATTTTTAATGGGGTTATTTGATTTTCTGGAGTCCACCCTCTTGAGTTCTTTATATATATTGGATATTAGTATACCCGAGATATAAGAGACAATTTGTAAAACACATGAAACTGAAGAAGAACGAACACCAAAGTGTGGACACTTTGCCCCTTCTTAGAATTGGAAACAATCACCCATGGAAGGAGTTACAGAGACAAAGTTTGGAGCTGAGACAAAAGGATGGACCATCTAGAGACTGCCATATCCAGGGAGCCATCCCATAATTAGCCTCCAAACGATGACACCATTGCATACACTAGCAAACGTTTGCTGAAAGGACCCTGATATAGCTGTCTCTTGTGAGACTAGGCCGGGACCTAGCAAACACCTAAGTGGATGCTCACAGTCAGCTATTAGATGGAGCACAGGGCCCCCAATGGAGGAGCTAGATAAGGTATCCAAGGAGCTAAAGAGATCTGCAACACTGTAGGTGCAACAACATTATGAACTAACCAGTACCCCGGAGCTCTTGACTCTAGCTGCGTATGTATCGAAAGATGGCCTAGTAGGAAAGAGAGGCCCATTGGACACGCAAACTTTATATGCCCCAGTACTGGGGAATGCCAGGGCCAAAAAGTGGGAATGGGTGGGTAGGGGAGTGGGGGGAGGGTATGGGGGACTTTTGGGATAGCATTGGAAATGTAATTGAGGAAAATATGTTATATATATATGTATATATATATATATATATATATATATATATATATATATATATATATAAAAGAATCAGGAATAGAGAAGGGGTTACTATGACAATTGATGCTGGTTAGGTGGAGCTAAGAAAATAGCTGTGATTCAAAAGAAAACAGCACCATTGGGATGAAATCTTATGAAAAGTGTTTACTGAAAGCAAAAAGAAACTGTGTTCCAAAGATAGACATTGTGCCTACAGTCAGACTTGATAATGTGTACGAATCACCCAAGTGGTCCTGGTTTTGAAGGCTTAAAGGGGTCATGGAGAACAGCTGAGGCTTGGCATTGTAAGCTGAGGAAGGTTCATTGGTGAAGGTGTAGACTCAGTTGCAGTTGACAGTCCTGAACTGAAGAGGTCATGCAAAAAAAAAAAAAAAAAAATTGAGGCTTAGCACCATAAGGAGAACCTATGAGAGAATAATGGTGAAGCCTAGTGGCAATGGGAGACCCCAGAATATTGGAGATGCCAGTGCCATGGAGTGACCACCAAGATCAGCATCAGCAGTGTAGTAGAGTTAACCAGAGCCTACAATGTTCTAGAAGGCAGAGCTAGAGAGGTGACCCCAAGCCCTTTGGAGGAGAGCAGAAGATTGTGTACATCCCAAACATTGGAACAAGAAGCTATAAAGTTGAAGTTGCCTTGGATACCTCAAGATGTTAGAGATATCAGAGCCACAGAAAGCTGCAGGTTTGGAGTTTGATCAGCTGGTTTTTATTCTTGCCTTTGCCCAGTATTTCCTAGCTATGATGTTTTGGAAAGGTAATGTATATTCTGTTCCATGACATATTGAAAGTATATGATCTACTTCTTTATTTTGATCTTATAAAGATTAAAGCTGAGAGGTTGCAAAAATTTCAGAAAAGACTTTGAACTTTGGACTTTTATACATTGATGAGACTGCAACAGACTATAGGGATTTTTGAAGTTAGACTAAATATATTTTGCATTATGCTATGGCTAGGTAAGGCCCCTATAGACGCATATGTTTGAACAAGTCTGCCAGGGAGCAGAATGTGGTGCTTTGAATATGCTTGGCCAATAGGAAGTGACACTGGTAAGGGGTATGGCCTTGTTTGGGGAAATGTGTCACTGTGGGGATGGGCTTTGTAGTTCTCCTACTATACTCAGCTACACCAATTGCAGAAGAGAGCTTCCTTTTAGCCTTGTAAGGATGACAGTCTCTCCTGGTTGTATTCAAATCAAGATACAGAACTCTCAGCCCCTTTTCCAGAACAATGTCTACCTTTATGCTGTTACCTTTCCTGCTATGATGATAATGGACTGAACCTCTGAAACTGAAATCCAGACCCAATTAAATGTTTGCCTTTATGAGAGTTGCCTCAGTCATGATGTCTCTTCAAAGCAAAGTAAACCCTAACTAAGGCAACTTATTATGTTAAAACATTAACATATTGTGGGAAATGGTGACCACACCTAATTCCAGCACTCAGAAGGCCAAGGCAAGAAAATCCTTAGTTTCAAGCTCGCCTTTGCTACATAGCAAATTCCAGTGTCAAAACAGCGAACAGGGAGATGGGTTAGCAGTTAAAATTCTCACTGTAAAAGCAATAGGACTGAAATTATATAAGCATTATAAGCCACCAATAATTCTAGCCAGGGAAGGTATGGAAATGGTATTCTGAAACATTCTGAAAGCTGCCTAGTGAGACTAGCCCATGAGTTAAGAATAGCATTGAGTTTGATGACAAGACCATGTAAAGCAATGGTCATTAATTCATTAAAGAATGAATATTGTAAAAAAGCCAAACAGGAAGATTCCTGATATTACTCAACCTTAGGCCACCACATGCTTACTCCCACACATACTAATATTCATGTGAACACACACACACACACACAAAAGAAAACATAACAAAAGTGAAAAATGAAATTTAAAGTCATTTTGAGTTGGGTATATACCCAAGTGGTACAGTTCTTGACTAAGATGTGCAAGGCTCTAGGTTCAATGCTTACCCCTGAATTAAAATGAAAGATTTCATGTTGAATTTTCTTATTATGTTATATTCTTATTTTTTATTGGATATTTTCTTTATTTACATTTCAAATGTAATGCCCTTTCCCAGTTTCCCCTCCGGAAAGCCCCACCCCATTCCCAACCCCTTGCTTCTATGACAGTGCTCGCACATGAACCCACCCACTCCCCCCTCACCGTCCTGGCATTCTTCTACACTGGGACATCGAGTCTTCACAGGACCAAGGACCTCTCCCCCAACTGATGCCTGAAAAGGCCATCCTCTGCTACATATGCAGCTGGAGCCATGGGCCATTCCATTTGTACTCTTTGGTTGGTAGTTTATCCCTGGGAGCTCTGGGGGGTCTGGTTGGTATTGTTGTTCTTCCTATAGGGTTGTAAACCCTTTCAGCTCCTTCAGTTGTTTCTCTAATTCCTTCATTGGGGACCCCACGATCAATTCAAAGTTGGCTGTGAACATCCACCTCTGTATATGTCAGGCTCTGGAAGACCCTCTCAGGAGACAGCTATATCAAGCTCCTATCAGCATGCACTTCTTGGCATCCACAACAGTGTCTGGGTTTGGTGACTGTATATGTGGTGGATCCTCAGATTGGGCAGTCTCTGGATGGCCTTTCCTTTTGTCTCTGTATTTGCTCCTGTGAGTATTTTATTACCCCTTCTAAGGAGGAACAAAGCACCCACACTTTGGTCTTCCTTATTATTGAGTTTCCTGTGGTCTGTGAATTGAATCTTGGGTATTCCAAGCATGTAGACTAATATCCAGTTATCAGTGAGTGCATACCATGTGTGTTCTTTTGTGATTGGCTTACCTCACCCAGGATGATATTTTCTATCTATTTGCCTAAGAATTTCATGACTTCATTGTTTTTAACAGCTGAGTAGTACTTCACTGTGTAAATGTACCACATATTCTGTATCCATTCCTTTGTTGAAGGACATCTGGCTTCTTTCCAGCTTTTGGCTATCGTAAATAAGGCTGCTATGAACATAGTGAAGCATATGTTCTTGTTATAAGTTGCAGCATCTTTTGGGTATATGCCCAGGAGTGGTACAGATGGGTCCTCAGGTAATAGTGTCTAATTTTCTGAAGAACCACAAGATTGATTTCCAGAGTGGTTGTACCAGCTTGCAATCCCATCAACAATGAAGGAGTGTTCCTCTTTCTCCACATCCTTGCCAGCCTCTGCTGGCACCTGAGTTTTTTATCTTAGTCATTCTAACTGGAGTGAGGTAGAATCTTAGGGTTGTTTTTATTTGCATTTCCCTGATAATATGATAGTATACTTAAGTGACCCCAAAAATTCCACCAGAGTACTCCTAAACCTGATAAACAACTTCAGCAAAGTGGCTAGATAGAAAATTAACTCAAACAAATCATGTAGAATTTTAAAAGTTAGACACTATTATAATCCACTGATTGTTAATATGAAAGAAGTTTCAAGAGATATCTTTGGAGACCTAATAAACACTTGGAGCATAATTTTTATTGTTTATTGGTAGTTTTCAAGTTGGAAGAAACCAATGTTTCTTTTGAAATGCCCTAGTCAGTGGTAAGTCGACTTGATATCTGAAATAACCATTGCTGCCTTGGGAAAGGAAAACTGACTAATGAAGGTAGAACTAAGAGTGAAACATCTCAGGCTATTTCTCTCCTTGTGAATGAATGCTCTTGAAAACATGAACTGTGTGAGAGGTGCCCACAGAGCCTCCTTAGTCTGTGGGAAAATAAATGAATTCTATCACTAATGTCTACAAAACATTTAAGAATAAACATGGGTCTCTTATTCTCTGTGTTGCTCAGAAACAAATACCAACGGGAAATGAATCTGATGTTCTCAAAGATTTTTTCCAATTTGCTTTAAAAATGATGATGAACATTTTACTGTTTTTCTAGTTAATTTAAAAATGAGTTTATCTTTAATTGATAGATGTGTAAAGTACATTGTCTGTGACTGTTAGCTCATTCAAAAATTAAGCAAGATAGTTTTCAGTGACTTAGCAACTTCATCTTGCACTTGGGATTCTGAGCTTCATTAGGGGAAAGTGCTGTGTGCCCAGGGATTCTTGTTGCCAGTGTTCTGCCTCACTGTTCACTACCTGCCCTTTGCAATGAAGTAAACTAAGCATTAATTTTGTATATTTGCTTTGTGACATTTTCCATTCCCAGAATCCCTGTGATAAATTACACGGCACAGGGGAAACAACTATAGAACAAAACAAACACACCACATGTGATCTGCTAACCAGGTTCCTGTCAAACAAGATTGGATGCTGTGTTCCCATGGTTTCCTTTGAGTAGTGGAAGAGAAAACGTATGTTCAGAAACACCATGGCCTTAAATTGCTGAAAAAAATCTTCATATTAGTGTAGCTGGGATAATATTTCAGCAGAATAAAAAAAGAAAAAGCTACCAGGAAATCAAGTTATACATTTTATTTCTTGGCTAGCACAGAGGGAAAAAACATTCTTTACAGGAACACAGAGCAGAAATATTAAGAGATTCATTTTCCTACTCAATACTAAATGCCATTAGGGAGAAGGTATTTTAACAAGGAAATGCCTTCTACCAACTTGTTAAGGAAGAATTTATGAACATCACATATAGTGAGGAGAAAAAGAGACAAGGTTCCCCAAAGGGAAAAGTGCAGAGCACTGCATTTGAGAATCTACTTTCTGAAAACATTACCTAATAAAAGGTATTAATAATCTCCAGGAGCCCCCTAATAGGAAAGATGGTACCTAGAACACTGCAGAAGTCCATGGCTGACATCCTATTATGGCTATCAGATTTGAATCACAGCTCCAATTTATTCTATGGGAAGTTGGGAACTAGAGAAAGAAGAAGAGGAAGCCAAGCTAGACAAGACCTCAGAAAGCAGATACGAAGGCCTCTATCTAGCATTCTCCAAAGCAGAAATAACTCCTATCTGGAAATCTAAAGGCCAAAGGTTTAGAAAGGCTTTAAGGGGACTGGGAAGATGGGTCATCAGGTGAAAGGCTTGCTCTTTAAGGGCAAAGGCCATCATGGAAAGGGGAACAGAGACAGGGATTCTGTGAGCATGGAAGACTTTGACAATAAGTTTGATGGATTCTCAAAATTATCTCTCACTTTTGTTTCAAAAAAATTTTAGGGTTCACCAACTTCACTGAAAGTTGATATCCTCACAGGTGTGACTCAGTTCAAGGCTAGGATAAAGATTAAAATCAGAGGAGTGAAGAAATGTGTAAACTAGAATCTACAAGGTGCTAAACACACATCTCTGCAATCTTCTCTTTATAGTGTCAGGTCAGTATTACTAGTGATACACTGGTTTCCACATGGAATATTGTTGTTAATCAAGGAGACACCAATAAGCCTTGGCACCTAGATAATCTATTAGAGCACCATCACATTGGGGTATTTCACTCTCTGCACTGCAAATATTGCAGCTCTGCATAAACTGAACTTCATGCCTACATGCCCTCATCATGAATCATATTTATATGATCTGACTTGGCCCACAGAACTCACAACCAATTACATTCTGACTATTAACAATAAGTGTGGTCACCTCTTTAGAAGCATCCTATTTGATGAAGGATGCCCCACAAGGTAGACACCGTTCTCTTGCATGACATCTCAGGATATAAAGATTATCTCCCAGGAACTGAGAACAAAGTCAAGCCAACTTTGGGACAGGAGTAGCTTCTTTACAAAAATCCTGATTATGACCAAAGTTTTGTGAATTTTCATGTATTTTCTATCTAATTTTCGTTTACCGTGCAGTAAGTTTCAAGTCTTCCATGCATTTTTCTATTAAACCATGATCTTTTTAAATTTAATTTGAGCTGTCTTTATGAATATACTGCATAGTAGTTTTCCCCCGTTTGAACCTCATATGCTGGTAGGTTGCTTGTACAGTTCGTTTTTCTTTACATTTATCCTCCCTCATGCTGTTTACTCTCTCTGGGAGCATAGGCTTTTTGTCAGGTAAGACTGAAGTGGTCTGATGTTGTATAAACATCAGCACTTTAGAATTTGGACTAGTGAGAATTTTGCCATAGCAAAATTTAGTGGGTTTGCTTGTTTATTTATTACACAAAATATTTCTGTTGCCCTCATTCTGAAAGATATACTTCTCTTATCAGGTCATCTTAAGCTGCCAAGAATTTTCATTAATGAAATATTTCTCTTTTTTAATTTAATTTTATTTGTAGTTCATTTTTTACACTCCATATTCCATTCCCCTCCCCTCCCACTCTCCAACAGCTCCACATCCCACACCTCCTCCCCACCACACCCTGTCTCTGCATGGACACCACCACCCTCCACCCCATCTGACCTCTAAAGTCCCTGGGGACTCCAGTCTCTTGAGGGTTAGGTGCATCATCTCTGAATAAACACAGACCTGGCAGTCCTCTACTGTATTTGTGTTGTAAGCCTCATATCAGCTGGTGTATGTTGTCTGTTTGGTGGTCCAGTGTTTAAAAGATCTCGGAGTACAGATTAATTAAGACTGCTGGTCCTCCTACAGGATCACCCGTCTCCTGAAATTCTTTCAGCCTTCCCTAATTCAACAACAGGGGTCAGCTTCTTCTGCCCATTGGTTGGGTGCAAATATCTGCATCTGACTCTTTCAGCTGCTTGTTGGATCTTTCAGAGGGTAGTCATGATAGATACCTTTTTGTGTGCACTCCATAGCCTCAGTAATAGTGTCAGGCCTTGGGACCTCCCCTTGAGCTGGATACCACTTTGGGCTTGTCACTGAAACTTCTTTTCCTCAGGCTCCTCTCCATTTCCATCCCTGTAATACTTTCAGACAAGAACAATTATGGGTCAGAGGTGTGACTGTGGGATAGCAGCCCCATCACTCACTTGATGTCCTGTCTTCCTTCTGGAGGTGGGTTCTATAAGATCCCTCTCCCTGTTGTCTGGCATTTCACCAAAGATCCCTGCCTTTGAGTTCTGGGAGTGTCTCACCTCCCAGGTCTCTGGTGCACTCTGGGGGGCCCCCCCACCACCTCCTATTTCATGAGGTTGCCTATTTACATACTTTCTGCAGGCCCTTGGGGCTTCAGTTCTTTTCCCTCACCCAATACCAGTTCAGGTTCTCCCCCTCCCCATCCACTTTCCATCCCAAGTCTCTCCCTCCTTCCCCATTTATGGTTTCTTTCTTCTCTCTTGCAAGTGGGACTGAGGCGTCCTCACTTGGGCACTTCAGCTTGTTGAGTCTTTTGAATTCTGTGGAATGTCTTTTGTGTATTCTGTATGGTTTGGGTTTTTGGGGGGTTTGTTGTTGTTGGTTTGATTTTTTTTTAATTTTTGGGTTTTTTTTGTTGTTGTTGTTGTTTGGCTAATATCCACTTATTAGTGAGTACATACCATGCATGTCTTTTTGTGTCTGAGTTATCTCACTCAGGATGGTATTTTCTAGTTCTATCCATTTGCCTGCAAAAGTCAAGATGTCTGCATTCTTAATAGCTGAGTAGTATTCCATTGTGTAAATGAACCACATTTTCTGTATCCATTCATCTGTCATGGGGCATCTAGGTTGTTTCCAGTTTTGGGCTGTCACAAATTAGGCTGCTATGAACATAGTGGAACATGTGCCCCTTTGGCATGGTGGGCCATCTTTTGGGTATATTCCCAAAAGTGGTATAGCTGGGTCTTCGGGTAGATCTATTTCCAACATTAAAAAAAAACTCTGAACCCAAAGCATCCAGGAAATTCAAGACACAATGAAAAGACCAAATCTAAGAATAATAAGAATAGAGGAGAACAAAGATTCCCAGCTCAAAGGACCTGAAAATGAAATATTTCTTTAAAGGCTTTGTTTCTTTGTTAAAATTTAAAAACATAAAGAGGTTCAGTGAAATGGTTCATTGAGCCAAGGTGAAAACCTAGGTGTGATCAGAACCAACTATGAGAAGTGTCCTTGGACCTCCCCATGTATTGCACATGTACACACAGTCACACACACACACACACATAAACACACAGTCACAAGTACACAGACATATGCACACACACATGCAACAAACACACAGACATACAGACAAGGCATAGAAGGGGTTACAATTGTTCCTCAAAACTCATTTCCATACCAATTTCTGAAATGTGGGCACACTGCTTAGCCTGGCTCTCTGAATTCTCTCTGTACAATCCGGCTTAGTTTTCTGTTGTCTGTGATCACTACTTTAACCATCAGGCAGTTGTAAACAGCTCTCTCCTATTGTGGGCCACCACTTTTGTTATAATACAATATACACTAACACAGCACAAGTACTGAGGAAATATTAAAAGTTGGCTGCAAAGGATGATTTCCCCTTATCTCCCCATTTGTCTAGTCTTACAGATAAATGCTAAGCAGTTGCTCGTGCCTCATTATCATCACAAACCTCATCAGAATGTTCCTATTCTCCTCTTCCTCCTAGACATACAGACTATTTTTTTCCACCAACATCAGGATCCCCTTATGCCAACATTAGAGTGGAAATATGTTACAACTGCTGGCTAATTAGCTGAAGTAGCAGATGCACCCATATTCAATCTTTAGAGTAGGACTTCTTTAAATTTTTCTACTTTTGAATCCTTTTAGTCCTAAGTATATTGGTATATAAAATAGGCATGCAAATCAAACATTTGCTGGATTTGTCACATATTTTTTATTAAATTTGAAAACATATAATTTACCGTTTACTCAAGATGAAAGCTAAGCTGCATATTGGTGAGATACCTTGGCAACTACTCAGAAAGACTTGAATTTTGGCTGAATATTTGATACTGAAAACATCTTCAACACTTTTTAAAGTGAATTAATATTTTGGTTTTATAAGTAGTGCACAGCAAGCCATTGTGCAAAATGGAAATATTCAGCACAAAATGACAGAAGTATATTCAGAGTCACTTCAAAAATTAATAGAAACTCTATTCTAATCACAAGATAAAACTTATTTTAATGATTTTTTTCTTGAAATTCTAGTTAATAACCCAAATAGTACTTTTAAAATCAAGCATTCTAAAACACTACAATAAGAAACATATTAATTTGATATATGCCAATGAATGAAAATGGGGAAAATGTTACATTTGTTTTACTCTAATTGTTATTATTTTCTACAAGAATAGAAAACTTTTTATGTGTTAAAAAAAAAACATGGCTCATTACTGACTAATTCTCAATCCAAGCTAGCTTATTTCAGACATGTGTTGGTCTAGTGTGCTATGTCAGGGTACACAGTGAAAAATACGTGTGTTTGTTCAGAACCATGGCCACAGTAAAGCCATGTGAGGACACATTGAACAGGACTTCCAGAAACAGCTCAGAATCAATATGTGTGCCTTCAAATTGATTTTTTGGTCATGACACACACACTCAGCCAATTTTTTATAATCCCCATATTTAGAGCAACAATAATAAATAAAATAAAAACAGCCCTTGTGTAATTTTCAATATCCCTGTACCTTCACAGGGTGAACTGTGAGTCTATCTGTTGAAATAGAGGAGCCATAAAAAGCCATGTAGAATAAGCTGCTACATGGAAGGAGCTCCTCCAGATATATAGCAATCTTTCTTTAATAATATATATTAAATATATATCAGTTCCTCTTCACATGGGGAAACTATTTGAGAAGTATCAATAGACAACAAATATTTAACTGAAAATATGAAGTGAGTCCTCAGAAAAAGACAACACATTATACATACCTATATAGTATATAGAATAATTACGTTAGATAGAGCCATATAAATTAAATAGTGTTTTCTCTCTGTTCAAGAAAATGCCACATTGATGAGCTGGGTGGATATTTCAATTGACAAAGAGTTTTATTGCCTAAGCATGAATAACTTAAGTTCAGGTACCTATCACCTATATAAACAAATATGCACAACACCATGTTCCTAAAATACCAGCAGTAGTGAGGCAGAGGTAGAAGGGTACAGAGGGCTTGTGCACCATCCATCATAACCAAATCAAACTCCATACCAGAAACCAGGGGGGGAGGGAGTGACAGTGAAAGACACTTAGTATTGACCCCCGACCTCCACACTTATGTACACACTATTTGAAAATTTTAATTTGCACTACATGTAAATGTATAGACACACTATTTGAAAATATTAATTTGCACTACATTAAGTGTCTTGTGTGTGTGTGTGTGTGTGTGTTAGAGAGAGAGAGAGAGAGAGAGAGAGAGAGAGAGAGAGAGAGAGAGAGAGAGAGAGGTCTGATAGTACCTGGCACATATAGGGAAGAGAAACAGAAGATGAAATTGGATCCCTTAAAACTGGAGCGGTTATGAGTCACCTCCTATGGCTGCTAGGACTTGAATCCATGTTTTCTGAAAGAGCAACAAGCACTATTGACAACTATGCTGCTTCACCATCCAAGCAAGGTATTTTTTATTGACTCAGTCTAGAACTTGAATTTTCAAATTAGTAAATAGCCACGTTTAATTGCTATCATTCCTTAAAGGTGCAATGAGTTTAAATCACATGTTTGTGTTCCACTTTTAAAAGGTGTTTCAAAGGAGCCTTAAAATACAAACATTTTAATTAGTTCATAGTACTAGTTTTGTAATTTTATTTTGATACTTGCGTTGTACACCTTTTGTTGAAGTATTTACAAGTCCTTTTGACATATTTAAATATTGATCCTCAGCTTTTTCCACAAGCGACTGACCATGACCAGAATTCTGAAATAACTACCATTTATTTAAGCTGTTTATAATTTCCACCTAGTGCCAATGCCAGACTTTTGATTACATTTCAACCTTGCATAATGGAAATTTAGACATTGTATCCAGTCAGAGAAAGACTAGAAAATCTACTGTTGCTAACAATCTCAATATTTTCATTTAAAATGGAGTGTATTTGCTCTTGTCTGTGATATAGATTGACATTTCTTGCAACCCACTACCCACCATTAGTCACTAAGACCCACTCACTGCCAGGGGCACCAAGCACCATAGATCTGAAAGAGGTGGAAATTGGAAAAATCTATCAGGGTCTCTGAGGCTTCCTATAAGCAAATAATTCTACAAACGAAGGAATCATATCAAATGGGGTTTATTTATCCACAGTTTTTTTTTTTTTACCTAAAATGTACTCATTGTCGAATTTACCTTCAAGCAACACCCTACTCTGCCCTCAGAAGGCAACTGGCTTCTGTTATCTTTGGGGACTTGCTACCATTAGACTCTGACATTGTCTAAGAAAGGGATGTCTCTGAGAGTTCAGCCTTCAATTCCCCAAATGGTTTAGCATTGCTGTGCGTCTTCCACCTGATTTAAGACTAGGAATTTATATAGCTAAAATGTCCAAAATTTATTTTAAAACAATAAAAATAAAGTGATGCTGCCAAGGAGATTGTATAAGAACAAATATGATTATACTTTAAATCTTCTTTTGTGCTTGAAGAATTTTTGACATTGATAATACTTGTAAGCAGTAAAAAAATAAAATTTAAAACTAAAGTTGAATGAAAAGTTGTTGGAGATTGGTTGTAATTCTTTGATTCAATCAGGAATCTGCATGTCCAAATGCTATAGGTCCTTGTCCCCAATTAGTTTTTGATTGATTAATAAAGATGCCAGTGACTAATTGTTAGGTAACAGGAGACAGTGGGAGAGGGGACCATTAAAGTTGCTCTGGCTAAGATGTAGGGGAGAAAGGAGACTCGCCATGACTCAGTAAAGAAAAGTGAGACACATTAGTAACAGGAGATAGCAGGGGAAGGTTTAGGAGTGTCCAGCCTTTGAGGTAGCCAAAGCATTCTAAAAATAAGCTAATGTGTGTATGTCTTTTCACTCTTATATCCAAAGATAGCTCTTGGGTGAGTATGCATGTGCAATCTGCTGGGAGCACAATGCAGTGTAGCCTAAACTCACTGCTACAGAAAATACCTACATCCATCCCCAGTGCCTATGTCAGAGGGCTTATAACTGCTGTGTTTCCAGCTCCAGGGGATCTGATGCTCTCCCTAAATACATTGCCACATGCACCTACAAGCACACACCCACATGCAAACAAATTTATATACACATAATTCAAAGTAAAATAATTTTGTAAAAATAAAAAAACAATCTATTAACTCAAATGAACAAGAATTGCAAATGGCCAGAGTTATCTATATGTAGTGGTTTGGCCTGATACTACTTGTATTCTAATGTTAATATTGGTTCCTCAAGACCTTGTTAACCCAGAGACAAGAGAATCCCCAAGCAGACCCACGTGATGCTATGTGATCTTGCCCCAAGTTATTTCTGATTGGTGAATAAAGATGCCAACAGCCAATAGCTGGGCAGAAGAGACATAGGCAAGGATTAGTGTTCCTGGTTTGGGGGTCAGAGGAGACCCACAATGGAAAGAAGAAGATATGGAGGAGAAGTCACCATGGGTTAGGTGTGACATGAAAAACGTGGCCCTTAAGAACAACCCAAATGAAACATAGTAATAACTTGGGGTTATCAATAGGAAACTATATTTAATTAGCATACAGTGTAGACATCTGCCCAGATCTTGTGCTGTTTAAGACTTACTGTAAATAATAAAATTTGTGTATCTTTTATGGAACTGAGTGATCATCAAGGCAAGGTAGAAATTCCAGACTGGAATTAAATAAATTCTACAACATCTATTCTTTCACAAATGAACAAGTTACCATTAAAAAAGTGCTCAAAATTATGTGTATGGATAATATTAACAGACCTTTAAGTAACCGGTATCATACATCTTGTAAGACACACAAAAACAAAGATTTTGTATCATACACTTGTGAAGGTCCGGCACTAGGATTACAGCTGAGATAACAGCATTCAATGAAAATAATCAAAATAAGTACATGGATTTCTGACATTAAATATTCTTCAGGTCTAGGGAGATAGTTCCATGGG
This sequence comes from Mus musculus, assembly GCF_000001635.26. Classification (NCBI taxonomy): domain Eukaryota; kingdom Metazoa; phylum Chordata; class Mammalia; order Rodentia; family Muridae; genus Mus; species Mus musculus. The sequence continues at coordinate 83,220,492 of NC_000068.7, forward strand.
AAATGGCAAAGTATCTGCTACATAAACATAAGGACTTCAGTTTAATTCCCAGCATCTATATAAAAAAACGTATGTTGCTATCATGTGTCTATAATCTTGGTGGGAGAGAATCAGAGATAGGGGATCCCTGGATCTTGCTGCCAGAAAATCTAGTCTAATTAGTCAAGGCTAGTGAGAAACCCTATCTCAAAAAATGAGGTGGAAAGTGACAAAGGTAGACATTCAACTTTTGGTTTTCACATTTGTGTGCACAAACTTGCACACTCACCTGCATGTACACATACACAAACATACACACATGAGATAATAAGCATCTTCATTTCCCTATTGCATTATCTCTGATTTATAATGTGAGACAGTGATGGGGTGTTGATAGCACCCAAAAGAACATATCTTGTAAGTTTTGTCTACATGGCAGTCCTCCTCCATGAGTCCTCTCAGTCTTGCTACTCCTATCTAGATAACTCCAGTTTCCTCACCTCATTTCTTGTTTCTCACGAGAAGGCCCCATTCTTCACCTATTGCACACTGGTTGTTACCTTATAGCCATTTTATTTGGTTTACATCCCTTCTAAAGTGCGCCAGTCTTTACTTCATGCAGTATTTGAAGTATTTTAAAACTGTGGCTAGGGAGGGGGCACATAAAAATGTATTTATTAGAGGCTCAGTTTAAAATACATAAAGTAAGACAAATCATAGCAGTAATGTTTGCTTTGAGCAAAGATTTGAGCATTGTAGAGAACAGGAAGAAAACAAAATATATATTTCAAAGATCTGAATAGTTACATAAAGAAGAGGAAATCAAATATAAAGGGATTGGCTAGCTAATGCTTAGAAGGTATAGCATGGCAAAGGAAATTGTTGGGTTGGAGAAGAAAAACAGATGCTCCCACAAAGCTCTGACCAATGAGTACAATTTAAGGCTGTCATAGATTTGCATATAGAACTAAATTAATATTAACCAATGTTTTCCAATAGTAGATAAAACTGTTTCTGATGAAAAACATCAGTTTTCTCTCTAAACCTTTTATGACCTTCCAGTCACAATAGGTATTCATCTTCTCTGTAGTACCTGTAATTTTTTCACACCATTATGTGTGCATAAGCCTTGTGATGATTTGCATAAAATCTGTTGTTTAAGGACAGAGTCCTTCAATTTTGTAAATCTTGGTATTTATTACTGTTGGTACCAAATATATTGCTTAACATATGATAGGGCATCTCTGATACTGTTGAATGGATGAGCAAATTAATGCTTTAGAAATATTTGTGATTTGAACAAAAGCACTGGGAAAATCAACTCTCAGTTTCTTTGCAACAAGAAGGCAAGAGCGCATAAAGCCTTGAATACTTTTTAAGGCAACGAACAGTCTGGAAAGGATCTACGGAAGTTATTCTTTTCAAATACTGACCAAGAACATGGGACCATTAGTGACACAATGCCACCTGAGAACAATTTAGAGGTGTGAAGAAAAAGGCATTGCCAGTGAATCTGATTTACTAAAATCACACATTTTTTGTAAAATTACTTTCGTGATATAGAATCATGACCTATTTTTTGTTCTCATGTGTAAATTAAATCTAAAGAAACATGACATAAATTCATTTAACTCGAGACTATATCTTCAATTGTCACTAATATATAACTCTGAAGGTATAGATAAAATTCTATGTAATACAATGTGTATTTAAATGAATTGTGCTTAACAAAATTTGCCTGAGGAAAATTTAATTATACAATATAACTATGTACTTGATCAAATTTGATGACTTAGGAATAACTTCAAATTCATTGCATGCATATGTATATATTTAAGTCTTTAATGTCTTCTTTTATGGCCCTACATGTGTATAATTCCTTTTAGTTACTTTTATCCTCTGGTTTATCCTATCTCCCCACCTTCCACTCCCGTCAATACCTTCTTCCCTACAAATCTCTTTCCCACATTCATGTCGATAACTGTTTCTCCCATAAATCCATAATTAGCCAATAATTTTAAGAGAGTAGTAGAGCCTCCATGAGCTTTCCCCAATCTATATTTGACTGAAGAAAGGTCCAGTATTGTACAGTCCCAAGGTGGCAACCATAGCTTTGATAAGATCATGATTGTTATGGCTATGTCATACCCAGAAGATAGCACTTCCTAACCCTTCTCCCATATTTTGATTCTTATAATTTTTGTCATTGTTGTTTATTTGCTTATTGTTTTTTCTCTTTCACTTCTTCAGTGTTCCCCAAACATTAGAGAGAAAAGTATAAATGCCTTATTTAGTACTCAGTACTTATTCATTACTTATTTTCTATACGTAAAGCAGTGGTGAGTCCCTGAATTCATTTCTGTTCATTTGCAAAGAGAAGCATTTTTAACTAAAAATAAGGGTCACGTTTATCTGTGGTTATGAACAAATAGAACACAGTTCCTATTTAGTTATACACTACTTAAGAGTTTTCCATAGGACCTACAATCCCCTGAGCTATGGATTTTTGGCAAAGTTTAACAGTACCACGAATAAATAGACTTTTGTGGAGATGGTCCTAATACAATCAGAGAGGAGTTGATTGCCCACATAACTGTGATGCCACTACTACACAGAGAGTAATTGATTGGCCCCATAACAGTGATGTTGCTACTGTACAGAGAGTAGATTGTCTCCAAAACAGTGATATCACTATTGCCCTAGTTGACACATCTGGCCCTAAAGGTTGACACTGTAGTTAATAAATTGCCATTTGGTAATTTATGTCTTTTAATTAATTAAATACAATAATTAATTTTATATCAATTCTTCCTTGGCAGCCTAAATGGCACTTCTAAAACTATAAAAACTAGCCAGCAGAGAAGAAAATTTCAACCTAGTTCAACCTTGATGTCTCTATATCTTAAAATCAAAAATGTGATATTTTAGCAATAGTGATTATCATCTAGTCTGGTGAGGAACCAAGAAAAATATAAGATCCTGTATTATATACAGAGTTTCTAGGACTTCATTGATCAACAATTCATGAGGAGGCATCCCCTACCTGACTCCATAATGGCTGCTTACTAAGCTGTGGCTATTAAGACAAGAGTTATGCAGACCTGGAGGATATCACCATGCTAATTCTTTTTTAACTCATACTGTACATTTTTTAACTTTTACCTGTACTTTTCTAACTAAATTTTTTAACTTTTAACTGTATAAAATACAAAGTCTTTATATAGTTTTTCATACAAATTTGGGGGGGTGCACATATATGTATAAGTGTGTAACCCTCCTATTCTTCATCTCTCCCATCTTTCCTCTGTATCCCTGCTGAAATCATTTTAGCCAAATAGTCTCTACTTCCACATCACATATGTTTCACTACTCTCTCCCTCAAGGCAACCCCACTCTTTCTAACTTCTTGGCTTCATCAAATACTCGAAATTAAATGCACTCATATAAAGATGCAAAGCTAAAATCCATGTATGAAAAAAAAAACCACATATGGTGGGATTTTTTCTGTGCCTGTATCATCTCACTCAATAATTTTTTTTCAGTTTTACTCAATTACCTACATATGTTATTTTCTTTAAAAGCTTATTGCTACGTTTTGATTATCCATTTATCTGCTGATAGGCATCTAGTCTGATTTCATACCCTGACTATGTGAATAAAGCAGCAATGAACACGGATGACCAAGTATCTCTGTAAAACCATATAAAATCTTCTGTATCTACTGTAAGAGTGATATTCTGAGTCATATGGCAGTTCTACTTTTAGTTCTTTGAGGAACCATAATGCTGATTTCCATATGGGTTTGTATAAATTTACATTCCCACATTTTGCAACAGTGAAAAAAGGTTTCCTCTATCTCTATATTGTCAGTAGCAATTTTTGTTATTTTTCATGGCTATAGTAAATTTCAGTTGATATTAAAACACTTTTAATTTTCATTTCCCTGTGATTAATAATGATGAACACTTTTTAAATGTTTATTAACATTTGCATTTCAACTGATAATTCTCTGCTCAAGTTTATAGTCAGTTTATTTTTATTGAGTTGTTTTCTTGATGTTTTACTTTTTACTTCATCACCTATTTTGAGGTATTAATTCTTTATCAGATATAAAGATGCAATGAAGGATTTTCTCACAGTTGGTAGGCTAGCTCTTCATGGTATTTCATTTGTCAACTGTTGGTCTTATTAACTGAGTAACTGGGGTCCTATATAGAAAGTCCTTAACTACCCCTATGTCTTGTACTCCATACCTTCTCACAATTCTTTATTTTTTGCCTGTGATGTAACAGAATACAATTATCCTTCAAAATAAAACCATAATAAATAGCTATCTGCACTTCTGCTTGAAGTGATACTAGCATAGTCAATCAAAGAAGTAGGTGTAAACCTTCTATATGACAGCAGTCTATATGGCTGCTATATTTGATGAATGGAAAGAAGGACATTTTGTGGATAGAATATAGAGAAACATGAATGACATGGTAAAAAAGACAACAATGGAAAGGTGCATCACCTTTAATGAGTAGAGTGTGTTACTAGACTAGCCTTTTAATGTTGAGACCAAGTGATAGTTTCCCTGGTTCCTTTCTTTGCAAAGGAAAGAATTCAGGTATGAGACACTGACAGTTTAAGTAGAAATTTATTTACCAAGTCAAAACAAAGTGAAAACTCCAAAAATAATGGGACTACCATAAACTGATCATAGAAATTCAATGGGTTCTACATTTTTAGTCTTTAAGGGTTAATGAATTTTCGTGGGTTAAAATGGTGGCCCTAGTCCAGCCTTCCACAGGGCTAGGGCCACTCATGGAGGTAGACTCGGGGAGATTGATTGTGTGCACTTCATGCTGCCACCCGCCAGGTGTTGGGCTGTAAGAAGAGGCAAGATTCCTCTCTGGAAGTGGGGAAGCACAGTCTGAGGTCCCCGAGGTCGAGCTTGTATTCTCGGGCACCACAGACTATATTGTGTGCTGTGGAAGAGCCGGCCTTGGGGTCCCTGGGCCCTCAAGGAGACCGAGGACGACAAGTTCTCAGTTATTGGACACCTCAGATGCTGCTGGATGTCGCAGAAGAGCTGAGAACAGAGTGGGACACATGGACAGGCTCTAGCTCAGGACCTGAGGGGAAAAGAGGGAGAGGAGAGAACTCTGGCTGGTTCTCGCAGGGACTGGAGTCCTTGTCTTGCTCATTTGGTGGCCTGTGTTGGTGATGACCATGGCTGAAAAAGCAGAGAGGCCTCCTTCGGGAGATTAGACACAGGACTCTTTAGAAGAAAACCTGCTCCATTGTTCCCCACAGCAGGTCCCTATAAAAACAGGAAGTCCATGGTTTTAAGGCATTTATTATCATGGCAGGAAGGGAAGCTAAAAGGGTAGTAGAGGCAGAGAAAGACAGAAAGAAGGAGAGAGTAGAGAAGTAGAGGCTGGCCTTGGCAACATGGAGAGAGAGGGGAAAGGAATGCAGAGAGGGGGGGAGCAAGAAAAAGAGGTAAGATTAAGAGCATAAGAGAGTAGAAGAAGGAGGAGGGGACAAGCAGCCCCTTTTATAGTAGGCTAGGCCTATCTGGCAACTGTGAAAGTAGAGTCCAGACAGAATACCATGGGCTTGAAGCGTTGCCCTACATGACTGATGGCCACAGAATTATGGAGCTTGGTGTCTGGGGGTCTGGCAAACAGAACACCTGCTGGGTCTCCAGGGTTTAAACCTAGCTCAACCAGAAAACAGGCTGCCTATCACGGTCCCACAATTTTTTATGAGGAAGATAGCATATTCATGGTATAAAGTAAAGATACCTTAGACCCTTCTACATCGTGGTGCATTAAATCTCCCTTTCAGAGTAATCTTCCCCATGATCTTCATGAAAAACCCACAAACGAAAGTGCAAGTGCTTCCGAGCCCTAGCTAGTGCACATGGACAAGTGACGAGGCAGTATCTGGCAAGTTACCATCTAATACTGTGTAAAGAATCTAGTTCCTGCTTCAGGGATTTTTAACCACAAAGGGTACTCTCAGAATTAGGAGTCACAGATACTAACAACAGCTGCAGATTTTTCTTGTTTACCTTATATCTAACTCCTTAGAGTAGTATTTCTAGGCTTATTGCCAGAATTAGAAACTTACTACCTTTTTTAAAATAATTCATAGTTTACGAAGGAGGGTTTGTAAAAAATAGTTGAAGGAAGCAGCTGCAGTGGTTACTATTGATTACCAACTTGGCAAGATTTATAATCATCTAGAATATTATCTATGACCAAGTTCCTAGATCAGGTTGAGGTACGACAAGGACAAATTGGGGTCCGGAACAGAATAAAAGAACAGAAAGTGAGTTCAGCACCAGGACCTTGATCTCTTTCTGCTCCTAACTATAGACAGGAGTGACCATGTTCTGTATACTCCCACTACAATGCTTTCTCTGGGCTGGGGAACTGTGCTCTGAAGCTATGAATAAAATTAAATGTCTTTTATCAGTTATGTTGTCACAATACTGAAACAAGAAACTATTAAAATAGCCATGGTGATTCTCTGACTCTCTAAAAGAAAAAAATTTATGTATAAAAATTCTCTAACCTAAGATTAACTACAACCATAAAACCACAGGGAATAATCCTAGAGCAGCAAAATCAATGGAAGGAAATCACACACATACAAACACACTCAAACATATATGCCATTACCAAAAGGAACACTAGCAAAATGACAAGAATCAACAATAATTGGTCTATCAATATCTAGCTCTGACTTCAACCTATAATACAGAGCAATAATAATAATTTAAAAACTGTATGGTATTAGTATAAAAACAGTTTTAACAATGGAATTGAATCAAAGACCCAGAAATAATCTCATACTCTTACAGACACTTGCCTTTTGATAAAGAAGCCAAAACCATACAACAGAAAAAGGAAAGCATCTTCAGCAAATGTTGCTAGTCTCACTAGATGTCTGCATGTAGAATAAAAGTTGATCCATATCTATTACCCTGCACAAAACTCAAGTCCAAAATGGATCAAATACCTCAGCCAGATATACTAAATAGAACAGAAAAGAGTGAATACCCCTGAATTCATTGGCACATGAGACAGATTTCTGAACAGAACACCAATGTCTTAGGAATTAAGTCAACAATTAATATATGGGAAACTCATGTATTAATGAAACTGCAAAGCTTCTGTAAGGGAAAGGATACTATCAATAGGACAAAGAAACAGCCTACAAAGTGGAAAAAAATAGTCACCAACCCCACATCTGACAGAAGATTAATATCCAAAATATATAAAACAATCAAGAATATAGATACCAACAAACAAAATAACTCAATTTTTAAAAACTGGGGGTCCTCTGGTCAACACCAGCTCCAGGCCACCTTAGGTGTGAACTTGGAGGACAGTCCAATGGTCCCCAGAGGACTCTCCATGCCACAAGCGCCCTAGCATGCCCAGGATCTTAGAATCACTGGTGAGTGGAACACAACATCTGTTCCAGACCAATTGTGACAGGCTTGTGACAGAGGGAGCAAGGACACAGGAGCCCTACCTGACCAGCATCTTGGGTTCCTTCTGATCACTGCTGGTATACCTTGGTTTCTAACACACAGGACAACCCCACGGTCCCCAGAGGCGACTCCAATTCCAGGCGTTGTGCCATGCCCAGCATCTTAGGATTCCAGGATCCCAGGATCCCAGTAGCTTGGTCACACCAGTATCTCATCGAACCTTGACTGTCAAGAATTCTGACACACCCAGAATCTCAGGTTCACAGGAGCACAAAGTCACAGGATCACAGAGAAAGCTGGACTCTGAGGAGTCCTGAATCAAATGGGATTATAGGAAGGAAAGGCTCCCATCAGATATATTGAGGGCAGAAGGCACTTGAGATAATCAGAAGGCAGGAAGCAAGTGTAAGAACAGGAGCAACAGAAACCAAGGTTACTTGGCATCATCAAAACCAAACTCTCCCACCATAGCAGGCCAGGATACACCATCACACCAGAAAAGCAAGATATGGATCTAAAGTCACTTCTCATGATGATGATACAGAACTTTAAGAAGGAAATAAATAACTCCCTTAAAGAAAGACAGGAAAACACAGGTAAAAAGCTAAAAGCCGTTAAGAGGAAACACAAAAATCCCTTAAAGAATTACAGGAAAACACTACCAAACAGGTGAAAGAATTGAACAAAACCATTCAGGATCTAAAAATGGAAGTAGAAATAATAAAAAAAAATCACAAAGGGAGACAAATCTGGAGATAGAAATCCAAGAAAAAAAATACAGGAAACACAGAAGCGAGCATCAGCAACAGAATATAAGAGATGAAAGAGAGAATCTCAGGTACAGGAGATTTCATAGAAAACATGGACAGAACAATCAAAGAAAATGCAAAATGCAAAAAGATCCTTACTCAAAACATCCAGGAATTCCATGACACAATGAGAAGACCAAACCTACGGATAATAAGAGTAGATGAGAATGAAGATTTTCAACTTAAAGGACCAGCAAATATCTTCAACAAAATTATAGAAGAAAACATCCCTAACCTAAAGAAAGAGATGCCCATGAACATACAAAAAGCCTACAGAACTCCAAATAGACTGGACCAAAAAAGAAATTCCTCCCAACACATAATAATCATAACAACAAGTACACTAAATGAAAGTAGAATATTAAAAGCAGTAAGGGAAAAGGGTCAAGTAACATATAAAGGCAAACCTATCAGAATTACAAAGCAATAATTACTTTTCCTTAAGTTTCTCTTAATATCAATGAAATCAATTCCCCAATGAAAAGATTTAGACTAACAGACTGACTACATAAATTGGACACATTTTGCTGCATACAGCAAACCCACCTCAGGGACAAAGACAGACACTACCTCAGAGTAAAAGGCTGGAAAACAATTTTCCAAGCAAACAGTCCAAAGAAACATGCTGTAGTAGCGATTCTAATAGCGAATAAAATTAACTTCCAACCCAAAGTTATCAAAAAAAGACAAGGAGGGACACTTTATACTCATCAAAGGTAAAATCTTTCAAGATAAACTCTCAATTCTGAATATCTATACCACAAATGCAAGGGAATCCACATTCATTTAAAAAACTATAGTAAAGCTCAAAACACACTTTGCAACTCACACAATAATAGTGGGACACTCTAACACCCACTCTCATCAATGGACAGATCCTGGAAACAGAAACTAAACTGAGACAAAATGAAACTAAACAGAGATACAATAAAACTAACAGAAGTTATGAAACAAATGTATTTAACATATATCTACAGAACATTTTATCCTAAAACAAAAGGATATACCTTCTTCTCAGCACCTCATGGTATCTTCTCCAAAATCGACCATATAATTGGTCAAAAAACAGGCCTCAACAGATACAAAAATACTGAAATTAACCCATGCATCCTATCAGATCACCATGGACTAAGACTGATCTTCAATAACAACATAAATAATAGAAAGCCAACGTTGATGTTGAAACTGAGTAACACTCTACTCAATGATACTTGGTCAAGGAAGAAATTAAAGACTTTTTAGAGTTTAATGAAAACGAAGCCACAACATACCCAAACTTATGGGACACAATGAAAGCATTCCTAAGTGGAAAACGCAAAGCTCTGAGTGCCTCCAAAAAGAAACTAGAGAGAGCACACACTACCAGCTTGACAGCACAACTAAAAGCTCTAGAACAAAAGAAAGCAAATTCACCCAAGAGGAGTAGATGGCAGGAACTAATCAAACTCAAGGCTGAAATCAACCAAGTGGAATCAAAAAGAACTATACAAAGAATCAACCAAACCAGGAGCTGGTTCTTTGAGAAAATCAACAAGATATATAAACCCTTAGCCAGACTATCTAAAGGGAACAGGGATAGTATCCTAATTACAAAATCAGAAATGAAAAGGGTGACATAACAACAGAACCTGAGGAAATCCAAAACATCATCAGATCCTACTGCCAAAGGTTATACTCAAAAAACTGGAAAACCTGGATGAAATGGACAACTTCCTAGACAGATACCAGTACCAAAGTTAAATCAGGATCAGATTAATGATCTAAACAGTCCCATTTCCCCTAAAGAAATAGAAGCAGTCATCAATAGTCTCCCAGCCAAAAAAAAAAGCCCGGGACCAGATGGGTTTAGTGCAGAGTTCTATCAGACCTTCAAAGAAGACCTAATTCCAACTGTTCTCAAACTATTCCACAAAATAGAAACAGAAGGTACTCTACCCAACTCATTCTATGAAGCCAAAATTACTCTGACACCTAAACCACACAAAGACTCAACAAAGAAAGAGAACTTCAGACAAATTTCCCTTATGAATATTGATGCAAAATACTCAATAAAATTCTCACTAACTGAATCCAAGAACACATCAAAAAGGTCATCCATCATGATCAAGTAGGCTTCATCCCAGGGATACAGGGATAGTTTAATATACAAAATTCCATCAATGTAATCCACTATATAAACAAACTCAAAGACAAAAACACATGATCATCTCGTTAGATGCTGAGAAAGCATTTGACAAAATCCAACACCCATTCATGATAAAAGTTTTGGAAATATCAGGAATTCAAGGCCCATACCTAAACATACTGAAAGCAATATACAGCAAACCAGTAGCCAACACCAAACTAAATGGAGAGAAACTTGAAACAATCCCACTAAAATCAGGGACTAGACAAGGCTGCCCACTTTCTCCCTACCCATTAAATATAGTACTTGAAGTCCTAGCCAGAGCAACTACACAACAAAACGAGGTAAAGGGGATACAAGTTGGAAAGGAAGAAATCAAATTATCATTATTTGCAGATGATATGATAGTATATATAAATGAGCCTAAAAATTATACCAGAGAACTCCTAAACCTGATAAACAGCTTCAGCGCAGTACCTGGATATAAAATTAACTCTAACAAATCAGTGGCCTTTCTCTACACAAAGTATAAACAGGCTGAGAAAGAAATTAGGGAGATGATACCCTTCACAATAGTCACAAATAATATAAAATCCCTTGGTGTTTATGATCTGTATGATAAGAACTTCAAGTCTCTGAAGAAAGAAATCAAAGATCTGAGAAGATGGAAAGATTTCCCATGCTCATGGATTGGCAGGAACAATATAGTAAAAATGGCTATCTTGTCAAAAACAATCTACAGATTCAATGCAATCCACATCAAAATTCTAACTCCTGTACTGAGGCATATAAAGTTTGCAAGACCAATGGGCCTCTCTTAACACTGATGGCAGACTAGGCTATCTTCTGATACATATGCAGCTAGAGACATGAGCTCCAAGGGGTACTGGTTAGTTCATATTGTTGTTCCACCTATAGGGTTACAGATCCCTTTAGCTCAACAATATGAACAACAATATGAACTAACCAGTACCCCTTGGAGCTCATGTCTCTAGCTGCATATGTATCATAATTGATCCATTCTTATCTCCTTGTATAAAGTTAAAGTCTAAGTGGGTCAAGGAACTCTTCATAAAACTAGGGACACTGAAACTTGTAGAGGAGAAAGTGGGGGAAAGCCTCAAAGATATGGGCACAGGGGAAAAAATGCTGAAAAGAACAGGAATGGCTTGTACTATAAGATCAAGATTTGACAAAGGGGACCTCATAAAATTGCAAAGCTTCTGTAAGGCAAGAGACACCGTCAACAAGACAAAAAGGCAACCAACTGATTGGGAACAGATCTGTACCAATCCTAAATCTAATAGGAGACGTATATCCAATATATATAAAGAAGATCCAGTATATACCCAGAAAATGAATTCCAGAAAATCAAATAACCCCATTAAAAAATGGGATACAGAGCTAAACAAAGAAGTCTTAACCGAAAAATACCAAATGGTGTTGTATCCCACTCGACTGGCAAGAAAGACGCAACCACCGGTCCTTCTGCGGCAAGCTTTATTGCTTCTAGGAGGGAAGACCCCGACCCCAGAAAATGGCGTTGCTTATATAGCCCTCAGCCATGGCATTTCAGCACGTGATGTGGCCTGTCAGCTCCTGATTCGTTGCTCGCCCATCACCCCATTACTACGCCCCGAGATGGGCAGTGACTAGGCGTGAGTTCACTCTCACACCTGTGTACAAGGCTTGTTTACTAGTTAGGCACAATGGAGGCCAGCGCCATCTTATAATGGCAATTGCTAGCAGCACGGCTCTCCACAAAATGGCTCAGTAGCATCTGAAAAAATGTTCAACATCCTTAATCATCAGGGAAATGCAAATCAAAACAACCCTGAGATTCTACCTCACACCAGTCAGAATGGATAAGATTAAACCGGTAAGAAGGACACATGCTCCACTATGTTCATAGCAGCCTTATTTATAATAGCCAGAAGCTGGAAAGAACCCAGATGTCCCTCAACAGAAGAATAGATACAGAAATTTAGAATACACAGCATACAAGTTGCAAAATATATGAAACTCAAGAAGAAGAAAGACCAAAGTGTAGATACTTTGATTCTTCGTAGAAAGGGGAACAAAATTCCCATGGAGGGAGTTACAGAGACAAATTTTGGAGCAGAGCCTGAAGGAATGGCCATCCAGGGACTGCCCCACTTGGGGATCCATCTTATAAACATCCACCAAACCCAGACACTAGGCAGATGCCAACAAGACCCTCTTACAGGAGCCTGACATAGCTGTCTCCTGTGAGGCTTTGCCAGTGCCTGGCAAATATAGAAGTGTATGTTCACAGTCATCCATTGGACGGAGCACAAGGTTCCCAGTGAAAAAGCCAGAGAAATACCCAGGGAGCTGAAAGGGTCTGAACCCCCATCGGAGGAGCATTAATATGAACTAACCAGTACCCCTGAGCTCCTTGGGACTATACCACCAATAAAAGAAACCACATGGTGGAACTTGTGGCTCAAGCTATCTATGTAGCAGAGGATGGCCTAGTAGATCATCAATGGGAGGAGAGGCCCTTGGTCCTATGAAGGCTCTATGCCCCAGTATAGAGGAATGCCAGGACCAGCAATGGGAGTGGGTAGGTTAGGGAGCAGGGGGAGTGGGGAGGAGGGAGGAGATAGTGTATTTTTGGAGGGGAAACTAGGAACGGGGATAACATTTGAAATATAAATAAAGGAAATATCTAATAAAAACTGAAAAGATAGATAGATAGATAGATAGATAGATAGATAGATAGATAGATAGATATGGGAAAATGGGGTACAGATCTAATCAGAGAATTCTCAACAGAGGAATCTACAGTGGCTGAGAAGCACCTAAAGAAATGTTCAACATCCTTAATCATCAGGGAAGTCCTAATCAAAACGACCCTGAGTTTCTATCTGAGCATGGCTAAGATCAAAAACTCAAAGACGGCACATGTTGATGAGAATGTGGAGCAAGGGAAACATTCCTCCATTGCTGGTGGGAGTGCAAGCTTTTAAGACTACTCTGGAAATCAATTTGGCAGTTTCTGAGAAAATTGAGAATAGCTGTACCTCAAACTCCAGCTATACCCCTCCTAGACATATACTCAAATGATGTTCCTCCATCCTACAAGGACACTGGCTCTACTATGTTCATAGCCACTTTATTCAGAATAGCCAGAAACTGGAAACCTAGATATCCTCAACTGAAGAATGAATAAAGAAAAGGTAGTTCATTTATACAACAGAATACTATACAGCTATTAAAAAAAAGGATATTATGAATTTTGCAGGCAAATGGATGGAACTAGAACATATTATTTTGAGTGAAGTAATGCAGACCCAAAAGGAGATGCATGGTATGTACTCACTTGTAAGTGGATATTAGCCATAAAGTACAGGATAACCACACTAAAATCAAAAGACCCAAAGAGCCAAATAACAAGGAGGGCACAAGGGATGGTGGTTGAATCTGTCTTAAAACTGGATATAAAATAGATATTGGAGGTGGAGAGGGGGAGGGATATAGCTGGGAGAGGGGATAGGGAATGCAGGGGTAGGAGTTGAGGGGGGTATTTCTAGGATGTAACAGAGACACTGGATGGAGGGAAGCCCAGGGGGTCTATAGAGGTGATTCTAGCTGAGACTATTGCAGTGAGGGATATGGATCCTAAATTCTCCACTTCCTGTCGCCAGGCAGGACTCTTAGTGGAGGGATAAGAACAGCATCACACCCACAAAACCTTTAATTCAAAATATATCCTGCCAACAAGATGTGCAGGAACAAAGATAGAGCAGAGGACATGGGAATGGCTAACCAATGACTGCCCCAAATTGATTCCCATTCCACAGGCAAGAACCAATCTCTGACATTATTAATAATACTCTGTTATGCTTGTAAACAGGAGCCTAGCATAACTGTCCTCTGTGAGGCTCCACCCAGTAGCCAATGGAAAGAGATGCAGAGACCCATTGGCAAACATTAGATGGAGCTCAGAGAGTCTTATGGAAGCATTGGGAGAAATATTGAAGAACTAAAAGAGGACAGGGACTTCTCAGCAAAACCAACAAAACATTTCAGGTATTAGCAGCAGTCATTTGGATACTTGGAACTTTGATGAATTGGCCAGAGATTTAAAGAATAACCAAAGTGTTTTGAATCACTTGGATTGGGTTCAATATATAATTGGGCTTGCTATTATTATTGGCTTTTTTTAAAAGCAATTGTATTTCTACTCATCTTTAGAATTCTTATGAGATCTGTAGCTACGTTTAAGTGGGACATTCTGGAACTTCGTCTAAAAAAAAAAAAAAAAATAGGGGGAAATGCTACATCCACTCCAGTAGATAGAAACACATAGATCTCCTTGGGAAGTAGAAAAAGAATATATTTTATAGGTAGACTGGGGCCAAAGAAGGATAGGATAAGAATGTGAGGATCAGGTAGAGGGGAATTAGGTGGGGTTGAAGGAGAAATATGGAAAGAGAGAGCTGAAACTGAGGGGCATTTAAAGGTCAGTATGGAAACCAACTGCAGTGGAAACCTCCTAAAATATATGAAGATACACAAATGAAATGTCCAAATAATAAGGGAGAGAGCGCCAACTGGCCATTTACTGTCACCACAAAGCTTCCAGTACCTGTACTGGGTTATTGCAAGTAGAGTTGTTACCAAAGGGTCCCTTGGAAATCCCCCAAACAACACAGGATGTTGGCAAGACAATAAGTTGCACTTCCTAAACTAACAGTAAGGCCCCAATGCTGAAGACATTACCTACACAACTCATTGAACATGGAGAGGTAGAGCTGGGGTCTCAATAAAATGTTCATTCCCAAGTTCTAGTGACTTTGGAATGTGAAGATACTCTGAAGGCTACCAATAAAGAAACATGAACACCAACCTAGCCACAAACTTTTGATCTAAAATCTGTTTTGCCTAAAAAATATTCCTTGGCGATGTGCCATAAATTTAGAGGAGTAGCAAACTGATGTCTGATTTGACTTAAGGCACACTCCATAAGGTAGATCTAAGCCTGATACTACTTGGGTAGCTAAGGGCCAGAAGACAACCCAAAGACAAAGTAAAATCAAATACTACAGGTCAAAAAAAATATATCAATAAAATGACCCTGAGGGTTAGGTCTTGGAAAACACAGAGTAAAGGTCCATGAGCAGTCTATCTGGTGTGTGTGTGTGTGTGTGTGTGTGTGTGTGTGTGTGTGTGTGTGTGTGTGTGTGTGTTCTTGGGAAAAACAGAGTAAAGAAGGTCCATGAGCAGTGTCTACCTGGTGTGTATGTGTGTTTGCATGTGTGTGTTTGTGTGTGTGTGTGTTTGTGTGTGTGTGTGTGTGTGTGTGTGTGTGGGTTGATTTCATTAAGCCTCATACATAAAATTGAAAACTTGGTAGAACATGATATTTCTTTTCCAAACTTAACATCATTTTGATGGATCATTTTTCTTCTGAATAAAATTTAAAATAAAGCCATTAATTCCCTCCATCAATTCTCCTGATAAACATATAAGAATTGTTCATATTTTATAGATTAACTTGTGGAAATTCAATATTCATATTTCAAATGTCTTTTTATCCAAGTTTCCTTTTACGTCATTCAATGGATTTTAAATGTAGTTCATTATCGTTAGTGTATTTCGTGGATTAATCTTTTGACTGCTCTAGGATTTTATTGCTGCTATAAATATAGGAATACCTGTTTATGAAGAATAGTGATAAGTGGAAATACAGAAGGGTCAAAATCAGTAAATAAAATAATACTAAGTTTTGAAACTGAATATAAGTGAGCATTTCCCTAAAAACAGTAATCTGTCATTTGTTTTTAAAGAAGAAATAATATGTCATAGAAGTGTAAGGTGGGTGGCAGTAAATCTAGATTTCCTTTCAAATTTTAGGTTAACTGTCTGAAAGCCTCGTAGCTTCCTTACAAATAGATATATATATGGGAGTATATTGAGCAAAGTAATAAAACTGCAATAAAACAAGCATTCCATTACTTGAGTACACAGTAGAAAAAGTTAAGAAAATTTAATTATACAATCATAAAATAGAAAATGTACAGATAAAAGTCTTTCATTAATTTCTATTTATTCACACACACACACACACACACACACACACACACACACACACACACACATACACACAGACAATGTCATAGGTAAAAGCTAGATAAAGAAGAGGGCTCTGAGTGAAACATGGGAATCTTCTAGGGAATGAGAAATAGAATTGATTTTGGAGTTGGACAGGGCAGGTGTAGATGGAGCAGGAGGGATCAGGTTGGGGGTAAATGGAGAGAGTTCTAGGAGAGAAAGCTAGAATTGGGGGCGGGGCATTTGGGGAAGGCTGTGGTAACCTAGTGCAATGGAAACTCCCTAAAATCTATGAGGGTGACCCTAGTGAGGATTCTTAGCAATGGAGATTACAGAGTCTGAACTGATCATCTATTATAGCCAGGAAAGATTTCCAGATGTGAAACTGGGTGCCATTCAGTTCATTTGTTGGCCAATAAGATTCCATAGAGATCTCTAAACTCAGGCTGATGCTAGGACAGAGGGTCAGTTTCTGCAAACTGACAGGGAGAGTAGCTTTGCTGAGGACAATATCCACAAGTCTCATTGAACATAGCATTGTCAATTATGTGCCCATATGGAGTCTTCACCATTATATCCTAGTCTTTTTGGCACAGGAGGTACTCTGCAAGCTATGAAAGGAAATCCTGGACATCAACCCAACCACAAAACTCTCCACCTACAATATGTCCTGCCTGCAAGATGTGCTGGAAAAAATGATGCCACAGAGCTTACTAGAGTGACCAACCAATGTCTGCTTTAACTTGAGGCCCACTGTGAGAGGGAGGCAATGCCCTACACTGTCTGGATGGCCAGAAAACAGAGACCGGATAACTCAGAGACCTAGGGTAGAACCAAACACTAATTGGTAATATATATATATATATATATATATATATATACACACACACCACACACTCAGGAAGGTTATATATAACCTTCCTGAATATTTACATGAAATTATTATTATTGATAATAGTCTGTTATATTTATAGGACACTGCCTTATCCAGTTGTCATCAGAGAGTCTTCCTCTGGCAGGAGATGGAAACAGGTGCAGACGCCCACAGCCATACATGCAGAAAGTCTAAATTGGAGCCCTCCATCAGGTCTCTGCTCTTGGAGATCAGGAAGCCCCATGGAAGAGGAGGAGGAAAGATTGTAGGAATCAGAAGGCATGAAAGAAACCAGGAGCACATGGCCCACCAAATCAACTAAGCAGGGCTCATACGGGCTCACAGAGAATGAAGCAGCAAGTATTGGATCCTCAACATTTATGATATGGCTGCTAGCTTGGTGTTTTTGTGGGACTCCTAACAGTGGGACCAGGTGTGCCTTTAACTCTTTTGACTGCTCTTGTAATTCTTTTCCTCACATTTGGTCACCTTGTCCAATCTCGATGTGAGTGTATCTTCACAAGAGGGAAGGTGTTGGAGAAGCTGCGAAGAGTAGAGGGAGGAAAAACATTCATCAGGGTGTATTGTGTGAGAGAAGACTCTATTTTCAATAAAAATACTGAAATCTGTATGTATGTATGTATGTATGTATGTATCAATGTATGTATGCATGCATGTATGTATGTATGTATGTATGTATGTAGTAAATACAAAATAACCAATAGGTGTGTGCAGAATAACATGGCACTTATATTGAAGGATGCATCATTAGTCATCACTGGGTAAAAAGCATCATGAAACCAGCTTCTTGTCAGGCACCTAGGCTATCTACTAGAGCCTATTGCTCCTATGCTACAAAGCAGTAAATATCACGTTGTAGTGAATACTGTAAAAACTATAATACAATAGTGTTTGTATTTCTAAGTAGATGTAAACAAAGAAATAGTGCGTGTGTGTGTTCTAGTATAGGAAATCATGACTATTCCCTAAGTAGAAGTCATTGGAGTACATCTTGACATGTTTTAGAAATTTTACCTAAATACATGAAGAAGAATAAAACTGGATCCCTTTCTCTCATCGTAGACTGAAATAAGTTTCACACCAATGGAAAGTAAAATATAGCAGGTATAAAGATAAAAGTAAATAAATTATAGAACAGAATCATACGTGAGTAAAAGATCCATTTAAATGTGAGAGAGAACAGTAGTTTTAATGAAACAAAGTAAAAGACAGTCATTTGTATGGTTCTGCATTCCACATCACAACTGACCTTTAAGAAATTACATTGTCAAAGTTTAGTATGTAATCAAAAGTAATGATGTTCTTGTGCTCTTAATAAATGGCTAGACTGGCTCACAATGAGCCTCAATATTAGCTTGCCTAGCATGTGTGAGGTCCTACGTTCACTCTTCAATACTGCAGGTAAAACATATCAGGATATGCATTTTCATACCGACTTAATAAGAGTCATTCTGACACAATTAAATAAAGAAAATTATTTCATGCTGTGTAGTAGTAAACTGTGTAAAAACAATGGCAAACTGAGCAAACATGGCAGCACAATTAAGAACACCAAAGTGTTATTAGAAATGACAAAATGTTAATAATTACTGTAGCAGAAACAAAGGAAAAGAAAATGGGGCATATAGGGAAGGCAAGAATAAGAAGTAAGAGCAACAGGACAGGAAAATAATTCATCTAAGGAGACAAATTTGAAGAACTGAAATCTGTAATAAAGATCAGAAAATCCAGGATTCCTAGCATTTAAAACTATCACTGCTCTTAGTTATTTACTTTTATCTCTGTTTATCTCTTTGAGTAAATGAAGTAGGTAAAGATTGCCACAGAGGATATTTCTTTTTATACAGACTCACTTTTTAGAGTGATTTCAACTGCTTTTCAATAATCCTACCCAAGATCTATCACACCTACCAAAATATCTGA
Organism: Mus musculus; assembly: GCF_000001635.26. Classification (NCBI taxonomy): domain Eukaryota; kingdom Metazoa; phylum Chordata; class Mammalia; order Rodentia; family Muridae; genus Mus; species Mus musculus. The sequence goes on from NC_000068.7 coordinate 83,239,799, forward strand.
AATTTGTACTATGTGTGTACAATAGGATACACCAGAAGCTCTGTATCTTCCAAAATGAAGATAGACTAATGTTACTTCTGAAGCCACATACATTAAAGAGTAAATAAGTGATGTACAACTTAACTAGGGACTTTATAAGCTATGACCAGTATTTGATCTGAATCATCACAGCCACACAACTGTGACAATTTGAACTGCAATTTGAAACTGCAACAAGGTGAATGCACCTCTTCTCTCAGACATAGAAGGTTTTGGAAGGTGCACAGTTAAAAGTGAGGCCGAACATCACATGATTTTAAAGTCAGAGATCCATTTATTTTAACAACAATATATATCCTGGTATTGGAACAAATTCCCAGCTGATAATTTGCAAAGCCCTAGAAAGTATAGAACACGGGGTAGAAACTGACAACTCTTGGTGCACATGAAATCGTATCAGTCCAATTAAATTCCCTTTTATCCAGTGACAGGTTTATAAATGTGGAGAAACAAATGAGGTGATATATCTTGGCTACCTCACTTTTGTCTGCTAGTCTCATAACATAGATAAAAGGACTAGGATTTTAAAAAAATGGTCTAGACCACAATCTCAGAAAAGTCACCATTAATGACCACTCATTGTATGAAGATTACTTCGAAGTAATATATACATAAGGAGTAGTCTAGCTATTTTCCTGAGGAAACTCTTTTGTTAATAAATACAAAATTAAAATGATGGTACTTTCATAAATGTCAGTCATTTGAAAAGCAGCGTACCTAGGGAAAGAAATTGAATTTAAATGTTCACTTTTGGAATAATGAAAAAGTTTTTCCCTCCCTGTTTCTAAAGAAATCACACAGGGTATAATGACATTCATAGAAGGCCTGGGTTTTCCCTTTACCCAATGCATCTCTATGGGAATTTCGCTAACCACTGGAATTCAAGATGAGAGCCTTGCTCTTGGGTCTGTGGGGAGCTATGGAATTGCAAGGTAGGAGAGAACATTGCTTTTTGTAGTCACATGCTCTTTTGTGTTATATCTTCAAGTGTTGTGCCTTTATGATTAAAAAAGATTCTGCACTGGGGTCATCATTCTGCCTCAAGGTGGACTGTATTTCAGAAATGTATGCAGAGGGTCTTAAAACAGGAAAGTTATTTTTGCACAAAGTAATTGTTAGATTTTATTGATACCCAGCTAGAAGACAAAAATGTTTGGATTTTTATGCTGACAAATACTGCATAAAAATCCAAGTGTGGTGTAACTTGAAATTATCACATTCCAGCTGTTTGTGATAACACTGAAGAAATAGCCTATCTTATGATATCAGCTTTGACAATAGAATAAAAATGTAACACAAATTTAATAGCTTTCTAGTAGATTTATCTGTTTCCTATTATTCATCTTTCAAATTACCTTGTTCCTTGGCCTTTTTTGAAGTAGAACTTGAACAACTTTAAATTTCTTTCACACCATCAGTCTGACCATGCATTTCTCATAGTTCTTGAATCATTTTCGACAAAAAAAATCAATCTGAAGACATTTTCCACTGAAGAATTTCAAATCATGAAATCACACAGTGCAATGTGACCTCTGTAACTAGAACTGCCATTGTTCCACAGCAAAATATCAACCAACATTAGAGAAGTACTACTCCATAATGTTTTAAGGAAGTCCAAAAGAGTTCAAAGACATTTGGAGTACAGTAAGACTCACAATAGTGGTTTTTATTAGTGTTATTCTTAATATTTTCATCACCATTTCCTAAGAATCAAACACCTCTGCATTTATCATATCCCTTTCTTATTCTGTTCTCAAGTTTTTGATATGTTAATTTAAATTGCTAAAGTTTTTTCTCCAGTTTTCCTTTTAAACAACAAGCACCATGTTTATCTCCTTTTGGGGCCATGTACTTACACTGTCTATCAGTGAGAACACTTCCTCTAGCAAGTATCAGCAAGATCACTTAATTAACCCCTGTGAAGTTAATTAAATGAATGTTGTAGCTCAGTCCATGGAGTAAGGGAGTAGGAAATTAAGGCACCATTTATGCTGGGATCCAGCTCTTTTTCTACCATCCCCGCAGTTCCCCTCTTGTCTCCTTTTAGTTCCCTCTTTAGGCTAGCTGCCCTCATTAATGTAGGGTGCTTATGATAGCAAACAAGGTCTCCTCAAGGAAATGTAAATATTGCTTATCAAATGAAAGAACCCAAAGCCACTTTATTAACCTCTCTTCCATTCTATCAGGACCAGTGGGAAATGCATGAACTAACTAACCTGGCCTTGAATAAACCATTGGTCAAGAATATAGGATCAATTATGAAGCAAGGCGGGCACTGATGCACCAAAACAAGTAATACACAGTGTGAAAGAAAGCAGCACTTAAGCTACCTGGATGTTAAAGACCAGTAAAGCCTTTAAATGATGTCAGGACCATGGACCTCAGTCTAGTTAAAATTTCATTACAAGAAATTATAAAATTGTTGCGTATTAAGCTTTGAGAGTATTTTATATGCAGTAAAACAGTTCTAATAGATTTCTTATGGTTCTAGAGTCCATTTTCTGCATTCTTGAATGCGATATCTTTTCTTATGTAATATTTCTAGAAAATGTGTGAGTTAGCTTTGTCCCTGATCATTTTTATTTGAGACCTAGTTGAAACATTTTTCACTAACTACCTCAAGATGTAGTTGTTGTCTCCAGCTCATAACCAACTGCTATTAAAACTTGAAGATTTTTTTTAAATTATAGGTACATTTATAATTGCAAATAATCTCTTATGAACACTTACTGGTAATCCAACACTCAGAATATGGAGTACATGAGAAGATAATTATATAGCTCAATCTCTCTGTTTCATGTTACCTGGAAGACTTCTCTGAGTATATGTGAACTATTGCTTTTAGCACAAATGTTCACTTAAAGTATGAGACTTCCCCCAGAACACTTCACTGTTGCATTAGAAGAGTATAGAGAAGAACTAAACTCTAATATAAATCACTAACACCTAGGCAATTTATAAAAATAATAAAGCATTGGAAGCCTGGGTCCTCTCAAAATAAAAACAGTGCCCATAATACTCTAATTCCTATGAAAATTTATGGAAGAGAAGGATACAACTGGATTTTCATTTTGTACCCTATGGTATTATAGTTATCAAATGAGAATTTTTTCTAATAATTTATACTTTTGTCAGATCCATCATCAAACCTGGATCTAAGGCAAAATTGTAGTGAAAGTGGTTTAAGGCAGAATTCTAGTTTCCAGAGTAGAGATAGATAATAGATACTAGTAAATATATATGAAATGATAGACATAGATAGATAGATAGATAGATAGATAGATAGATAGATAGATACATACATACATACATACATACATACATACATACATACATAGATACATAGATACATAGATACATAGATACATAGATACATAGATACATAGATACATAGATACATAGATAGATACATAGATACATAGATAGATACATAGATATGATAGATAATAGATGGCCTATTGAAAGTTAATTCAACTTAAATTTTGGTTATCTTAGAGATAGCAAAATGATACAATGCAAAAACATATGTATGTAAGATTCTCCACTTACATGTTTCTTGTCAATAAAAAATACTGCAAAGAGCTCATGTCCAGGCAATGGAGGGTAGCTAAATAAATATTTTTATTTATTTATTTTTTATAGATCAACAAAAATGAGTTTATTGTCTACTTAATTAACTAGAATGTGACTTTTTTTGGTTTTGTTTTGTTTTGTTTTGTTTGTTTTGTTTTTCGAGACAGGGTTTCTCTGTATAGTCCTGGCTGTCCTGGAACTCACTTTGTAGACCAGGCTGGCCTCAAACTCAGAAATCCACCTGCCTCTGCCTCCCAAGTGCTGGGATTAAAGGCCTGTGCCACCACTGCCCGGCAGAATGTGACTTTTAATTGGTAAGAACAGTACCCTCTTTGAACATGAGAATGGAGATTTGTTACCATTAGAATGAATATGGCTGGACCCCTAGGAAGACACTGTTGCGGTGGCTGGAGAATAAAGTATACTTCCTACTACCTTTGGTCAGCCACTGTGCCACTATGTTCTGTGCAATGCTATCAGGGCATACATGAGTTGAGATAGAGATGTAGGAAACCAAGGATATACTAAAGTTCTTCCTTCTGTGTAGAGTTCTTTCTTCGGTACATAGTTAAACTAAGCCAACAACCATGTCTGGATTGAGAATAAGGCTTTAGGTATTCAACCACTGCTGTGGCTGCCACTGCTTAAAACCATAATGAGCAGCAAATTGTACCCATCATGTCAGTGTAACAGAAACTCTCTTTTGCTTGACTGAAGCCAATATGTCATTGCAGGAAGGTTGCCACAGTCAGCCCCATACATCAGCTGTTGCCCATAATGTACCTGTCTGGGCCTACTGAACATCCTCAAATTTGAATAGACACAAGAGAGAAAGAACCATTAATTATAGTCAGAGAATCTATATAAAAACTACACTATCATGTCGAGTTGTAACAAAAGTCACTATCACATACTGAGCACATAAAAACAAATCTTTAGGAACAATCTACTTGCTAGGAGATCCATGTCATAAAATACTAGAGATACATAATCTATCAGATATCTAAATCTTAACATAGGAAAGTAAGAAATATGGGAAAAATAAGCCAGCACAATACTTCCAAAAGTAAATAATACTTGCATTATATTCAATAAAACAAATATTGAAAAGTGCCTAAGAAAAGAATTATTATATTTTTATTAGATATTTTCCTTATCTACAATTCAAATGTTATCCCCTTTCCTAGTTTCCACTCCAAAAATCCCCTGTCATCTCCCTACTTCCCCCTGCTCCCCAACCCACCCACTCCTGCTTCCTGACCTTAGCATTCCCCTATACTGGTACCTTCACAGGACCAAGGATGTCTCCTCCCACTGATGAACAACTAGGCCATCCTCTGCTACATATGCATCTAGAGCCATGAGTCCCACCATGGGTGCTCTTTGGTTGGTGGTTTAGTCCCAGGGAGTACTTGGGGTACTGGTTAATTCATATTGTTGTTCCTCCTATGGGGCTGCAAACCCATTTACCTCCTTGGGTACTTTCTCTAGCTCCTTCACCGGGGACCCTGCACTCCATCCAATGGATGGCTGTGAGCATCCACTTCTGTATTTGTTGGGCACAGGCAGAGCCTTTCAGGAGACAGCTTTATCAGGTTCCTGTCAGCAAGCTCTTCTTGGCAGCTGCACTACTGTCTGGGTTTGGTGGTTGTTTATGGGAGGGATCCCCAGGTGAGGCAATCACTGAATGGTCATTCCTTCAGTTTCTGCTCTGAACTTTGTCTCTGTAACTCCTTCCAAGGGTATTGTGTTCCCCTTTCTAAGAAGAATCAAAGTATCTACACTTTGGTCTTTCTTCTTCTTGAGTTTCATGTGTTTTGCAAATTGTATCTTGGGTATTTTGAGACTCTGGGCTAATATCCACTTATCAGTGAGTTCGCTGATGTGTGTTCTTTTGTGATTGGGTTACCTCACTTAGGATGATATCCTCCAGATCCATCCATTTGTCTAAGAATTACATAAATTCATTATTTTTAATAGCTGCATAGTACTCCATTGGGTAAATGCACCACAATTTCTGTATCCATTCCTCTGTTGAGTGACATCTATGTTCTTCCCATCTTCTGGCTATTATAAATAAGGCTGCTATGAAAATAGTGGAGCATGTGTCCTTATTACGAGTTAGAAGGCTGGACTTATGGAAAGATATTGTGTAATTTTGGTTTTGTCATAGAATACTTTGGTTTCTCCATCTATGGTAATTGAGAATTTTTCTGGGTTTAGTAGCCTAGGCTGGCATTTGTGTTCTTTTAGGTCTGTATAACATCTGTACAGGATCTTCTGACTTTCATAGTCTCTGGTGAGAAGTCTGGTGTAATTCGAATAGGTCTGCCTTTATATGTTACTTGACATTTTTCGCTTACTGCTTTTAATATTCTTTGTTTAGTGCATTTGGTGCTCTGATAATTATGTGTCGGGAGGAATTACTTTTCTGGTCAATCTATTTGGAGTTCTGTAGGTTTCTTTTATGCTCATGGGCATCTCTTTCTTTAGGTTAGGGAAGCTTTCTTCTATAATTTTGTTGAAGGTATTTGCTGACCCTTTAAGTTGAAAATCTTCATTTTCATCTATACCTATTATCCTTAGGTTTGTTCTTCTCATAGTGTCCTGGATTTCCTGGATGTTTTGAGTTAGGATCTTATTGTATTTTGCATTTCCATTGATTGTTGTGTCCATGTTTTGTTTTTGTTTTGTTTTTACTGTTTATGGTTGTTTGTCTACCCTGGGTTTTTTGTTTTTCTATATAAGCGAGGTGGACCAGAAAGATAAATATGTTGTGTATTCACTTGTATGTGGATATGAGCTGTTAAATAAATTATAACCAAGCTAAAGCCTATAGATCCAGAAAGGTTAGGGTCTGGGCAGATATATAGATCTCCCTGGAAGGAGTAAATAGAATAGATTTTATGAGCAGACTAAGGCCAGTTGGGGATAGGAACAGGGGATCAGCTATCAAGGGAAATGGTATGGAAGGAAGTGGCATGGAGAGAGACAGATAGAATTGGGAGGGCATTTTGAGAGTGGTGTGAATTCCTAGTGCAGTGGAAACGTCCTAAAATATATGAAGGTGATCATAATTAGGTCTCCTAATCATGAGGGATAAGGAGTTCCAATTAGCCATCTCTTGACACCAAGCAAGCTTTCCAGAGGTGGGACTTGATTCCATTTTACTGAGCTGATGACCAAGTAGGTCCCACTGAAATCCCCAGATAACCCAGGCTGTCACTAAAACAAAGAATTGACATCCACAAACTGACATTGAGGCCCCATCCACACAACTCATTGAACATAGAAGTGTCCACCAGGTCTGAAACTTTTAGCTCTACATTATAGACACTTTAGTGAGGGAAAGGCTACCAAAAGGGAAACATGGACACCAACCCTACCACAAAACCTTTGATTTATGATCTGTCCTACTCACAAAATATGCTATAGCAATCACTGGTGGCACAAAACTTGTGGAATTAGCCAACCAACGTCTGATTGGACTTAAGGCCTACAAGAAGGAACCCATACTTGACACTGCTTGAGTAACCAAGAACCAAGACTAGCCTAGGGACAGAGGGTAAAACCAAACACTACTGGTCTATAAAAACATATCAATAAAATGACTCCTGATGCTATTGTACTATATTTGTAGATCAGTGCCTTATCCTGTCATTATCAGAGGCTTCTTCCAAAATCAGATGGGAATAGATATGGAGACCCACAACCAGATATTATATGTAGAAATGGTCTAAATGAAAGGTCTCCATCATATCCCTCCCCTCGGAGCTCAGGGCAGAAAGATTGTAAGAGCCAAAGAGGGTGGAAGACAGCAAGGCTCTCTGAATCAACTAAGCAAGGTGCATATGAGCTCACTGAGACTAAAGCAGCAAGCACGAGGCCTATATGGGTCAGCACCATGTCCTCTGTGTATACTTTATAGCTTTTAGTGTAGTAATTTCATGGGACTCCTGACTGAGAACAAGTGAGTCTCGGATTCTTATGCTTGCTCCTGTTGGATTGCCATATCCACTTTTGATATGATAGTTTTTGTTTTCTTAATGTATTTTAGTTTGTTGTGTTTGGTTGTTAACTCTTGAAAACAGGTTCTTGTCTAATGAGAGACAGAAAGAAAGTGGAGGGGAGGTAAGGAGCAACTGGAAGGGATAGAGGGAGGGGAAAATTTAATCAGGATTTAATGTGTGCAGAAACGATATATGTTAAATAAAAGAAAAAATGAAAAGTTTAAAAGAACCCCCTCCCATTCAGTGAAATATAGCATGATTATCAATTCAATGCTTTAAAGGGGTTTGAGGTATCTACTTTTGTCTCCAGATCAGACGACTACTTAACAAAACACAAGAGGAAGAATGCATATTTGCTAAAAAATTAATAAATATCAAAATAAGTAATGATTTACTGGTTTGCCAGGATCTCCTGATGCCAGGAGGTGGGACCCTTACCAAGGCTATATTAGTAACTGTTTTATGGTTGCTGATTCTCTGCAGGTATCGCTCTGCATATTTGCCAGAAGATTCTACATTTGTCTTTTCAATTTCTGTTTAACTCAAAGAGCCCTTAAATCACTGGGCTTCACCTTCAATCTGCAACTATATAGAAAAACTGCAGAAAGGGTAATATATGGTCTTTTGTCAACACTCAATCAATAGGAGATGTCTTATTTAACCTTTGCACTACCTCAAAGAGAGAATATAAATTCAGCAATACAGCAGAACAGTTTATAACATAGAATTTTGTAGTTAACCAAAGTCAAATCAAGCTGGCCTAGATAATGAAGACAAATTTTAATCCATATAAATAAGCTATGAGTAGCAGGTGTGGACTACACCAAATTGAAATCCAGTGGGTAAACCAACACCACTGAATGCAGTTACTCTCAGACTTAGTACTCCATATTCACTATTGTCTTTGATCCTCAAGTCATACATTTTCTCTAATACTCTATCAGGAGAACCTTCAGAAATGCTCAGCCCATTCACATGCACAAACATATATGGGGAGAGAGAGAGAGAGACAGAGACAGAGACAGAGAGATCTTTATAATCAGTAATGGCTGTCATAATTCCAGCCTTCATCTACCAACATTTCATCATCATCATCACGTAGGAAATGGACTGTCTTCTCACATAATCTCAGAATTCACTGCCTAAATGTGTTTCTTTCTATCCCCACATGACTGTCGCTTCATAATAAAGTAATATCTAGAGAAATCCACTCCAAAACCAACCCATATATGTGAAATGAAAATAATAATGAAAGCCAATTTTCTGAGGAGGCACCAGACTGATTTCCAGAACGGTTGTACTAGCCTGCAATCAGAATATTGGGCATAGTATTCCCTGAGGACCCAGCAATACCACTCCTGGGCATATATCCAAAAGATGCTCCGACATAAAACAAGAACACATGCTCCACTATGTTCATAGCAGCCATATTTATAATAACCAGAAACTGGAAAGAACTCAGATGTCCCTCAACAGAGAAATTGATACAGAAAATGTGGTACATTTACAAAACGGAGTACTACTCAGCTATTAAAAACAATGAATTCATGAAATTCGCAGACAAATTAATGGAATTAGAAAATATCATCCTGAGTTAGGTAACCCAATCACAAAAAAACACACATGGTATGTACTCACTGATACGTAGATATTAGGGAGAAAAGTTTAGAATAGCCAAGATATAATTCACAGACCATATGAAGCTCAAGGAAGACCAAAGTGATGCTTCAGTCCTACTTAGAAGGGGGAACAAAATAATCATGAAAGGTAGAGGGTGGGAGAAACTTGAGGGGAAGAAAAGAGGAAAAGGAGGAAAGGGGACAGGATCAGGAGTGGGAGGAGACAGGGTAGATGTACAGAGGGTCAGGAAATTTAATGGAGGTGTGTAGCAATGGGGGATGGGGAACAGGGGTAGCCAACATAAATCCCAGATGTCAGGAAAGCAAGAGGCTCCCAGCATCCAAGAGTGATGCAATTAGCTGAAACACACAACAAAGGGGAGGAAGAACCTGCCTGCGGAGACCATATTCAGAGGTTAGGCACGGCCTCTGGTTAAGGGACAGGGCCACCCAAACTTCTCAAAAATTGTAACCCAGAATTGTCCCTGTCTAAAGGAAATGCAGGGACAAAGAGTGGAGCAGAGACTGAAGAAAGGGCTATCCAGAGACTGCTCTACCTGGGCATCCCATAAACAGTCACGAAACCCAATCACTATTGCTGATGCCAAGAAGTGCTTGCTGACAGGAGCCTGATATAACTGTCACCTGAGAGGATCTGCCAGAGCCTGACCAATACAGATGTGGATGCTTGTAGCAAACCATCGAATTGAGCACAGGGAACCCAATGGAGGAGTTAGGGGAAGGAATGAAAGAACTGAAGGGTTTGCAACCCCCTAAGGAAATATGTCGGAGACCATCCCATGAGAAAGTGAGCCCTTCACAGTCTCCCTAACAGGCCAAATGGCCTTGTACTAAGAGCTGGTTATCACCCCCCTTCCTCCCTATTCCCTTCTTGGCACCTGAGGCTGTAAAAGCTGAATTATAGTCCCCTCTTCCCTATCTCTTCCTGAGTTCCCATGCCATCCAAGGACATGAGTTACGCCTGAGCCCAGCCTGACACCCAAGGCTGTCAAGGAGGATCAATGTTCCAGAGATAAAATCCAGAGTGCCCGCTGCCTGGTGACTGACTTCGGCCCCCATGTCAGCAGATGCCCACTTCTTTGTTCTTTGTATAATTCTCCCTCGACCCCTCCCATATTCCCCGCGATATATGCTTTAAAAAGAAGGCACCTCAGCATAATAAATGAGACCTCGATAGGTACCCTTCCTGGTCTCCTGCTCTTCTTTTTCTTCCTCCCATCTCCTTCCAGGTTTGCGGTCCCCCTCGCACCCACGAATAACTGAATCCCGCGGGATGGGATAGAAATACAACAATATCAACCAACCAGACCCCCACACGCAGAGCTCCCAGAGACTAAACGACCAACCAAAGAATACACATGGAGGGACCATGACTCCAGCTGCATATCTAGCAGAGGATGGCCTTATCTAGCTAGCATCAATGGGAGGGGAGGCCCTTGGTCCTGTGAAGGCTTGATGACCCAGCATAGGGGAATGCTAGGACAGTGAGGCAGGAGTGGGTGGGTAGATGGTGGGACACCCTCATATAAGCAAGGGATATGGGGGTGGGATAGAGGATTTCTGGAGGGGAAACTGAGAAAGGGGATAACATTTTAAATATAAATAAATAGAATAACCAATAAAAAATTTTTAAAAAGAAAATAATATGAAGTCTTTAAAGAAAAATTAAGGCAGTACTGATTGATTTAAAAAGATGGAAATGAACCGAAGAAATGAACAGAAACATATCTCCAAGAATTTGTGAGGTTTCAAGTATATGAATTCTTCATCATAGACAGAGTGAATGCCTAGGCTGTTGCTAGACGAAAGCACTTTGAGAGTTGTCAGGAGCCATAGTGGAACAAGCTAATAGCTAGTAGGTGATCTTCCTGAGAAGACCTGCTTCAGGTTATTATACACATTCTGCAACAGGTTCACCCTTGTTAAGCAAGACTGTAAGGGAATTCATTTTATGAAAGATTCCTAATATTAATATGCTTTTCCTGTTATTATTTAACATATATAACAATCACTAAGTAATAGCAGAACTCTGCAGATCCAGGAAGATATACTGTCTTGATGTTGTATAAGATGACTTCTTAAGTCTTAATGATAATCCTATAAGAATTCCTAAAATTATATCTGTGATTACTAGGCTCTTTTATAGTAGAACAGCTATTAGGTCCTTTTGTGATAGTCAGAACTGCAATGAGAACTCTGCCAGTCTCCCAAGCGTCACCAGTTAATTGATCTAAGATGGTAACCAGATTTTCTCCTGCTCAGAGCACATTCCAAGAGGTTGTAAAACAATTAACCCAAGGTCATAAAAAGGGAACTATGAGTTATTCAGTGCTAGGACAGAAGATAAAATACAGACTGGGTTTACCCATACAAAACCTCACTAATAACTTAGTTATGGTTTTGAACCTTCAGTGAACCTGTGGAGCTGAGACAGGAGACGGATGTTTAGCCAGATAATCACTCCTAATGGATATGCATGTAAACATTCTCTGTTGTAAACTTCTACTTCAATTTGTGATTTGATTTTTGGGTGAACTTGTGAAGAACTTTGTAACATGTGATCATGTATTCTGAAATGTATAAGTACTTCTTACTATCAGTTCCTGCTGAGGTAGAACAAAGGCCATGTTACTTAATCCTCAACTGTTTAGGCTACCAGTGTGAATCTCCTAAACCAGCAGCTTTCTACCCTCGGAAAGAGCAAGAAAGTTTTTAGGACTTTTTAGAAATTATCATCAGCATTTCAGTACAGTTAGAAAGCTAGAATGTCCGGAGGCCCTCAGAGTTTATAGCCATCACCAGAGTTCTACTCTGTGTTCCTGCCACTATCTTCTCCTGGCCGGGAGTCTCCCGGCAGAGAGTGGCAGTAGGTATTATTAATCCTGAAGCCCTCAGAGCTGTAGTCCCTCAGTTTAACCTCAGTCATATTGGTTAACAAGGTATCTTTACAGTGCCTGCCTGAGCTTTAACTGATGTTATCTCTACTTCCATGTTTCAGAGCCTTCTAGAATTAAACATGATTGGATAGCTATGTGCTCTTGCATACTTAGTCCTGTTTCAGTATTCACTCTGTCCATGAATGACACCATTATCCATCTAGGAACACAACTTCAGAGCCTAGTAGGGTGATCTCCTCCTGTTTTTCTTTGGTACCTTACAGCCTTGTCAAATTCACTTTGTAAAATATTTTAAATTATATAAAACTCCCATTAACTACGCAACCTCTCCAGTCCAATGTTGTAATAAATTTATAAGCAGACCCTTCGTGTTTAATTTTGTTTCTATTCAATCTAGACTAACCTTTTTAAACAAAAATTTAATTGAGTCAGCTACTTGTTTACTCATTTAGTTATTTCTTACTGATCTTAGAAATCAAACTTCAATATAACATTCAATGTCCATATTGAGGCAGACACCACATATCTACCTGAATTGACTCATCCAAAAATGACTTATGTGGTCACAGATGTGGCTTGAACGTGGAAGAAAATCTTTTAGTAACAGCTACAGCCCCTGCGCAAAGGTTCCTGAAACCATGGGAAGGCACAGTGGGCTACTCCCAAATAGCAAGTTGCTATTTCACAGCTAGGTATACCTTCTTTGTTTTTTTTTTGTTTTTTGGGTTTTGAGTTTTGGGTTTTGGTTTGGTTTTGTTTTTTTTTTTTTTTTTTTTTTTTTTTTTTTACCCCAGTTAACCCTCTACAGATCCCTCACTGTATCTCCACAGTCCCCGTCCTGGCCCTCCCTGCATAGACTTCTCCATTCATGGTGTTCCTCCTTTATAACTTTCCTTATAACCAAACCCTTAAAACATAGAAAGAGAATTTTGAAAGCAGCAGGAAGCTACTGATCACAAGAAGAATCCTCAGTCTTCGATTATCAGCAGATTTCTTATCAGAAACCTTGCCAGACAGAAAGTAATGAATCAAAATGCAAAGACTATGAGAAAAAATATCAATTACTTTATAAATGGCCAAACTTCCCTTGAAAAGAGGAAGTGAAATTTAATTTTTCTATACAAACAGAATCTCAAGGACTTAATTAACAATAGAATTGCCCTTGAAAGGGGCTCAAAGGAGTTTCCAAAGCTAAAACAAAAGGATGCTAGACAGCAATTTAAAGTAATGTTTAAAAATTCTAATAAAGTAAGTAGGCATCTTAAAGAACACTGTCGTTTTTATTTCAACTATTGTTTTTAACATAATTTTTAGAAACTAATACTTCTGTGTATATTGTGTGTATGGTTACACATATGTACAGGTGTGTGTACATGCATGTATGTGAGGACCAGAGAACAATCCTCAGTGTAATGTCTCAAGATCTACCCGTGGTGTCGTTTTTTTTTTAAAAAGAATTTCTCTGTGTAGCCCTGGATGTCCTTGAACTTCCTCTGTAGACCAGACTGGCCTCGAACTCACAGAGATCTGCCTGCCACCACCTCCCAAGTGTGCTAACATGTCTGACTTTTTTCTACTTTTTTGAGTCAATTTTTCTCATTATTAAACTAAATCTTCCCAATCAGACTAGACTGGCCTACAAAGAAGCTTATTATGTTTGTCTCCAGTACCCCAGTTCTTTGAAACACACACACACACACACACACACACACACACACACGTACACACACACACACATATGAGAGAGACTGATATTGATATATAGGCAGCAGAATTGGACGTGAAGGGCTATTTTTAATGACATAAAGTTGTTGAAATAGAGAGATCTGGGAAGAGTTAAAGGAAAGAAGAGAAAAGAAGACAATACAAGTAGATAGTATGGAATTTTTGAAGTGTTAATAGAAATAAAATGCCTTCTCAGTGAGAAATATTTCCACACACTGAGAGATTATTTTTTTTTAGAAATCTATTTAATAATAGTAGCATTTTTTCCATCTGTGGATCATGTTCAGAAAGGAGCCAGCCACAAATAGAAGATTCTACTAATATATATACACCTTAGGCTTTTGTGTCTACATATGCTATCATCCTTAAATCTCTTTTAGGTCCTAGCTCCAGGTTACAATTTGCACAGTTTAAACAAAGACTCTGGCTACTTAGGAATAGGAGATTTAAACAGAAAAAAAAATTGTCAGAATTATTTAAGTATTACCAATATTTTTCTTTTCAAATATTTGTTACCCTGGTTTATCTTACCCACTCAGCAAAATTGTGGGTTTTTTTTTTTTCTGTTAAGAGCACAAGGAACTTAATGACAGACCAGGACTCAGAGGTTGCTGCAACCCTGAGCCCCCTTAAGCTACCCCTGAGAGCCCTGTTCTCTTTGATATGGGGATGACTTGGATGGCTGTAAGCCCAGGTTGTTCTCTTATGTTGTAGGAATAGAGCATAATTGGAGGTCAGTCTTAGAATAAGCCTTAGCAGAAATTTACTCAACATCCCTAAAGCTCAATTATGGTACTGGATTTTCTTTCTGGTCAGTACACCACGTATATCTTCCAGACATACCGGACGTAATGCTTCTTTAGCTGAATGGTACTTTGCATAACTTAATCTCTCCGAATCACATTTATCATTACATCCTTTACAGCATCAATCTGAGTTTCTCCTGCATCAAATAATTAATAAAAATATTTTTAAAACTGATTAGCCTAAGAGCTAATAGTATGATATTACTTTAGTTTGTTCTATGCATAGGTGAATAAGATAACACCTTTAAAAGAATTACTAATTTAAGATAGGGCATATGTATATATATATATATATATATATATATATATATATATATATTATAAAATATATATATAATTTATAAAATCAACATCTATAAAGGACAAGTGAAGGATTGCTAAAAGGAAAATACTATTGAAGTAAAGAAAGCATAAGCTCAGAGTAGAAGGAATTTGTATGTTAAAGATATTCCCGATCTCGGTTCCGGGACCCCACCGAGTGTATCCTGCACAGGCAGCTGGCCATTTTCCCGGCCAGAGGATAGGGATCTGCCCGGCGAGGGAGTGCTTTGCCTGAGCATCAGCAGCAGACATGTTGGTTCCGGGACCCTGCCTAGTGTATCCTCCACAGACATCTTGGTTCCAGGACCCCACAGAGTGTATCCTGCACAGCTCCAGAGAATACCAGATGGCGAAAGGCAAACATAAGAATCCTAATAACAGAAATCAAGACCATCATCAGAACGCTGCACTCCCACCCCACATAGTCCTGGGCACCCCAACACAACCGAAAAGCTAGACCCAAATTTAAAAGCATATCTCATGATGATGGTAGAGGACATCAAGACATCTTCTCACACTACAATAAGTTGGATTTAGAAATTACCAGGTATAAACAAGAAAAATAACAGAATGCTTGAAATTAAAACATACTTAAACAAACAATGTATTGAAGAAATTATAACAAAAGTTAAAAAATAAAAAAAAAGTAAAAACCTCAAACAAATGGGAACAAAACCTTACAGACTCCATAGTCTAGCAGCAGGCCCACTTAATGACCTAAACACATAGAAAACAAAAAAGCTGTTGAGAGAGAGACATAACTCTGTAACTTAAGGAATGCTCACAAGATAGATGCAGTATATCCAAAGCTAGTGGGAGGAAAGAAGTAATTTCTAAACTTAAAGACATAAAATACAGAATAGAAAAGTATCAGAAAGCTTAATGAAAATTTAACAGTTGCCTATCAGAAAATATCTAAAACTTATTAGACACACACAAAACAGACTAGAGAAAAACAGGCGATTGAAATAGCCAAACTTAGAAGCAGAATGGGGAAGGTTACCAACTGTGCTGAAATCTGAAGGATTATTAATGAAGCACCATGAAGAATTGTACCCTGACAAAAGGAACAACCTAGATGAAGGGGATAAACTTTCAGGAATGCAAAGCATACTTTCACGATTTGATATGTATATTTTACTAAAATGTTAAAACATAGGACAAAATATTGATCAGGAGGCTGAGGCTCCTAACCTTCAGAAGCGCAATATATCTACTGCAGTAGGCATCGTCCAACAATCGCTGCTTCCATTAACTGGCCTCCACCATGCCTCCTCCAAACTCAATGAACCAGTCATCTCTTCTGGGCATTCCAAGTATCTCCACGTTCTAGGTATGATTCTGTTTATAATTTGTACACTCAGCCTTCAATCCTTTACCTCTCAAAACCCTCCCTTCAAAAATCATGACCATAGTCCAAAGGCTTTCTTAATTTTCTCTACCTCACCCTGCTCTGTTATTTTTCTCATTCACAGTCAGATTGCACTGATATGTGGAAGTCTTGTGAAAAAGTTGGGAGAAAGATTGAAGAATGGGAGACAGGGACTCCACAGGAAGCCCAACAGCATCAACTAACCTGGACCCCTGGGACTCCCAAAGAGTGAACTACCAACCAAAGAGCATACAAGACCTAGACTTACCTTCACCCCATACATATATAACAGATGTGCAGCTTGGTCTTCATGTGGGCTTTCCAACAACTGGAATCCAGGCTTGCCCTGATTTGTTGCCTACCTGTGGAGCCTGTTCCCCTAACTGGGCTGTCTTGTCTGACCTCAATGGAAAATGATGTACCTAGTCCTACAGTGACTTCAGGTCCCAGAGTGAGTTGGTTCCTGAGGAGGGACCTCCCCCTTCTCAGAAGCAGGGCACTAGGAGCAGAAGAGAAGGCTGCTATAGGGTTATAAA
Source organism: Mus musculus (assembly GCF_000001635.26). Lineage (NCBI taxonomy): Eukaryota > Metazoa > Chordata > Mammalia > Rodentia > Muridae > Mus > Mus musculus. The sequence continues at coordinate 83,256,718 of NC_000068.7, forward strand.
GTGAATGAATGAATGAATAAATAAATAAATAAATAAATAAATAAATAAATAAATAAATAGAAAAATATCCAAATAATGCTCAGATTAAAAAAAAAAACCCACTTTGCATCACTTTAATATTATCCCTTCTCTTTCTCTTCCTTAAAACAAAGTGCCTAAAGGGCTAGAGTCCAGCATATTCCTTAAAGAGCCCACAAAGCACTTAGCAGTTAATGAAAACTTGAATTAAATAAATACCATTTGTGCCTTTAAGCTGGAGGGTTATTGGAAAATAGCCATAGGGAAACGGCAAGAACAATAAAACCGTGGTGGTTATTGGCAACTGTAATGTTTCTTCCCTCTAGCAAACACTTCTCAGTGCCCTGTTCTCAGCAGGAAGGGCCAAGCTCTGTTTCCAAACCAGCACAGTGTTGGGTTAAAGGCTGGAGAGAGCAGGCCAAGTTCAGCATAGAACTGGTACTAGGCAAGTACTCCTAGTACCTTGCCATAAGCCCTTTTCCACTTAAAGTGTGTGTGTGTAGGTGTGTGTGTGTGTGTGTGTGTGTGTGTGTGTGTGTGTGTGTGTCTGGGTCTCAGTCTGGGTCTATATCTGAGTTCTCTACAGATATCATCTGCATTGTTTTTCCAGTGTTATTATTTCTATCCTATAAAATAAGTGAAATATTTAAAGTGATAGTTTCACCTACAGTACATGAGGTAGGAAATGAACTTTATGTGTTATGAGATGTCCACAATACCTTGCAGAAAAATCAGCATAGACTGTGTTTAGAAGAGGATAATATTGCCATTTATCATGCACCAAGTCTCTCATTACCACCTAAAATGAAAACAGTAATTTAAATAAATATGATATTCTACAGCAGAAGAGTTTATTTGTTAGCATTTAGAAATGACTTTTTTCAATCAGTAGTACCCTTTGGATGCATTGAAAAATATAATAAAGTCCAACATATGCATATGTGAGTACACTTGAAGGCAGAAGCTAAACATCCCTGTTGTGATCATAAAAAGAGAAAGAGCTCTAAGAATATGTTCTATCTGGGTGTGAGGGAAGGGGATGCCTCAGCAGGCCCATGCCAAGGCATCCCTTCCCCCTGAGAGGCCAGCCACAGGATGATATAGTATAGAATTGAGTTTAGGGCATGGGAAGGGGAGTTAAGAGAGTAGTAGAGGAAGAGAAAGACAGAAAGAAGGAGAGAGTAGAGAAGTGGAGGCAGGCCATGACCACGTGGCAAGAGGGGGGAAGGGAATGGGGAGAGAGGGGAGAAAGGGAACAAGAGGCAAGAGAGAGGCAAGAGCATAAGAGAGCAAGAGCATAAGAGAACAAGAAAGGGAGGGGCCAAGCCACCCCTTTTATAGTGGGCCATGCCTACCTGGCTTTTGCCAGGTAACTGTGGGGAGGAGCATACCTGGCTGTTGCCAGGCATCTGTGGGAGTAAAGTCCAGACAGAATACCAACCATCCAAACTTACAGAAGCTAGAGCATTTTATCCACAGCACCACTCTAAACAGTAGCACATATTATGTGCTTATTAGTCAATGAAGAGATGCCAAGATTTGCCTTAAGTGTCCGGCATTTACCTTTTCAGGTGCTATAGAAATTCAGAAAAAAAAAATCTCATATATTCTTTATAGGTACTGTTCTCAGGAGGAGAAAAATGACACCCACTTTATGTATCTCAAGTTAGCACTTTGTCTAAAAAAAAAAAAGATGAAAGAAGTTATAGCTAAAATCATCATCCTGCCCTAGGTAACAATAAAACCCCCTAATGAATGGCATTTTGGAGAAAGAAAAAGAGACACATGTCAAAAAAATTAGCATGCCTTTATAATAAATTCAATAAACTAATACAATTGCTGCCTTCCTGTCTTAATGATGCTGGCATCCCTGATGTGTAACTTACATTTAACTGGCAACATTCTGGGCTACTCATATTAACTGCAATAGGCGGAACAGCTTGAACCTCAATAAAATGTCCATTTAGTGACTCAGTTAATTTAACCTCATTAATCCTCAACCCAACAGAACCACTGAAAGCCTTCCAAGCTGCCTGAACTTCCTCTACAACATAAACATGGCCCTGCAGGAAGCCAGCACCCAGAAAACCCTGAGGCTCCAAGCTCTCAAGTTGTCACTGAGGGGTAAATGGCTGCATAATGACCAGAACCAAGCTTCAAGAGCATCTTAGCATTCACCAGCTTTGATCATCAGGCTAACACGGAGGCAAGTTCTTAAAAATAAATTCTCTCTGTTCTTTTTTTGGTGGCTTCTCCTCTTTCGACTAAACATGCTATGATTCATCAAAGAGCAAGGTTCCTGTTTTTGCCTTTTATCTCATATTTATGGAATATAAAAGGCTATGCTTAATTAAAATAAAAATTTCACTCAAGTGCCTCCAACAGCTTCCCCTAGAAAGGGTGAATTCCAGAAGCGGTAACAGCAATGGATTTTCAGAATTTTACTCAAAATGGACAGAAATGTCAGTGTTCTATACGTTATTGACACGATGTCAGTGTTTACGCACATGTCTGCTGTTGTACCTGAGACTACTTCTGACTTAGAAAGCAGAGTCTCTCCCACGCTAATCGTACTGTCCCTAAGTTCTACCTGAAGGCAACACATTTAGCTTTAGGTAACGTTGTAGAACTTTGTGGAAAGGTACATGCTATGAATCTAACTGAGTGTCCTTGAATGAAAAATAAAGGAAATAAAAAGGCAAAGAATAGTAAACGTGACTGCTCCTAGGTGTGGTGGAGGAGAGAGTTTGTTGCAGATCAAAGGAAGAGCAAAATTAGAGGTAGGGACCTCGGAATAGTGGACATGACCCTGAGCTGAGCACCATGGGAGAAGTGGGGGAGGGAAAGGGGAGTGAGGGTGCAGCAGTCAGGGGATCGAAAGTACAAAAGGAGTGGTAACCAAAATAGTTGGATTGTGTGAAGAAGACCAGCCCAAGCTTCTGAGCCTGGAGAGTTCAGGAGAGAGGGCGGGGTATGACAGCCAGGAGGGCTCTGTAACAGCTGAAGGATTGCTGTAGCAGCCAGGTCTGGTTTAATGTGTTAAATAGTCACCTCTGCCATTTGTTCCAGGTTTGATTTAGTGGCATGATAGCACCTTTCATTTGGGGGATACCTTGGTTCATTTTTTATTCTTAACCCAGAAGACATTTAGTCCCATATCACAACACACAATTACTCCCTATCAAAAGACAATGAGTTATTAACGAAAAAACACTGGAGTTTTGGCCAAAGATATTTGCTTGCTCTTGATTTGTGAATGTCAGTCCAATTTGGGTGTAGAAAATATAATTATTTATTATTCAGCTAATGGAAACATCCTGCCTAGCCTACCATAACATTTTTGTAAGGACCAAAATATCATTTAGACAAATAACTTTATGTTCTGATGTCTGCACAAATGTAACTGCTTGCATACCAAAAGGTATGGTTATGATTTTTAAGAAAATAGGAGACCGAATTCAAAGTAGATTCTATTTTACTAGCACTCCATAATGCCTCTAAAGAATTCGCAAGTCTTGAAAACAACTCTATAAAGCCACTTCAAAGAAAATCTATGAAAAATAATCCCCAAATACCTGTAATCAATTAGCTAAAAGTATTATAAGATATAGTATTGACCTATTATAAACTATTTTATAAAGTGGACAAAAAATTTAAATCCTTAGATAATTTTGTGGTTAAATATCTCCTAAGTTAAACCTCAATTGTCTTTACTTGGTAAACACATAATTTCTTTAGAAAAGTAACGTCATTAAATTTTTAAGAATAAAACCAGGGAGATGTATGACATTAGTCTATTATCAGGTCTATTATCAGTGTCAAGGACACAGTCACCATTCAGAGTAGTATATTATGTTTTTGTGAATGTTTAAAAATCAAATTACAAAGAATATCAGAAAATTAATACATCAGTTATAGGTAATTAGAGCATAAAACACTATAGTACAGGTTTTTTTAAATGTGACTCATGACCTTTTATGGATTTTGCAAAATGTTCTGAAAACAGAAATAGCTTCAAAAGATACAAAGACCCAAAATTTATTTAAAATCCAAAGCATAGTAAGTGCAATGTATTTCTGGCAGGGCTTAGGCTTGTTGCCTCCTGTGCCCTCACTGCAGCCTTGGTTCTGAAACAATGCCTGGATATTCTGCACTGAGCGCACCAGCAGGCTACAGTGTAAAAAAAGTCCTGAAGCATCTCAGCACACATGTAAGACTATAGGATGTTATGAATTGTGCTTCTCTATGTACAAAACTGTCTGCTATTATTTTAAATTTTTAACTTAATTATGGAAAACAAAGAAATATTTTTCTTTTGTTCTTTGGCACGTGTCAAGTTAGGATGACATTAGCTTGTATTGTACTACAACACAAATTTTAAATTTTCTTTTGAGTTGCTGTTGCATGAATTCTGTTGTTGTTGGTTTTTTTTTTTTAATTAGGACAGAATGTTCAAAGATCTCTGAAACAGTCCTAAGCAATTTTTACATTTATAAGATGTGGCATTCTCAGTACTGATGATTATAAAGCAAAATAAGCAACCATGCAAAACATTGAAAATGTTCTATCCTAGAGTCATTTGTGTTACTCTGGTAAAATACTTTGACCTAAAGTAACTCAAGGAAGAAGGGGTTGATATTAGCTCATAGTTCTGAACTACAGCACACCATCCAGAGGAAGATGAGGCAGCAGGGACCTGAAGCATTTGGTCACATCCTGTCCACAGTCAAGAGCAGAGACAAATAAATCCATGCATGCTGCCTGCTTGGCTCAGCTTGAGTTATCTACTCTTGTTCAGTCCAGGACCAACTGCCTAGGAGTGTGCCCCTCACTAAGCTGGGGTTTCTTACATTAGTTCATTTAATCAACACGGTTCCCCAGGGATATGCCAACAGTCCAGCCCAATATGAACATTCTTTCACAGAGACCATCTTCTCAAGTAATTCTAGGTTGTGTAAAACTGAAAATGCAGAAATGTTCCTGTCCAAAGGAATAACAAGGACAAAAATGGAGCAGAGACTAAAGGAAGGGCCATCCAAGGACTACCCCACCTTGGGATCCATCCTGTCTACAGACACTGTTGCTGACAGGAACCTGTTGTGGCTGTTACTTTCGAGGTTCTGCCAACAACCAACCAATGCAGGTGTGAATGCTTAAAACCAACCATGAGACTCATTGACCCCCCATAGGGGAGCTGGCAGAAGAACAGAAGGAACATAGGGGAGTTGTAACCCCATAGGAAGAACAACATCAGCTGGCCGGACCACCAAGTGCTCCCAGGGACTAGACCACCAACCAAGGAGTATACAGGGAGTATCCATTGTTCCAAATACAAATGAAGCAGAGGATGGCCTTGTCTGACATCAATGGGAGGGGAGGCCCTTAGTCCTGTGGAGGTTTGATGCCCCAGCATAGGGGGATACTGGAGTGGCAGGGCAGGAGAGGGAGTGTGGGTTGGGGATCATCCTCACAGAGGCAAAGGGGAGGGAGAAGAGGGCAGATGTGGGATGGGGGGGATGTAAAGGGGTAATCAGGAAATGGGATATCATTTGAGATGTAAACAAATGGAATGGTTAATAAAATAAAGAAAAAAATAAAATGCAGGATACTACATGTTCATTTGCAGTATCAATTATTTAGAAAAGACAATCTTTTAAAAAAATAAACCCTTATTCAGGAATTGTGATTATGTACATACACGGAGATATAGATGATAGGTAGGTAGGTAGGTAGGTAGGTAGGTAGGTAGGTAGGTAGGTAGGTAGATAGATAGATAGATAGATAGATAGATAGATAGATAGATAGATAGATAGATAGATAAAATAGATAGATAGAGGTAGATATGAGACTCTGAGATATAGGTAAAGATTATATGTATATATAGTTATATTAGATGTAGATATAGATAATAAAAGAAAATGAGGCCATGAATTTGAAAGAATAAGCATGTTTATCAGAGGAATTAAAGCACAGACGGGTAAAAGTAAGCAATGCACTTAAAAATATTTTTAATGTTTTTTATTATTGCATATTTTCCTTAATTACATTTAGAATGCTATCCCAAAAGGCCCCCATGACCTCCCCCACACTTTCCTACCCACCCATGCCCATTTTTTTGGCCCTGGCATTCCCCTGTACTGGGGCATATAAAGTTTGTGTGTCCAATGGGCCTCTCTTTCCAGTGATGGCCGACTAGGCCATCTTTTGATACATATGCAGCTAGAGTCAAGAGCTCCGGGGTACTGGTTAGTTCATAATGTTGTTCCACCTAGAGGGTTGCAGATCTCTTTAGCTCCTTGGATACTTTCTCTAGCTCCTCCATTGGGGGCCCTGTGATCCATCCAATAGCTGACTGTGAGCATCCACTTCTGTGTTTGCTAGGCCCGGGGTAGTCTCACAAGAGACAGCTATATCAGGATCCTTTCAGCAAAATCTTGCTAGTGTATGCAATGGTGTCATCGTTTGGAGGCTAGTTATGGGATGGATCCCTGGATATGGCAGTCTCTAGATGGTCCATCCTTTTGTCGCAGCTCCAAACTTTGTCTCTGCAACTTTTTCCATGGGTAATTGTTTCCAATTCTAAGAAGGGGCAAAGTGTCCACACTTTGGTCTTCGTTCTTCTTCAGTTTCATGTGTTTTATAAATTGTCTCTTATATCTCAGGTATACTAAGTTTCTGGGCTAATATCCATTTATCAGTGAGTATATATCATTTGAGTTCTTTTGTGATTGGGTTACCTCACTCAGGATGATGCCCTCCAGGTCCATCGATTTGCCTAGGAATTTCATAAATTCTTTCATTTTAATAGCTGAGTAGTACTCCATTGTGTAAATGTACCACATTCTTTATATCCATTCCTCTGTTGAGGGGCATCTGGGTTTTTCCAGCTTCTGGCTATTATAAATAAGGCTGCTATGAACATAGTGGAGCATGGGTCATTCTTAAAGGTTGGGACATCTTCTGGATATAAGCCCAGGAGAGGTATTGTGGGATCCTCCGGTTGTACCATGTCCAATTTTCTGAGGAACCACCAGACTGAACAACCAGAGTAATTGTACAAGCTTGAAATCCCACCAACAATGGAGGAGTGTTCCTCTATCTCCACATCCTCGCCAGCATCTGCTGTCACCTGAATTTTTGATTTTAGCCATTCTGACGGGTGTGAGATGGAATCTCAGGGTTGTTTTGATTTGCATTTCTCTGATGATAAAAGATGCTGAGCATTTTTTCATTATTTCAGGTGCTTCTCAGCCATTTGGTATTCCTCAGGTGAGAATTCTTTGTTTAGCTTATAGATTGGATATTAGTCCCCTATCTGATTTAGGATAGGTGAAGATCCTTTCCCAATCTGTTGGTGGTGGCCTTTTTGTCTTATTGACGGTGTCTTTTGCCTTGCAGAAGCCTTGCAGTTTCATGAGGTCCCATTTGTAAATTCTCGATCTTACAGCACAAGCCATTGCTGTTCTGTTCAGGAATTTGTCCCCTGTGCCCATATCTTCGAGGCTTTTCCCCACTTTCTCCTCTATAAGTTTCAGTGTCTCTGGTTTTATGTGAAGTTCCTTGATCCACTTAGATTTGACCTTAGTACAAGGAGATAGGAATGGATCAATTCGCATTCTTCTACGTGATAACAACCACTTGTGCCAGCACCAATTGTTGAAAATGCTGTCTTTTTTCCACTGGATGGTTTTAGCTCCCTTGTCGAAGATCAAGAGACCATAGGTGTGTGGGTTCATTTCGGGGCCTCAATTCTATTCCATTGGTCTACTTGTCTGTCATTATACCAGTACCATGCAGTTTTTATCACAATTAGTCTGTAGTAAAGCTTTAGGTCAGGCATGATGATTCCAACAGAGGTTCCTTGAGAAGAGTTTTTGCTATCCTAGGTTTTTGTTATTCCAGATGACTTGCAGATTCCTCTTTCTAATTCATTGAAGAATTGAGTTGGAATTTTGATGGGGATTGCATTGAATCTGTAGATTGCTTTTGGCAAGATAGCCATTTTTACAATGTTGATCCTGCCAATCCATGAGCATGGGAGATCTTTCCATCTTCTGAGATCTTTAATTTCTTTCTTCAGAGAATTGAAGTTCTTATCATACAGATCTTTCACTTCCTTAGTTAGAGTCATGACAAGATATTTAATTTGTGACTATTGAGAAGGGTGTTGTCTCCCTAATTTCTTTCTCAGCCTGTTTATTCTTTGTGTAGAGAAAGGCCATTGACTTGTTTGAGTAAATTTTATATCCAGCTACTTCACCGAAGCTGTTTATTAGGTTTAGGAGTTCTCTGGTAGAATTTTTAGGGTCACTTATATATACTATCATATCATCTGCAAAGAGTGATATTTTGACTTCCTCTTTTCTAATTTGTATCCCCTTAATCTCCTTTTGTTGTCCAATTGCTCTGGCTAGGACTTCAAGTACTATGTTGAAGAGGTAGGGAGAAAGTGGGCAGCCTTGTCTAGTCCCTGATCTTAGTGGGATTGCTTCCAGCTTCTCACCATTTACTTTGATGTTGGCTACTGGTTTGCTGTACATTGCTTTTATCATGTTTAGGTGTGGGTCTTGAATTCCTGATTTTTCCAAGACTTTTATCATGAATGGGTGTTGGATCTTGTCAAATGCTTTCTCAGTATCTAATGAGATGATCATGTGGTTTTTGTCTTTGAGTTTGTTTATATAATGGATTACGTTAATGGATTTCTGTATATTAAACGATCCCTGCATCCCTGGAATAAAACCTACTTGGTCAGGATGGATGAATGCATTAATGTGTTCTTGGATTCAGTTAGCAAGAATTTTATTGAGTAGTTTTGCATTGATATTCATAAGGGAGATTGGTCTGAAGTCCTCTATCTTTGTTGGATCTTTCTGTGGTTTAGGTATCAGAGTAACTGTGGCTTCATAGAATGAGTTGGGTAGAGTACCTTGTACTTCTATTTTGTGGAATAGTTTGTGCAGAACTGGAATTAGATCTTCTTTGAAGGTCTGGTAGAACTCTGCACTAAACCCATCTGGTCCTGGACTTCTTTTTTTTTTGGCTGGGAGATTATTAATAACTGCTTCTATTACTTTAGGGGATATGGGACTGTTTAGATCGTTAACTTGATCCTGATTTAACTTTGGTACCTGGTATCTGTCTAGAAATTTGTCCATTTCATCCAGGTTTTCCAGTTTTGTTCAGTATAGCCTTTTGTAGAAGGATCTGAATGTGTTTTGGATTTCTTCAGTATCTGTTGTTAGGTCTCCCTTTTCATTTCTGATTTTGTTAATTAGGATGTTGTCCCTGTGCCCTCTAGTGAATCTAGCTAAGGGTTTATCTATCTTGTTGATTTTCTCAAAGAACCAACTCCTCGTTTGGTTAATTCTTTGAATAGTTCTTCTTGTTTCCAATTGGTTTATTTCGCCCTTGAGTTTGATTATTTCCTGCCATCTACTCCTCTTGGGTGAATTTTCTTCCTTTTTTCAAGAGCATTTAGATGTGTTGTCAAGCTGCTAGTGTGTGCACTCTTCACTTCCTTTTTGGAGGCACTCAGAGCTATGAGTTTCCCTCTTAGAAATGCTTTCATTGTGTCCCATAGTTTTGGGTATGGTGTAGCTTCATTTTCATTAAACTCTAAAAAGTCTTTAATTTCTTTCTTTATTCCTTCCTTGACCAAGGTACCATTGAGAAGAGTGTTGTTCAGTTTCCATGTGAATGTTGGCTTTCCATTATTTATGTTGTTATTGAAGATCAGCCTTAGTCCATGGTGGTCTGATAGGATGCATGGGACAATTTCAATAGTTTTGTATCTGTTGAGGCCTGTTTTATGACCAATTATATGGTCAGTTTTGGAGAAGGTCCCGTGAGGTGCTGAGAACAAGGTATATCCTTTTGTTTTAGGATAAAATGTTCTGTAGATATCTGTTAGATCCATTTGTTTCATAACTTCTGTTAGTTTCACTCTGTCCCTGTTTAGTTTCTGTTTCCACAATCTGTCCATTTATGAAAGTGATGTTTTGATTCTCCCACTATTATTGTGTGAGGTGCAATGTATGCTTTAAGCTTTACTAAATTGTCTTTAATGAATGTGGCTTCCCTTGCATTTGGGGCATAGATATTCAGACGTGAGAGTTCCTCTTGGAGGATTTTACCTTTGATGAGTATGAAGTGTCCCTCCTTGTCTTTTGTGATAACTTTGGGTTGGAAGTCGATTTTATTCGATATTAGAATGGCTACTCCAGCTTGTTTCTTCAGACCATTTGCTTGGAAAATTGTTTTCCAGCCTTTCACTCTGAGGTAGTGTCTGTCTTTTTCCCTGAGATGGGTTTCCTGTAAGCAGCAGATTGTTGGGTCCTGTTTGTGTAGCCAGTCTGTTAGTCTATGTCTTTTCATTGGGGAATTGAGTCCATTGATATTAAGAGATATTAAGGAAAAGTAATTGTTGCTTCCTTTTATTTTTGTTGTTAGAGTTGGCATTCTGTTCTTGTGGCTGTCTTCTTTTTGGTTTGTTGAGGGATAACTTTCTTGCTTTTTCTAGGGCGTGATTTCCGTCCTTGTATTGGTTATTTTTCTGTTATTATCCTTTGAAGGGCTGGATTTGTGGAAAGATAATGTGTGAATTTGGTTTTGTCTTGGATTACTTTGATTTCTCCATCTATCGTAATTGAGAGTTTGGCCGGGTATAGTAGCCTGGGCTGGCATTTTTGTTCTCTTAGTGTCTGTAGAACATCTGTCCAGGCTCTTCTGGCTTTCATAGTCTCTGGTGAAAAGTCTGGTGTAATTCTGATAGGCCTGCCTTTATATGTTACTTGACCTTTCTCCCTTACTGCTTTTAATATTCTATCTTTATTTAGTGCATTTGTTGTTCTGATTATTATGTGTTGGGAGGAATTTCTTTTCTGGTCCAGTCTATTTGGAGTTCTGTAGGCTTCTTGTATGATCATGGGCATGTCTTTCTTTAGGTTTTCTTCTATAATTTTGTTGAATATATTTGCTAGCCCTTTAAGTTGAAAATCTTCATTCTCATCAACTCCTATTATCCGTAGGTTTGGTCTTCTCATTGTGTCCTGGATTTCCTGGATGTTTTGAGTTAGGATCCTTCTGCATTTTGTATTTTCTTTGATTGTTGTGCCGATGTTCTCTATGGAATCTTCTGCACCTGAGATTCTCTCTTCCATCTCTTGTATTCTGTTGCTGATGCTCGCATTTATGGTTCCAGATTTCTTTCCTAGGGTTTCTATCTCCAGCGTTGCCTCACTTTGGGTTTTCTTTATTGTGTCTATTTTTTTTTTTTTTAGGTCTAGTATGGTTTTGTTCATTTCCATCACCTGTTTGGATGTGTTTTCTTGTGTTTCTTTAAGGACTTCTACCTGTTTGGTTGTGTTTTCCTGTTTTTCTTTAAGGACTTGTGACTCTTTAGCAGTGTTCTCCTGTATTTCTTTAAGTGAGTTATTAAAGTCCTTCTTGATGTCCTCTACCATCATCATGAGATATGCTTTTAAATCCAGGTATAGCTTTTCGGTTGTGTTGGGGTGCCCAGGACTAGGTGGGGTGGGAGTGCAGCGTTCTGATGATAGTGAGTGGTCTTGATTTCTGTTCGTAGGATTCTTATGTTTGCCTTTTGCCATCTGGTATTCTCTGGAGCTAGTTGTTATAGTTGTCTCTGGTTAGAGCTTGCTCCTCAGGTGATTATGGTAGCCTCTATCAGCAGACCTGGGAGACTAGCTCTATCCTTAGTTTCAGTCATCAGAGTACTTTCTGCAGGCAAGCTCTCCTCTTCCAGGGATGTGCCCAGATATCTGGTGTTCGAACCTGCCTCCTGGCAGAAGTTGTGTTCCACTCACCAGAGGTCTTAAGATACCGTGGAGGGTCCTGTGAGGACTTTGGGGGTGTCCAGAAACTCCTCGCACAAGGAACTCCGCTGCTGGAGTCAACTGGAAGGGACTTGTGCCCCTGATCAGGCCGGGTTATCTGCTTCCTTAATTAATGCAGTCTTAGGTCCCACGGAATTGGATTGGAGCAGACACTGTGTTCCACTCACCAGAGGTCTTAGGATCTTGTCGGGAATCCTGTGTGGTTCCTTGCGGGTGTCCGGAGACTCTGCAGGCAAGGCACCCTGGTGCTGGAGTGGACCAGAAGGGGCACTTAAAATTTAGTTTAAAAATATTAATGGAAAGTAAATGAGCACATCCATCACATTACTATACAAATTTTACTTAGCCTTTAATAAATGGTAAAGTTATATTTATAGTAAGAATCACTTTAAAATAAATTACAATTTAATTTCTTGGTATAAGGGGACACAATTGGAAATGTTCAAAATGTGATGGACAAGCCGGAGACTCCAAATTTAGAGAATGCAACATCCTCTAAAAGGCTCTTCAAAGAGAATGAAATATAAATTAAAATATTTCCCTGTTTATCTGCTTTTAATATTTATCTGAGCAGGTAAACTGTATTGGCAGGAAAACTCTACAAGACCTCATACTTAGAACAGCCAATTCCAGAAAGATAATAGAATTCAAGTAAAACGCACTTTAAAATACATGCCAGGCCTGCTTTCTTCTCTTATAGTCACAGAAGACAGAATTTACATTACTATTTAACCAACTGCAATTTTATCCAAGAAAACAATTTATGAAAATAACATAAATCAGATATGCTAAGATTGATAATAAATATTGTGAATGAAAAATTTTAGGAATGACATGCTATCTTTAGAAAACGTAGATAAATTTATATTGCCGAACTCTAGTGCATAGCATCCTTTAAATCATATCCAAGATGCTGAAAAATATAAATATTCCTTGCTCTTCTGCCAAAATATATCTTTTGATAGCTTCCTATTTTTTCATAATTGAGTAGGTTTTACAGACACCTGTTTTCCTTCTTCAAATTTTCCTTTTTGTAATGTATGTTCTTAAAGTAAATCATACAACATTTTTGGTAGAATAGTAAATGTAATATACTTTTACCACAGTTTAAATAGCTATTTAAAAATATATAAAGTCATGATAATTTCAGATGCTGTTAAAAAAAAATAAGGGAATAACTAACAAAAATTTGAATCGTCTCACCAGCATTTTTAATGTTACTCTGTTTTGTTCTAAATTTTTTTGTTAGATATTTTCTTTATATACATTTCAAATGCTATCCCAAAAGATCCCTATACACTCCCACCGCCCTGCTCCCCTACCCACCCACTCCCACTTCTTGGCCCTGGCATTCCCCTGTACTGGGGCATATAAAGTATGCAAGACCAACCCAGTGATGGCCAACTAGACCATCTTCTGCTACATATGCAGGTAGAGACACAGCTCTGGGGAGGTACTAGTTAGCTCACATTGTTGTTCCATCTATAGGGTTGCAGACCCCTTTAGCTCCTTGGGTACTTTCCTCAAGCTTCTCCATTGGGAGCCCTGTGTTCCATCTTATAGAAGACTGTGAACATCCACTTCTGTATTTGACAGGCACTGGCATAGCCTCATATGAGACAGTTATAACAGGGTCCCTTCAGCAAAATCTTTCTAGCATATGCAATAGTGTCTGGGTTTGGTAGCTGATTACAGGATGGATTCCCGGGTGGGGTAGTCTCTGAATAGTCCATCCTTTCATCTTAGCTCCAAACCTTGTCTCTGTAAAACATTTCATGGGTATTTTGTTCCATATTCTAAGGAGGACTGAAGTATCCACCCATTGATCTTCCCTCTTCTTGATTATCTTGTGTTTTGCAAATTGTATCTTGGGTGTGCTATGTTTCTGGGTTAATATCCACTTATCAGTGAGTGCTTGTCTAATGACTTCTTTTATGATTGGGTTACCTCAATAAGGATGATATCCTCCAGATACACCCATTTGTCCAAGAATTTAATAAATCCATTGTTTTTAATAGCTGAGTAGGACTCCATTGTGTAAATGTACCACATTTTCTGTATCCATTCTTCTGTTGAGGGACATCTGGGTTCTTTCCAGCTTCTGGCTATTATAAATAAGGCTGCTATGAACATAGTGGAGCATGTGTTCTTATTACCAGTTGGAACTTCTCCTGGGTATATGCCCAGGAGTGGTATTGCTGGATCTTCCAGTTGTATTATGTCCAATTTTCTGAGGAACCTCCAAACTGACTTCCAGAGTGGTTGTATAAGCTTGCAATCCAACCAGCAATGGAGGAGTGTTCCTTTTTCTCCACATCCTCGCCAGTATCTGCTGTCATCTGAATTTTTTATCTTAGCCATTCTGACGGGTGTGAGATGGAATCTCAAGGTTGTTTTGATTTGCATTTCCCTGATTAAGGATCTTAGAGATGTTGAACATTTTTTCAGGTGCTTCGCAGACATTTGGTATTCCTCAGTTGAGAATTCTTTGTTTAGCTCTGAACCCCATTTTTAATGGTGTTATTTGAATCTCTGGAGTCCAGCTTCTTGAGCTCTTTGTATATATTGGATATTAGTCCCCTATCAGATTTAGGATTGGTAAAAATCCTTTCCCAATCTGCCATTTTATGTCTGTCTATGTCTGTCTGTCTCTATCTCAGTCTCGGTCTCTCTGTTTCACTGTATCTGTCTTTCTGTCTCTGTATCTCTCTGTATCTTTGCATGTCTCTGTATCTCCCTCCCTTCCCCTCTCCCTTCTTCTCTCTCTCTCTCTCTCTATCTCCCTCTCTCTCTCTCTGCCCTTGCCCCATGTTTGCATGCTATTTTTGAGTAGGGATGTAAGCTCTCAGCTACTGCTCCAGCCACTATGCCTGTTTGCCTGCTGCCATGCTTCCTATCATGATAATAATGGGCTCACCCTCTGAACTATAAGCAGTCCTCCAATAAACTCTTTCTTCTGTAAGTTGCCTTGGTCATGGTTTTTATCATTGCAATAGTAGCCCTAACTAAAAAATGTTATTAAAAATTATGAATACATAATTAATATAAATTTTTATTTTATATTTCTTTCAAAGAAAGAATTCAAAACAAATGCAGGCAAAAGTGTGATAGAATTTCAACATGTTTATCATCACTTCTAGGAGAGACAGCCTCGAGGCAGAAGCTTCAATATGAATTTAAGCCTTGTAAAATAAACAAGAAAACAACCTTGAAGTTGTATATGTGAGAAGCAGTCAAATTCTCTAAACTTCTCCAAAATAACCATTTAGAGAAAAATAAACACTGCTTCCCTGGTGATATTTGCATAGTACTTTTACCTGAGATTAAGGTATATTACTGTCTAAGTAATTAAGACTGTAAACTCAAGACTGCTTCTTTATATATCATAGCTGTTTGTGTAGTAGTATGGGATTTACTGAGTTTGATGAGTAATTCTACCAAAGATTGATGTTAATTATATAATTTTTATGATCATGCTGGCATAATTTAGTGATTGAATGATCAGATTTAACCAAACTGAGCAAAATTAACCAGTGCACTCAGTGTTGTGATTAACATAATTTAATGAAGTTCAGCATCATACGCACAGTAGTCACAATCTCAATTAAAGGTTGAAATGAAATTTTAATAAAAAGGTAATACTTGGGTGAAATATCCTTTCTACTGATTTACCTCTTAATAAGATATAGCAATAGTTACTTTATACATACATACATACATACATATATATATATACATATATATATATCTATGTATATATATATGAATTGCCTTCTTCCTTGAGTAAGGCTTAAGAAACACAGTGATGAATGTCAATGTCAAGAATTGAATCTATTCAATTATCCTGGAACTATTACTGTTGTGTCATGTCATGAGAGAGAGATTTGTGGAAAAATAGAAGGGAGTAAGATCTTTGAAAGTCTACATCTCTAAGGTGCTTAGGATGGGAACATGAAACTCATACCAGGTCCCATGAAAGACAAGAACCTAAGACTTTAGTGAAATGTTCATCTCAAAGGGTTTAATTTTGATTGCCTTAGAATTTGAACTCTTTAGGCTGGATATAGCAACAGATTCCCTTTTATTTCATCTATAGCTTCAAACATTGGTTCTAATGTCTTATATACTGAGAGAACTAATTTGTTCAGAAAGAGGATCACAATGGATTAGAAATGTCTGACAGGGCAATAAAAGTTGAGTGGAAGTATGTATGCTATATCATCACCAGCTCTTACTGGATTATTCCAACATCTTCTTGGAATGTGCGCATGGCCTTCATCTTAGTTAAGGTTACCATTGCTGTAATAAAACACCATATTCAAAAGCAACCAGGGAGGAAAGGGTTTTGCTCACTGTTCCACATAACAGTTAAGCACCAAAGCAGTAAGGGCAGGAACTGAAGTTCAAGAGAAGGAATCTGGAGGCAGGATCTGAGGCAGAAGTGACATAGGAGTGCTGCTTACTGCATTTCTCCCCATGAGTTGCTCTTATAGAACTCAGGACCACCAGCTCAAGGATGACATCACCAACATTGACTGGGCCCTTCCACAACAATCACTAATTAAGAAAATGCCCTGTAGTCGATTTTTTTTCAGAGTAACTTTTTTTTAATTATATATTTTCTTTATTTACATTTCAAATGTTATCTCCTTTCCTGGTTTCCCCTCTGAAAACCTATATCCCATCCCCCCACCCCTGCTTACCAACCCACTCACTCCTCCTTCCCTGTCCTCGCATTCCCCTACACTGGGGCATCCATCCTTCAGAGGACCAAGAGCCTCTCCTCCCATTTATGTCCAACAAGGCCATCCTCTGCTACATAAGCAGCTGGAGCCATGGTTCCCTCGGTGTGTACTCTTTGATTGGTGGTTTAGTCCCTGGGAGCTCTGGGGTTACTGGTTGGTTCATAATATTGTTCCTCCTATGGGGCTACAAGCTCCTTCAGCTCCTTTGATCCTTTTTCTAGCTCCTCCACTTGGGGAAATTGTGCTCAGTCCAATGGTTGGCTGCAAGCATCCACCTCTGTATTTCTCAGGCACTGGCAGAGCCTTTCAGGAAACAGCTATATCTGGCTCCTGTCAGCAAGCACTTTTTGGCATTCACAATAGTGTCTGGGTCTGTTGACTGTATATGGGATGGATCCCCAGGTAGGGCAGTCTCTGGGTGGTTTTCCTTCAGCCTCTGCTCCACCCTTTGTCTCTGTAACTCTTCCCATAAATGTTTTGTTCCCCCTTCAAAGAAGAACCAAAGTATCCATAGTTTTGTCTTCCTCTTTGAGCTTTGGTCTGTGAATTGTGTCTTGGGTATCCTGAGATTTTGGGCTAAAACCACTGATCAGTGAGTGCATACTATGTGTGTTCTTTTGTGATTGGGTTACCTTGATCAGCATAATATTTTTCTAGTTCCATCCATTTGCCTAAGAATTTCATGAAGTCATTGTTTTTAATAGCTGAGTAGTACTCCATTGTGTATCACATTTTCTGTATCCATTCCTCTATTGAGGAAAATCTGGGTTCTTTCCAGCTTCTGGCTAGTATAAATAAGGCTGCTATGAACATAGTGGAGCATGTGTCCTTATTACATATTGGAGCATCTTCTGGGTATATGTCCAGGAGTGCTATAGCTAGGTCCTCAGGTAGTACTATGTCCAATTTTCTGAGAAACCACCAAACTAATTTGCAGAGTGGTTATACCAGCTTGCAATCCCACCAGCAATGGAGGAGTGTTCCTTTCTCCACATCTTCACCAGTATCTGCTGTTACATGAATTTTTGAACTTACCCATTCTGACTGGTGTGCGGTAGAATCTGATGGTTGTTTTGGTTTGCATTTCCTTGATGGTTAAGGGTGTTGAACATTTTTAGGTGCTTCTCAGACATTTGGTATTCCTCAGTTGAAAATTCTTTGTTTAGCTTTGTACCCCATTTTTTGATAGGGTTATGTGATTCTCTGGAGTCTAACTTCTTGAGTTCTTTGTATATATTGGATATAGGGTTGATAAAGATCTTTCCCCAACTTGTTGGTAGCTGATTTTTTAAAAATATGTATCTTCAATCTTTTTTTACTGTCTAGCTGTTACCGCCCCCACCCCCACCCCCACCCCCACCTCAGTCAGCCCTCTGGCAGTTCCTCATCCCATTCCTCCTTCCCCCCAGCCCCGGTCTCCAAGAGGATGTTCCTACCTCCTACTCCACCCCACCCTGCCAGGCTTCCCTACTCCTTGGGGCCTCAAGTCTCTAGATTGTTAGGTTCATCTTCTCTCACTGAAACGAGACCAGGCAGTTCTCTTCTGTATATGTGACAGGGGCCTCTGACCAGCTAGTGTATGCTGCCTGGTTGGTGGCTCAGGATCTGAGAGATCTCAGGGGTCCTGGTTAGTTAAGACTGTTGGTCTTCCTATGGGGTTGCACACCCCTCAACATCTTCCAGCCTTTTCCTAATTCAACCACAAGGATCCCTGACTTCAGTCCATTGGTTAGGTGTAAGTATCTGCCTCTGTCTCAGTCAGCTGCTTGTTGGGTCTCCTGGAGGACAACCAAGCTAGGCTCCTGTCTGTAAGCACACTATAGCATCAGTAATAGTATGAGGCTTTGGAGCCACACCTTGGACTAAATTCCAATTTGGGCCTGTCACTGGACCTTCTTTCCTTCAGTTTCTTCTCCATTTTTGTCCCTGCAATTCCTTTAGACAGGAACAATTCTGTGTCAGTTTTTAACTGTGGGATCTCATCCCTCTACTTGATGCCCTTTTTACTGGATGTGGATTCTACACGTTCCCTCTCCCCACTGTTGAATATTTCATCTAAGGCCTTTGAGTCCTGGGAGTCTCTCACCTCTCAGGTCTTTGGTACATTCTAGATGGTCTCCCACCTCCCGCATCCTGAGGCTGCATATTTCCATTCATTTTGCTGGCCCTCAGGGATTCACCCTGTAGCCCACCCAATCTTATGGGGGCATTTTCTCAACTGAGGCTCCCCCCTCTCAGATGAAGCTAGCTTGTGTCACATTGGCATAAAACTATCAAGCATGCTCTCCCACCACAAAATTCTGCTTTCCATGCATAACTAGAAGTTACATGGCTCCATAGTGACAAATCTATAATCATTGGTAAATATTTAAAGATATGTACAAGTGATAAAGTGGCCTCTCCATTCTATATGCTAGGATAGGTGTCATTTCCCCATAGACGGAAGAACAATATCAACCAACCAGAACCCCCAGACCTCCCAGGGACTAAACCTCCAACCAAAAAGTACACATGGAGGAACCATGACTCCAGCTGCATATGTAGCAGAGGATTGGATTGTTGAACATCAATGGGAGGAGAGGCCCTTGGTCCTGTGAAAGATGGATGCCCCAGTGTAGGGGAATTCCAGGACAGGAAAGCAGGAATAGGTGGGTGGAAGGGGGAACATCCTCAAAGAAGCAGGTGGAAGGGGGATGGGATGGAGGGGTTTTGGAGGGAAAACCAGGAAAGGGGATAACATTTGAAATGTTAGAGAAAAATAATAATAAAAAATAAAAGTACTAAGATTGACTTAAGTCATTTTTTTTTTGAGACTACTCATTAGTCATCATGTTTCTAGTACAGACTGCTCTCCTGAAAACATACTCGCTAAGTCTTGGGAAAATTCCTAGTGAAATCTAGCCTTTCTGTTTTCACAAGAGGTGGATCCAAGTATAGGAATATTTGAAAGGAGAGGTAAGATAATCTAGTAACTCAGAAATATTTTTCAGATATTTCTGAAATGCTTAAGTGTTAGCATGCATGTGCTTCTGTTCAAATGTGCTCTGCTAAAACTTCAATTGAATCATCATAAAAATAAAATAGAAGATGCAGGGCAAAGGATTCTAGACCATTCCTTAATCACAAACCCCTATATAGGATACAGTATTTTCTGGATGATTCTATCATTTCCTTAGATATCTCTGCCATTACTGAACATGATGGGAAAGTAACATACTCTCTTCCTTTGTGTCACCTCTCAGATCTCAATTTTCCACTTCCTCCATCTGGAAATCAAACCTTTAATATAATAAAAAATGATTACTCTTCACAGAAATCTAGAAATTTCCAGCTTCAACTGAAGAACTATGCTAATGATAATACTTGTAGCACTTTTATATTACTCAATAAAATAATAATTCCACCAGTTTCCTGTTTTATGAAAATACTATAATCACAAAAACTGATAATTTTATCACAGCAAAAGTCAAGACATATCATTTCTATTGTCTACCATGTTTTAAAACAAATCCATAACTGATAAAAATGAAAATGTTTGTAATAATACATCAGGTATTGCTCTCATGATTAGGCTTCAATATTTCTATACCTTATGGTTCATGCATATGCCTATTAATTATATTCTATAATGTAAAATATTTTCTTTTTTTCTTATTTATTTCTCCATTGCTATGATAAAACACCATGACCAAGGCAACTTATAAAAGAAAGCATTTAATTGAGGGTGCTTATGATTTTTAAGGTGAGAGTCCATGATAGCAGAGCAAAGATATGTTAATATGAACAGCTGACAGCTCACAATTGGATTCACAAGCAGGAGACAAAGAGAGGACACAGTAGAACCTCAAAGCCCAGCTCTAGTCACACGCCTTCTCCAACAAGGTCCTTTTCAAACAGTTCCACCAACTGGGGACCAAGCAACAAATATATGAGTGTATGTAGATTGGGGGCATTCTTATTCAAACCATCACAATTACCTTCCACAAAATTTATTGTTACCTGTAATATAAGTAACTATGAAATGGAATTATAGGGCACCTCCTATAGTATTAAAATAAATACATTTCTGCCTTAATTTTTATATACATAAAACTTCTGGGAGAATAGGTTTCACATTGCTTATATAATAGTGTGTAACTTTTATAAGAACCCATTGCTTTTATCAGAAAAATGATATTCAGGAAAGAAAGAAACTTTGATCACCTATATACTTAGAAATATTTTGTAAGTAGTATAACTTCTCCTTACCTCTATTCCTTAAAAAAAAAACTTTAAAAATAACAGCTTCTTATAAATGTTTTATATAAAATGTAATTCTGACATACTTTCTAAAAATGTATACAATAACTTCAAATTCATGAATGAAAGCAATATTTGTTGTTCTTCTTCTAAGTGCAAAGGCAAAGTACACGCTAGCCCTACACATGACTAATGAACACAGTAAACTGTTTGAAACGAACACTGTTAGGATAACATATATTTTCAAAATGAGTCTAACACCCTATTCTAGAGAAATTTAATAATGTATCTACTATCTTATTGCTCATGGTAAACTTATGAGTTAAAATTTCTTTAGACAGAAAAAGTTATGCATTTGTAGTGTCCAGAAAATCATTCTATACAATGCTAGCAATAATGAGTATGCTTCAAGAATGCCATAACTCCTCAAAACCCATGTTGAAAGCCTTAGTTTTGCATTAACAAAATGTGTTATTCATGATATCAAGCTGGGAATAATACATGAGTCACAGTATGTTTTATGAGTAAAGACCTGAAAGAATATGTGAGGAGACTCAGAACATGAAACTTGTGTTGTAGTTAGGAGGAAGCTTGTCACTCAAGGTCCTGAGCTCCTAGGAAGAGCTGTGTACCTTCTTATTTATAACTGTCACAATGGTGACAATTTCCACCTAATCCATTGCTTTGCCTTAAGGTGATAATAAGTAATTCAATAGCAAAATGTTATTTATGTTTTTATAAATCATTTATTAATGGATTATTTAAAGGGATAGATTTGTATGCTGGAAATGAGAGACACGACATTCTTCTCCAGGATGCACATAGTAGAAAAATCAAAATGGACAAATAACCACTGATAAGATGTTCACATTCTGGTAAGTGACCTTACAGCCTTGCTCATGAAGGCAACCTTATTGTGGTGATTTAAATGAGAATGGCCCTATAGGTTCATACATTTTAATACTTGGTTCTTGAGGAACAAAATACAACTTTCTGAATAAATAATCTCAGAATTTGAACAACTTTGCATGTCTTATATTCTTAAGAAGTGTTTAAAGATTATACTATCTAATCTCTTGAGTATTGTGATCACAGAAACAGTCTTGAAAGCCTTTGAGGGTTTGTGAAAGTACAGACTAAATAAAATTCAGAAACCATTTGCATACATTCCTGTAATGAGTTCTTGTGCTATAATGAATTGTGCCCACTGTAATGTTAAAGTTATGTGGATACTCACATCTAGAATTTTTGTCTTCCGAAAAGTGAGGACTCATGCCTTGAAAGGCCCAGGTGTGCTGAAACCAGTTTTTCATTTTACATTACTTCTTGGCCCCTTAAATTCAATTCTGTAACTCAAAATGCCTCGAGATTTGATCTGTGTGTTGTCCAAATGCTGTCAGTAGCCTAGTGAAAGATTTAATATTGTTTATTGCCAAATATGTCTCCAAAAGTTTTAATCCTCTTATCTCACCATTACTAGTTTGTAAAACAGGCTA
The DNA here is from genome assembly GCF_000001635.26 of Mus musculus. Classification (NCBI taxonomy): domain Eukaryota; kingdom Metazoa; phylum Chordata; class Mammalia; order Rodentia; family Muridae; genus Mus; species Mus musculus. The sequence continues at coordinate 83,279,074 of NC_000068.7, forward strand.
ATGCAATAATGGAATCAGAGTGAGTCAATTCAGAAGTGATTTTAAATTAGAGGAAGGGAACTTGTCAGCTGTTGAAGTCTTAGCAGAGTCTCTCAAACTTCTTTTCCAAACTTTTAAGAAGAGTAAGACCCAACGACCTGGTTTTGGTAACATTTATCAATCAGGGCACTGTGAAGAAATGTCGTTGCTTTGTCTAAATTTGATGAAGTTTAATTTTATCTTAATTCTTTTTTACACAAGAGCACATTCTGTGTACTAGCCCAACCTTGAGTTCACAGCAATCCTACAACCTCAGCTCCTGAGTAGTAAGTTTGCCAAGATGCATCACCACATCTGGCCTTACTATTATCTTTAAAGGAATTAGAATATTCTGAAAATTATCAATTGAGAGAACCATGAATCTTGAAAAAATTCTAACATTAATTCAGACCAGTGATCAAGCCCTGGTCTGAATGTTATAGATGAGTTAGAGTTTGGAAATATACTCAATAGTAAACTGCATGCTTATCATGACTGAGAGATAGTATTTAATCCCCAGCACCAATCATGACACCAATATTATAAAGACATTTATTAGGTGGGTAGCAATTAAAATTAACTCACTATGAAGTAAGATCAAATTACCTTCTTAGAATTTATAGCCCTTCCGGTCCACTTGAGCACCTGGGTGCCTTGCCAGCGGAGTCTCTGGACACCCGCAAGGAACCACACAGGATTCCCCACAGTATCCTAAGACCTCTGGTGAGTGGAACACGGCATCTACTCCAATCCAATCGCGCAAAACCTGAGACTGTAATTACCTAGGGAAGCAGACAACCCAGCCTGACCTGGGGCACAAGTCCCTTCCAGTCCACTCGAGCACCGCGGTGCCTTGCCAGCAGAGTCTCCAGACACCTGCAAGGACCCACACAGGATTCCTCACGGGATCCTAAGACTTCTGCTGAGTGGAACACAACTTCTGCCAGGAGGCAGGTTAGAACACCAGATATCTGGGCAACTTCCCTGAAAGAAGAAAGCTTGCCTGCAGAGAATACTCTGACTACTGAAACTAAGGAGAGAGCTAGCCTCCCAGGTCTGCTTATAGAGGCTAACAGAGTCACCTGAGGAATAAGCTCTAGCCAGAGACAACTATAACAGCTAGCTTCAGAGATTACCAGATGGCGAAAGGCAAATGTAAGAATCCTACAAACAGAAATCAAGACCACTCACCATCATCAGAATGTAGCACTCCCACCCCACCTAGTTTTGGGCACCCCAACACAACCGAAAATCTAGACCCAGATTTAAAAGCTTATCTCATGATGATGGTAGAGGACATCAAGAAGGACTTTAATAACTCACTTAAAGAAATACAGGAGAGCACTGCTAAAGAGTTACAGGTCCTTAAAGAAAAACAGGAAAACATAACCAAACAGGTAGAAGTCCTTAGAGAAAAACAGGAAAACACATCCAAACAGGAGATGGAAATGAACAAAACCATACTAGACCTAAAAAGGGAAGTAGACACAATAAAGAAAACCCAAAGTGAGGCAACGCTGGAGATAGAAACCCTAGGAAAGAGATCTGGAACCATAGATGCGAGCATCAGCAACAGAATACAAGAGATGGAAGAGAGAATCTCAGGTGCAGAAGATTCCATAGAGAACATCGGCACAACAATCAAAGAAAAATACAAAATGCAAAAGGATCCTAACTCAAAACATCCAGGAAATCCAAGACACAATGAGAAGACCAAACCTACGGATAATAGGAGTTGATGAGAATGAAGATTTTCAACTTAAAGGGCCAGCAAATATATTCCACAAAATAATAGAAGAAAACTTCCCAAACATAAAGAAAGAGATGCCCATGATCGTACAAGAAGCCTACAGAACTCCAAATAGACTGGACCAGAAAAGAAATTCCTCCAGACACATAATAACCAGAACAACAAATGCACTAAATAAAGATAGAATATTAAAAGCAGTAAGGGAGAAAGGTCATGTAACATATAAAGGCAGGCCTATCAGAATTACACCAGACTTTTCACCAGAGACTATGAAAGCCAGTAGAGCCTGGACAGATGTTATACAGACACTAAGAGAACACAAATGCCAGCCCAGGCTACTATACCCGGCCAAACTCTCAATTACCATAGATGGAGAAACCAAAGTATTCCACGACAAAACCAAATTCACACGTTATCTTTCCAAGTATCCAGCCCTTCAAAAGATAATAACAGAAAAAAAAACAATACAAGGACAGAAATCACGCCCTAGAAAAAGCAAGAAAGTAATCCCTCAAAGAACCAAAAAGAAGACTGCCACAAGAAAAGAATGCCAACTCTAACAACAAAAATAAAAGGAAGCAACAATTACTTTTCCTTAATATCTCTTAATATCAATAGACTCAATTCCCCAATGAAAAGACATAGACTAACAGACTGGCTAGACAAACAGGACCCACCATTCTGCAGCTTACAGGAAACCCATCTCAGGGAAAAAGACAGACACTACCTCAGAGTGAAAGGCTGGAAAACACTTTTCCAAGCAAATGGTCTGAAAAACAAGCTGGAGTAGCCATTCTGATATCAAATAAAATCGACTTCCAAACCAAAGTTATCAAAAAAGACAAGGAGGGACACTTCATACCCATCACAGGTAAAATCCTCCAAGAGGAACTCTCAATTCTGAACATCTATGCTCCAAATGCAAGGGCAGCCACATTCATTAAAGACACTTTAGTAAAGCTCAAAGCACACATTGTACCTCACACAATAATAGTGGGAGAATCAAAACACCACTTTCATCAATGGACAGATTGTGGAAACAGAAACTAAACAGGGACAGAGTGAAACTAACAGAAGTTATGAAACAAATGGATCTAACAGATATCTACAGAACATTTTATCCTAAAACAAAAGGATATACCTTCTTCTCAGCACCTCAGGGAACCTTCTCCAAAATTGACCATATAATTGGTCACAAAACAGGCCTCAACAGATACAAAAATATTGAATCGTCCCATGCATCCTATCAGACCACCATGGACTAAGGCTGATCTTCAATAACAACATAAACAATGGAAAGCCAACATTCACGTGGAAACTGAATAACACTCTTCTCAATGATACCTTGGTCAAGGAAGGAATAAAGAAAGAAATTAAAGACTTTTTAGAGTTTAATGAAAATGAAACCACAACATACCCAAACCTATGGGACATAATGAAAGCATTTCTAAGAGGGAAACTCATAGCTCTGAGTGCCTCCAAAAAGAAACTGGAGAGAGCACATACTAGCAAATTGACAACACATCTAAAAGCTCTAGAAAAAAAGGAGGAAAATTCACCCAAGAGGACTAGACTGCAGGAAATAATCTAATTCTGGGGTGAAATCAACCAAGTGGAAACAAGAAGAACTATTCAAAGAATAAACCAAACGAGGAGTTGGTTCTTTGAGAAAATCAACAAGATAGATAAACCCTTAGCTAGACTCACTAGAGGGCACAGGGACAACATCCTAATTAACAAAATCAGAAATGAAAAGGGAGACATAACAACAGATCCTGAAGAAATCCAAAACACCATCAGATCCTTCTACAAAAGGCTATACTCAACAAAACTGGAAAACCTGGATGAAATGGACAAATTTCTAGACAGATACCAGATACCAAAGTTAAATCAGGATCAATTTAACAATCTAAACAGTCCCATATCCCCTAAAGAAATAGACGCAGTCATTAATAGTCTCCCAGGCAAAAAAAGCCCAGGACCAGATGGGTTTAGTGCAGAGTTCTACCAGACCTTCAAAGAAGATCTAATTCCAGTTCTGCACAAACTATTCCACAAAATAGAAGTAGAAGGAACTCTACCCAACTCATTCTATGAAGCCACAATTACTCTGATACCTAAACCACAGAAAGATCCAAAAAAGATAGAGAACTTCAGAACAATTTTCCTTATGAATATTGATGCAAAAATACTCAATAAAATTCTCGCTAACCGAATCCAAGAACACATTAAAGCAATCATCCATCCTGACCAAGTAGGTTTTATTCCAGGGATGGAGAGATGGTTTAATATACAGAAATTCATCATGGTAATGCATTATATAAACAAACTCAAAGACAAAAACCACATGATCATCTCCTTAGATGCGGAAAAAGCATTCGACAAGATCCAACACCCATTCATGATAAAATTCTTGGAAAGATCAGGAATTCAAGGCCCATACCTAAACATGATAAAAGCAATCTACAGCAAACCAATAGCCAACATCAAAGTAAATGGTGAGAAGCTTGAAGCAATCCCACTATAATCAGGGACTAGACAAGGCTGTCCACTCTCCCCATACCTATTCAACATTGTACTTAAAGTCCTACCCAGAACAATTCGAAAATAAAAGGAGATCAAGGGGATACAAATTGGAAAAGATGAAGTCAAAATATCACTTTTTGCAGATGATATGATAGTATATATAAGTGACCCTAAAAATTCCAGCAGAGAACTCCTAAACCTGATAAACAGCTTCGGTGAAGTAGCTGGATATAAAATTAACTCAAACAAGTCAATGGCCTTTCTCTACACAAAGAATAAACAGGGTAAGAAAGAAATTAGGGAAACAACACCCTTCTCAATAGTCACAAATAATATAAAATATATTGGCGTGACTCTAAGGAAGTGAAATATCTGTATGATAAAAACTTCAAGTCTCTGAAGAAAGAAATTAAAGAAGATCTCAGAAGATGTAAAGATCTCCCATGCTCATGGATTGGCAGGATCAACATTGTAAAAATGGCTATCTTGCCAAAAGCAATCTACAGATTCAATGCAATCCCCATGAAAATTCCAACTCAATTCTTCAACGAATTAGAAAGGGCAATCTGCAAATTCATCTGGAATAACAAAAAACCTAGGATAGCAAAAACTCTTCTCAAGGATAAAATAACCTCTGGTGGAATCACCATGCTTAGCCTAAGGCTTTACTACAGAGCAATTGTGATAAAAACTGCATGGTACTGGTATAGTGACAGACAAGTAGACCAATGGAATAGAATTGAAAACCCAGAACTGAACCCACACACCTATGGTCACTTGATCTTCAACAAGGGAGCTAAAACCACCCAGTGGAAAAAAGACAGCATTTTCAACAAATCATGCTGTCACAACTGGCAGTTATCATGTAGAAGAATGTGAATCGATCCATTCCTATCTCCTTGTACTAAGGTCAAATCTAAGTGGATCAAGGAACTTCACATAAAACCAGAGACACTGAAACTTATAGAGGAGAAAGTGGGGAAAAGCCTCGAAGATATGGGTATAGGGGAAAAATTCCTGAATAGAACAGCAATGGCTTGTGCTGTAAGATCGAGAATTGACAAATGGGACCTCATGAAACTGCAAAGCTTCTGCAAGGCAAAAGACACCATCAATAAGACAAAAAGGCCACCAACAGATTGGGAAATGATCTTTACCTATCCTAAATCGGATAGGGGACTAATATCCAATATATATAAAGAACTCAAGAAGGTGGTCTCCAGAAAATCAAATAACCCCATTAAAAAATGGGGCTCAGAACTGAACAAAGAATTCTCACCTGAGGAATAACGAATGGCAGAGAAGCACCTGAAAAAATGTTCAACATCCTTAATCATCAGGGAAATGCAAATCAAAACAACCCTGAGATTCCACCTCACACCAGTCAGCATGGCTAAGTTAAAAAATTCAGGTGACAGCAGATGCTGGCGAGGATGTGGAGAAAAAGAAACACTCCTCCATTGTTGGTGGGATTGCAGGCTTGTACAACCACTCTGGAAATCAGTCTGGCGGTTCCGTAGAAAATTGGACATAGTACTACCAGAGGATCCAGCAATACCTCTCCTGGGCATATATCCAGAAGATGTCCCATTTGTTAAGAAGGACACATGCTCCACTATGTTCTTAGCAGCCTTAATTATAATAGCCAGAAGCTGGAAATTACCCAGATGCCCCTCAACGGAGGAATGGATACAGAAAATGTGGTACATTTACACAATGGAGTACTACTCAGCTATTAAAAAGAATGAATTTATGAAATTCCTAGCCAAGTGGATGGACCTGGAGGGCATCATCCTGAGTGAGGTAACACATTCACAAAGGAACTCACACAATAAGTACTCACTGATAAGTGGATATTAGCCCAAAACTTAGGATACCCAAGATATAAGTTACAATTTGCTAAACACATGAAACTCAAGAAGAATGAAGACTGACGTGTGGACACTATGCCCCTCCTTAGAATTGGGAACAAAATACCCATGGAAGGAGTTACAGAGACAAAGTTTGGAGCTGTGACGAAAGGATGGACCATCTAGAGACTGCCATATCCAGGGATCCATCCCATAATCAGCTTCCAAACGCTGACACCATTGCATACACTAGCAAGATTTTGCTGAAAGGACCCAGATGTAGCTGTCTCTTGTGAGGCTATGCCGGGGCCTAGCAAACACAGAAGTGGATGCTCACAGTCAGCTAGTGGATGGATCACAGTGCCCCCAATGCAAGAGCTAGAGAAAGTACCCAGGGTGCTAAAGGGATTTGCAACCCTATAGGTGGAAGAACATTATGAACTAACCAGTACCCCGGAGCTCTTGACTCTAGCTGCATATGTATCAAAAGTTGGCCTAGTCGGCCATCACTGGAAAGAGAGGTCCATTGGACACGCAAACTGTATATGCCCTAGTACAGGGGAATGCTGGGGCCAAAAAAATGGGAATGGGTGGGTAGGGAAGTGGGGGGGAGGGTATGGGGGACTTTTGGGATAGCATTGGAAATGTAATTGAGGAAAATATGTAATAAAAAAATCATATTACAAAAAAGTGCAGTGATTAAAATCACTTTAAAAAAAAGAATTTATAGAACATTTTAAACTCTTCGTTAAAAGGTGAAACAAAGCTGGATTAAATAATTTCAAGTGACTGTGATCCCAGATATTTGAGGTCTGAGGCATGACATTCTTGAATTTAAGAGCATCCTTACCACCACAGTTAGCTTCTATCTTAAAAGACAAATTAAAATAACAATATCATAATATTGCTTTAAATCACTTCTTATAGTAATGGAAATGATTAAAAAAACGTGCTAGAAACAATGATTTTTAAAGAAAAAAAACTAAAAGCAAGTAAAAAAGCAATGCTAGGCTTTCAATGCTTTCCTTTCAACAGAGTGATTTATGGTTAAGAAGCTAATTAGTGTTTAATATCGATTACTTCATCTTGAACTTTGATTTTTACTATTGGAGACAGCCATGTTGATCATGAGGGATACAGAGAAACAGAGCAATTAGTGTTGTTCAGAGCTGAGTCTGTCCTTAGGCTCCTGTATCTTTATAAAACTAAACATTGGGAATGTCAAGAACTATTTTGGTTTTGCCCAAGATGAAGTTATCAATAAGTCAATACTTTCTGCTTACATGCTTTCACATTGAACGGGAAGGACTTTAATTTCATATGTCAATGTTATATTTCATATCCCTGAGCAAAATCCCATTCACTTTTTTAATTTTATAAACTTTATTATTTAAAAAAACCTGCAAAGTCCTTGACCAACCCCTTATTCATTGATTCCTGTGCCATTTCATTATTCCAAGGAAATTCTCTCAGTATTTCTTTTGCTGAGGAACACGAAAATAGCAAAATGAACAAAGGCGGTCTTTTTTTTAAAAAAGGATCTTTAAGGTTTCTAGAGAAAAGCACCCGATAAAGCTCACTGTCTCTGTATCTATTAATAAAGATATAAGGAAAAGGAACACACCATCTATTCATTAGCTCCTGGATATCCCTGGGATATTTTTATTCTTTTCTATTAAATTTTGCTCGGTTGAAAGCATTGTGAAAGCTATTAAGGTTTAAAAACTCTGACATTCATAATAAGTAGGGATAGATGAAGTAAGTTGCTTAATTATAGACATTTGAGTTATGGAAATGGATAGCATCACAGTTGCTACTGTTACTTTATTTAAAAGAGAAATTACAGTGTGCAAAAATCAGTTCAGCTCTTCTGGTATAGTATCTCCCCTCCTCCGCTAGAATAATTACTATGCAATGCATCTACCTTGGCAACGGCTGAGTCTTAAATGTTCCATTTATGAGAATTTCACTTGCTTTTCTATCAAACAAAATCACTCAATATTTCTTCAATGCATATCATACTTGTATCAAGTTCCAGGTAACAAGAATCACTCATTTGATGATACCAGGATTTTTATTTCAATGGTCAAATAGCAATCTTTTTTCATCTTCTCCTAGCCTGTTTTGTTCTGAGATTATAGGCATGCATCACCACATCTAGTTCTCATCTTGCTTTTAAGATGAAATTCCAAATCCTTAATGGTCAAGTCCCTTCACAATCTTCTATCTCGGGCAGATGAACTCATATTCTACCTTTTTTTTTTTACATTAGTTCCTTGAAATTGCTGGACATTTCTGTGTGCAATTCCCTATTGCTAAAGTGCATTTTATTTTTTCCTTCATCAATTTCTTTTTATAAATTATCTCTTATATGTTGAGTAAATCTCACAACAAATAGCAGTTTTACGGCACTATTCCATCTGAATTATGTTCTAATAATCTCTTATCATTTGTAATATCTCTCACAGAAGTTTCTTAACTTGAAATTAATGGATTTTGACTCCATTCATGGAAACAGGCAGGCTAACCACAGATCTTCCATATCTCTCTTATTCAAATCCTATTACCCAGTCTCATCATCAATATTGTTGTGACCACCTCCTGAAGCCTCCTTCTCCTCCCTAAGCTCCATCTTCAGTGGATCACAGAGATCTTCCCCTCCAAACTTTCTTCCCCCAAAGCATTGCTTTATCCCTGCACTCAACTCCATCAGGTATTCCCTGGCTGCAGGCTACTCCAACCAGGGATGCGGTAGGCAAACAGCAGATCTTCTCTGTCCTTCTCCTCCTCCAAATCCAATTTTCCAATCTCATCACTAGCTCTATATCAGAACACCTGCTGGGGCCTTCCCTTTATTTATAACTGCATCTCCAACAGATCACATAAATCTTTTCTTCCAACGTTCCTCCCCATTCATCCTATTATCTCATTCTCCAATTCTAGCAGGCTTTCTCTGGAAACATATCTGCCAAGTCTGCTAAAGAAGCAAGTAGCCCAGCAAAGAGGTAGGCAAGCTTCAAGTCTTCACTCTTCCTCCTCTCCTCCATACCTAATCTCCCTGTCTCATCCCCAGGTCTGTAGCAGGCTACCTGCTATGGATTCTCCTCACTCTCTGCCCCCATTTCCAGGAGACTAAGCAGATCCTGGTGGAACACCCTCCTTTCCTTCCTCCTATAAAGATTCCTCCTAGCCCATCCTCACTCTTTTTTTTTAATTCTAGTTCTTATTTATTTGTTTATTTGTTTGTTTGTTTTATGTGAGTCCACTATAGCTGTCTTCAGACACACCAGATCTCATTACAAATGGCCGTGAACCACCATGTAGTTGCTGGGAATTGAACTCAGGACCTCTGGAAGAACCGTCAGTGCTCTTAACCACTGAGCCATCTCTCCAGCCCTCCCATCCTCACTCTTAAATATTAACTTACAATTCCAAGAAGCACACTAGAAACACCAAGTGGTCACACATATGAGGATTACAGAATAATTTCCTACCAGACAACACATAACCACCATAATCTCCCATCACAATGAAGATGAGGCAAGATCATAGCATTAAGCGCCTAAGTAAAAAATAAATGAGAGAGAGAGAGAGAAAGAGAGAGAGATCTCAAAAATAGGAACTTAACAGCACTACTGACAGCTCTAAAATAGAAAGAAATCACAATTAAAAGGAGTATACAACAAGAAATAATCAAACTTAGAACTGAAATCAACAAAATAGGAAAGAGAAAGAGAGGAAGAGAGAGAGGAGGGAGGGGGAGGGAAGGAGCGATTCATGCGGCTCTTCTTAAAGTCTTTCTTGTTTGTAACTACCATCTTTTTCTAGTCAGCCATCCTAGCTCTTTTGTTAACTGTGATGCCACCATTGTCTTTTGCAAAATAAAGGACCAGTGTTTAAGATAGAAATACATGCAGACATAATGGACATAGAAGCTAAAATTTAGAAAAAGAGTAAAACTTGTTTTTTTTCTTTAAAGTTATACTGTAAAAAGCAAGAAGAACCAATCACTTAATCTAAAATTTAGAACTCTGAAGTGATTCATTCCACTGACCATTCTCTTTTCCCAGTTCTCTTATCTTGTCAGATACACAGGAAGCTCAGGACAGTTTTGCTCATCCCTTTGTTTCTAGCAGTTCTGAGTAATGAATTCAAATAGCAGTTATTATCTCAATGCCATGACAATTGGCTAAGCTAACTACCCAGTTCACTTATCGAGGGAGCAAAACACTAGATGGCCAATAAGAATGACAGACAGAATGTATGATTGATGTGAAACACCCAGAGAATCAAGTGCTTTCAAAGAGTTAAATGTGTTCTCCATTATGGCTGACAGCTGGAGAAACTATCATTGGAAACTGAGATGAATTGTTTGCTCTGTGCAGGTGGGAGAAGAGAATTAAATGACAGACACATGAAACTGTGCTTTGCATCTTCTTGTCAGCACTACTCTGTTGGCCAAGAGTGAAATGCAATTTCAGTTGGCTTGAACGCCACAGGATTTTACATCTGAATCAACTAAGTTCTAATTATGGGCAGATTTATCTACTAATACCATCACCATAACAACCAAAACCATGCCCCATGCCTTTCATGTCTTCACTATTTCACTGAGTTTGATGAGTTATTATGTTTCTATGGCTTGGCAAAGGTTAACTAATGAGTATTAGCATTTATTTTAGTCTGCTATTAAATAATTCCTAATATTAAATACTTCTTAAGGTTCTTTGTAAATTTTCCTCATGAGTTTTCACATAAGTTTGGTCATGCTCAGATGATGATGAAGAAGAGGAGGTGGAGGAGGATTAGGAGGAGGAGGAGAAGGGGAGGAGGAGGAGAAAGAACAACAACAAGAAGAATAACAACAACAACAAGAACAAGTACAAGAAGAACAAGAAGAACAATAACAAGAAGAACAAGAAAAACAAGAAGAGAAGAACAAGAAAACAAAAAGAAGAAAAACAAGAAAACAAAAAGAAGAAAAAGAAGAAGAAGAAGAAGAAGAAGAAGAAGAAGAAGAACAACAACAACAACAACAACAACAACAACAACAAGAAAGTGAGACATCATGGGGCCTGCCTGTAATCCTAGTACTAGGAAGCTGATGCAGGAAAAGTGTGAGGATATCCTGAGCTATATTATACAGCAAGTTCCAACCCAACCCGGGCTGCATAAGGAAACCTGTTCTGAACTGAGCATGAACATATGAACATATAACATGGTCATAATGGTGCATTCTATAATCCCAACAAGGGATTCAGAAATGGAAATAGAACAATAAGTTACAGACCAGCATGGACTACATAAGGAGTTGGTGGCTACCATGAACTACCTGGGGAGCCACAACAAGAAGACTAAACTTGGATCAAATGTTAAGTTTATATGTAATACATATAGTCAATGTATGAAATAATACTCCATTAATTAGCATAACAGTACAATATAATACAAATAAATATGTTTAAAAACAAAGAAGTATAACTTTCTATAGGTCATAGATACTAACTGCTTATACTAACTGAAAAAATTAGTTAAAATGTTATCTATATCTATCCTAAGACATGTAGATTTAATACATTTTTCAGTGTTTAAATGTTTTTTTAAAGCTACTCTAATTTCTCCTTCAACACATACTTCATACCTTTTGTTCAAAGACAGAATGTCCTCAACAGATTTTTCTGCCTTAAAGTTGATGGTGACTCCCACATCAAGGCTTCGCATGTTGACCCCTAGATTCTCTTGTGCATTAGACAGACAGAACCCAAAGAATCAATTCAGTTGTTAACCTGTGTCTCCAAACAGTATATACAAACATGAGTAAGACTCAGCCCACCCTGGACTATTATTTTCCTATGTGTTATCTATTCTGGTCTTCTGTATTTTTAGATAAACTTTATCCCTTATTGGTTGACAGCTATTAACACACATACACATGCACAGACATGCACACATGCACACCCAGTCACATACACAGATACACATTCATATATACATACATACGGACATACATACATACATACATGTATACATATATACATACATACATACACACATACATACATACACACAAACTCACACACACATATATACACACAAATTGTGACTGGGTGTCCTTGTAACGTTTCGCCAGCAAAACACACTCGGACAACCGGATCTGTCTACGGCAAAGCTTTATTGCTTACTTCTCAGGAAGACCCCGAACCCGGAAAATGGAGTTGCTTAAATACCCCTCTGTGTGACGTGTCAGCTCCTGATTAGCTGCTCACCCATCACCCCACTATTACACCCCGGGATGGGCAGTGACTTGGCACGAATTTACTCCAGCACCTGCGCACATTGCTTGTTTACTAGTTAGGCACTGAGGAAGCCAGCGCCATCTTGTAATGGCGATTGTGCACGGCTTCCCACAACTAGGTCTGTACTAACTACAAAGATGTTCTGCTGATATTAAACCTCGCACTCTAACGGCTTTGTCTTCTTTGAAACAGAATATTCCTCTATTTCTTTCACACCAATGTCAAAGTCCAAAGTCCAGGCAAAATTATCAGAGCTTTATAATTTTGCTCATAAATCTCATGTGAGTATATAATTAAGATTATATATAATCATTGTGGGTTAATATAAATGGTATTTATGGGGGTTGTGTTATCATTATCATCATCATCATTACAGTCCAGCATTTATTCCCCTCCTGGTCTACCTTCTGACTGTTCCTCATCCCATTCCTCCTACTCTGTCTCCAAGATGATGTCCCCATCCTGTCTCCCCCACCCTACCAGACCTCCCCACTCCTTGGGACCTCAAGTCTCTCTCGAAGGTTAGGTGCATTTTCTCTTACAGAGGCCCTACCTCTTTTTTCAGTCCTGTGCTGTATATGTGGGGGGAGCCTCAGACCAGCTCATGCATTCTGCCTGGTGTATTTATGGTTTTTATTATAATTCTGTCTTACTAATTTCTGGAAAGCAATTGATTTTGCACATTCATCTTGTACCTAGAAACTCTAGTTGTTTGTTGAAGTGTTCCTTTGAATTCTGGCTTTCCACGTGGATTAGAGGATAATCTGTGAGCAGAGGAGCAGTTTTATCTCTCCATTTCTAACGGGATACATCTTATTTTTCAGCTAGAATTGTCTCCAAGATTCTGCAGAGTAGTCGTGAGGTTCCATCTTGCTTTGTTCCTTCAGGTTGTTCTTGCCTGATGGAAGCATACACACTGTCAGTTTCTGTGGAGAGCCGTGAGCAATTGCCATCACGAGCCTCTGCTGTGCCTAACTGGTAAACAAGTAATGTGCGCAGGTGCAAGAGTGAATTCGTGCCAAGTCACTTCCCATCCCGGGGCGTAGTAGTGGGGTGATGAGTGAGCAGCTAATCAGGAGCTGACACGTCACACGGAGGGGTATATAAGCAGCATCATTTTCCTTGTTCGTTGTTCTTCTTTCACCTATGCAATCAATGCTCTCCCAATAAATGTGTGCAGAAGGATCCTGTTGCAGCGTAGTTCTTCCTGGCCAGTTGAGCGCGTGCAAGAAGTTCCCTTCTAGGAACTTTTAATACTACACTCTCAATTTCTGACAAGTTTATTACTTGTTTCTTTTCATTTAATCTAAAATTCTTATTAAAAGATTCTTTTCTGATAGGTACTTGAAGTATGTAACTCAACCTGCAAGTAATAAGGTGGTTTTCCGCGTATGTTACTGATTTCTAGTTCAACTGTGATCTAAAAGCATTTTATCATTTTCATTCTTGAATATTTGCTATGGTGTGTTTTATGGCCAAGACTATGGTTCGTTATGATGGATGCTGCATGTGCACATGAAACATCATATTCCACTGACTGTGCATGAGGTTCTCTGCTGCTGTTCACTGCAAGCATTTGAAAACTGAATTACTGCAAAACATTTGGTAACTGCATTGCAGAGTTCACATGGTTTTTTAAACTGGTTTCTGCCTTCCGGATATGCACATTTCTGATGCAGAGGAACTGACATCTTCAACAGCAAAAGTGAATTCAACTATTTCCTCATACAATCCACATAGGTTAACACTGTTGTTTGTCATATACCAATAAAAATTACCATGTATCCTGAGACACTCTACCACTTCATTATCATAGCCCTGTTATCACTGATAACTTTCCTTGTTCTAAGTTAGTTCAGATTGAAATTAACATGGTTACTCTCGTTTTATTTTGATAAATATATCACAGTATATCTCTCTCCATGTGTTTGCTCTTAATATATCATCCTACTTGCAGTGGAATTCTTTCTTTTTTTCTTTCTTTTTTTTCTCTCTTTTTTTTAAATTTAATTTTGCTGTTCTCAGTATGTCCTGACCACAGTTTCCCCTCTCTCCCTTTCTTCCCAGTCCCCAAACCTCCCCTCTTTCCAAGACTCAGTCCTCCATTTCCCTTCAGAAAAGAGCATGTCTCCCAGAGATAGCTGCTGATCATGACACAACATGATTCAATGAAACTAGGCATAAACCATCATATCATGACTGAATGAGGCAACCAAGTAGGAGAAAAGGGGTCCTAATAGGAAAAAGTCAGAGACACCCTCACTCCCAATGTTAGGAGTTCCACATGAACACCAAGCTACACAACTGTAACAATACACAGAGGACCTAGCAGAGACTCATGCAGGCCCCTTGATTGCTGGTTCATTATCTTTGAACCCTTAGAAGTTCTACTTAGTTGATATCTGTGGGCAATGTTCTCCTGGTGTCCTCAACTTCTCTGGATGCTACAATTCTTCCTCCCCATCTACTATAGGGTTTCTTGAGCTCCAAGAAGAGGGACCAAGTGGAGATCTAGGCTCTCTCTCCACCTACTCTTTGGCTGTGGGTCTCTTTATCTGCTCTCATCAGCTGCCAGATAAAATGTATCTAATGTTTGGGCTAGGTACCAATTTATGAGCAAAGGAGATACCATTAGGGATACTTTTCCTATCATAGGTTTCTGGGATATCTAGCCTCCTTTTCCTAATCATCTAGGCAGTGTTGGCCATGGAGTCCTTCTTGTGATATGGGCATTAAATTAGACCAGGCACTGGTTGGACACTCCCACAGGTTCTGTGCCTCCATTGCCCTAGCAAATCTTGTAGACGGGACAGATTGTAAGTTGAAGATTTTCCAGCTAAGGTGGTGTCCAGTACCACCATTAGAAATCTTGTCTGGTTACAGAAAATAGCTAGTTCAGGCTCTGAATTCTGCTTTACCAGGAGTCCTCACTAGTGACATACATAAAATACTACACTAGGTTTCAATGTCGCCCTTCCCAAGGGCCCTCCAATTCCAATAATTAAGTCCCATTCTGACCCTCCATTTCTTCCCTCACCAACCTTATTTCTCCTGTTCCCATTGCCACCCTCCCTTAGTCCACTTTCAATTTTTTCTTCTATTTCCCCTTCCAAAATAGATCCATGCAACCCCCTTTCATTACTTAGCCTCTCTGGGTCTGTGGATTGTAGCATGATCATCCTTTACTTTATATCTAATATCTACTTATAAGTGAGCACATACTATCTTTGTCTTTCTGGATCTGTGTTACCTCACTCAGAGTGATTTTTTTTCTAATTATATTCATTTGCTTGCAAATTTCATTATGCCAGTTTTTAACAGCTGAATAAATGTACCACATTTTCTTTATCCATATCTAGGTTGTTTCCAGTTTCTAGCTATTATGAATAAAGCCATCATGAGTATAGTTGAGAAAGTGTCTTTGTGGTTGGATGGAGCATCTTTGGGTTTCATGCCCAAGAGTGGTATTGCTGAGTAGTACTGAGGTAGATGGATTCCCAGATTTCTGAGGAACTGCCTTGTGGGTTTCCAAAGTGATTCAAGTTTGCACTTCCACAGCAATGGAGAGTTCTGTAGTGGGTTTGTTATACTGGATCCTATTTTTTAACCTATACTGATAATTTACTTCTCAATTGGTTCATTTAGATTACTCACATTCAAAATGAATTTTTATATCATTGAATTAATAAGGCATCATATTTGTTACTAGTTTCTTTTTGTTACTAGTTTCTTTTTGTCATCCTTGTTTTTTAGTTCTATTTTTGTCTCCTTGAATAAAACTGAAATTTAATTCATCTCTTTACTCCTCATTCAATACTGTGTTTTGTTCATCTAGCATCTTTCAAGATTTTCTCTTTAACATTGATTTTCTATGACTTGAAATGATACACCAAAGATGTGGGGTTTTTTTTTTTTTCCTGTTTTGCAATGATCCTCCTGGGTTTTCACTATGCCTCCTGCATCTGCAGTTTATACTGCATGACAGTCACTTAGGGAAAAACCTTTGTCATTATTATTTAAAATATTTCTTTCACTATTCTTTATCTGTCTAGTAATTATTTATCTTTTATAACTGTCCCATAGGCTGTAGATATTCTCTTCCTTTTTTGTTCATTTTTTTTCCAATTTCCTTTTCAGTTTTAGAGATTCTGTTGTGATAGCCTCAAGCTTTAGAAATCCCCCAGCCATATCCATTCTGCATACAAGCCATTTAAATACATTCTTCATTTTTAATTTGTTACAGCATTTTTAGCCCCTAGCATTGCCTTCAGTCCTTTATAATCTCCATTTCTCTCCGAATAGTACCCACTTATTTTTTTCATTCTGTCTGAATTATCCATTAGAGGCCTTGGCATGTTCACCACAGTTATCCTAAATTCCCCACCCACATAACCATTTCCAGCATCAGGCCATGTCTAAATATGTTTCCCACATTTGTTCTGTGTGCTTAGAACTTTTTAATGTTCTTAAGTTTTTCTCAATAGTCAGATACAACACACCAGGTTTTAAAACTGCTGTAGTTAGACTTTTGTTAAAGTGTTGATAGGGCACTGGGGAGAAGAAGAAATCTTTAGTCTTATAAGTAGGTCCCAGTCTTTCGGTAGCCTCATATCTCTGGACAATGAACTTCACATATACTTCTTTATAATCTGTCAGTAAGCTGACATGGAATCCAGAGCAGTCTCCAGTTAGATACATCTAGTCTATTCTATGGAAAGCTAAGAAGTGGTTGAGTTAAGTACCTCCCTTCCATCAAGTCAGTTAGGTAATGATAAAACTACAGAAATTTTGTCTGGTTAAATAGTTCCTCCTGAAGATAGACTTTATTAAAAACAGAACATTCTGACACATTGTGGAATACTCCCCACTACCACCTCTGCCTGGAGCATCAAGTTTTATCTGATACTTATTATGAAGACAAAGTAGAAGTCCAAAGGGTTAAGAAAACACCTGTGTAGGAACCTTCACAATTGAGTCCAACTAGAATCCACTCTTTCTCAAGCAGTGAGCCTCCATTAGTTCTCCAGTTACATTTCAGGTTTCCTACCCCAGCTCAGGTAGCCACAGTGAATTATGCAGTACCTACTTCTGATACATATGCAGCTAGAGGCACGAGCTCTGGGGGGGGGGGGGAGGTGATTAGTTCATATTGTTGTTCCACCTATAGGATTGCAGATCCCTTTAGCTCCTTGGGTACTTTCTCTAGCTCCTCCACTGGGGGCCCTGTGATCCATCCAATAGCTGACTGTGAGCATCCACTTCTGTGTTTGCTAAGAGAGGTCCATTGGTCTTGCAAACTTTATATACCTCAGTACAGGGGAGCACCAGGGCCAAGAAGTGGGAGTGGGGGAGGAGGGTAGTGGCGGGGGTGGGGGGGGAGGGTATGGAGGACTTTTGGGATAGCATTGGAAATGTAAATGAAGAAAATACTTTTTAAAAAAGTACCTACTATTAGCAACATAATTTGGTCTTTTGCAAAATAATGTCACTTTCTGCTTGTTTTGTCTACATTGTGTTTTACTTTTACATAACATGACAACTGCCACAACTGGGAAAAGATTTCCATAGTTCAGATCACATGACATTTCAGGAGCATATTTGAAGTCCTCTCAAGCTGGAAACCCTGTTTGAAGCTCTCTACAGTCACTAATAATTTATTCTTAATCTTTTTGTTTTCTATAAAATATAAAAGATGTTCACCGTGCTGGAGGATTGGCTTAGTGGTTAAGAACACTTGTTGTGGCAAAGGACCTGAGTTTGATTACCACATCACCACCTTCTCATTCTCCATCAATGTGTACTAAACAGACAGACATGAAGGGAGAACACTTATAAAATAATAAAATAATAAAAATAAATGTAAGACAGATACTTATAAGTGTATGCCTAGATTTTACATTAACAAAAATTAAAGCTTATAGGTAATATACTAAAGGACTTCATCTATAGATATAACTATAAATACCTCACTATCATCTCTACTGGTAACACAACTGACTAAGCAGTGAGACTACAGGCCAAGGTTTTGGTAGGTCTTGGCCAAGGGAACTGTTTTCTTTTCCCCTGTAAGAAAAATAAAAATATGAATGGTTAAACATTAGCAAAAATTGCTTTGGAATAGTGTGTTTGACAAACACATCATACAAGCAAATTTAAAACACAAAGCCTAACCATCACCTTAAATGTTTCTATGGCTACTCATTGCTTATAAACAGAATATATATCCTTTAGTAAAGCTTGTTAATTACCTCTATGACCTAGACTCTGATTTGGACCCTACCTTTTCTTCAGTCTTGACTCATTCTACTTTATATTTCAGTTCTACATGGAACCCCTATTGAGACATCACAATTTCCTGAACTGTGACTGTTTCTCACATTTTTAGAGTCTTAAGACTAGTGTTAGTATTTACTTATCCATATGTGGGTACATACAAGGGAATATTTCATACCAAAGATAATTCAGAGTCATCCACCTGTAAGTTATAGTTACAGCCATAGAGAAGAATGACATATTGGAACAACATGACACTGTGGTTGGCTTTATAAGGCTGAATGTTGTCAATATACATCTTTTTCTTCAGTCTTGACTATTTCTGCTTTGTATTCCAGTAATACATATGGAAGCAAACAGAAACTACAAACAAAAGCATCACCAACAGGATATAAGAGATGGAAAAGTAAAGCTCCGGTGTAGAAGATACAATTGAAACTGATGCATCGACAGAGGATAGGTGTCCGCCCAGCCTGGGAGGGCTTTGCCTGAGCATCTGCGGGAGACATCTTGGTTCCCAGACCCCACCGAGACTACTCTGCACAGGTGAGAGTGTGGACTAGAGAAGCTAACAGCTTCTGGGACAGGTCCTGTTTCAGGCCTTCATCTTCTGCCAGGAGGCAAGTCTGAACACCGGATATCTGAGCACCTTCCCTGAAAGAGGAGAGCCTGCCTGCAGAGAGTGCTCTGACCATTGAAACTCAGGAAAGAGCTAGTCTCCCTGGTCTGCTGGTAGAGAATAACAGAATCATGAGAGGAACAAGCTCTAACCAGAGACAAGTATAACAACTGACTCCAGAGTTTACCAGATGGCGAAAGGCAGACATAAGAATCTTACGTCTCTCTCTCTCCTTCCCCCCTTCTCTCCTCTTGGCCATGACCGCTCTCATTCTCTCTCTCTCTCTCTCTCTCTCTCTCTCTCTCTCTCTCTCTCTCTCTCTCTCTCTCTCTCTGCCTTTTCTCTTTCCCCCTGCCTTTCTACAATAAAGCTCTAAAACCGTAGACTTTCTCTGTTCATCAAGGCTCGCTGTGCTTGGGCAATGGGATAGACTTTCTTCCTTTCTTCTAACGAGTTGTGCCCAATCTCCCATCAGAAGGCCTTCCTGTGCTCCAGCCACAGACCTTGATATCTCTAGAACAAAAAGAAGCAAACACAATTAAGAGGAGTATAAAGCAGGAAATAATTAAACTCAGGGCTAAAATCAATCATTTAAAAACAAAGAGAATAATATTTTTTAAAAATCAACAAAACAAGAGCTGGTTCTTTGAGAAACTCAACAAGATAGACAAACCTTTAGCCAAATTAACTAAAAGACAGAGAGGCAGTATCCAAATTAACAAATTCAGAAATGAAAAGGGAGAAATAACAACAGAAACTGGGGAAATCAAAAGAAGACTTAAGTCTTACTTCAAAAGCCCGTACTCCACAAAATTGGAAAATCTAAACAAAAGGGATAATTTTCTTAATAGATACCACTTATCAAAGTCAAATCAAATCAAGGAAACAACTTAAATAGTCCTATAATGCCTAAAAAAAAAAAAATCGAAGCAGGCATTAAATACCTCAAAAAGCCCAAGATCAGATGATTCTAGCAGAGAATTCTACCAGACTTTCAAAGAGAAGCTAATACCAAGATTCCTTGAACTATTCCATAAAATAGAAACAGAAGGAACACTGCCACAAAGCATTCTATGAGATTGTAGTCACTCTGATGCCTAAACCACAAAAGGACTCAACAAGAGAAAGAATTTTAGATTAAATCCCTTATGAACATTGATGTAAAAAAAAAAACGTATTAAAATACTTGCAAACTGAATCCAAGCACACATCAAAAACCATAAACGAGTAGGCTTCCCATCAGAGATGGATGAATGGTTCAATATATGAAAATCCATTAATGCAATCCACCATATGAACAAACTGAAAGAAAAAACGCATGATCATCTTATTAGATGCTGAAGACTTGAACAAAATCCAAAACCCCTTCATGGTAAAAGTCATGGAGAGAATGGGATACAAAGCATATACCTAAACTTCATAAAGGCAACATTCAGAAAACTGATAGTCAACATAAAATTAAATGGAGAGAAACTAAAAGCAATTGTACTATCAGAGAAAGACAATGCTGCCCATTCTTTCCCTATATATTGAATACAGTATTTGAAGCTCTAGCTAGAGCAGTAAGATAATTAAAAGAGACAAAGGTGATACAAACTAGAAAGAAAGAAGTCAAAGTATTGCTATTTACAGATGATATAATAGTATGTATTAGTGACCCCCAAAATTCTACCAGAGACTTCCTACAGCTGATAAAACCTTCAGTAAAATGGCTGGATATAAATTTAACTCAAAAGATCAGTAGTCCTTTATTCATACAAACAATAAGCAAGCTGAGAAAGAAATTAGGGAAACAACACCCTTCATAATAATCATGAATAATATAAAGTATCTTGGTGTAATTTTAACCAAGCAAGAGAAAGATGTATATAACAAGAAATTCAAATCGGAAGATATTAGATAAAAATGGAGCAAAGATTGGGGGAATAGCTCACCAATTACTGGCCTAACTAGAGATCCACCCCCATGGGAGAAAACCAACCTCTGATACTATTAGTGATACTTTGATATGCTTTCAGACAGGAACTTCATCCAGCAGCCAGTGGAAACAGATACAGAGGCCCACAGCCACATATTAGGCAGAGCTCAGGGAGTCTTGTGGAAGTCTAGGGTGGAGGTTGAGGTTGAGGGAACTGGAGGGTCAAGGATACCACAAGAACCTACAGAACCAACAAACCTGGGCCTGTGAGGGCTCCTATAGACTGAACTACCAACCAAAGACCAAGTGTGGACTGGGCTTTGGCATCCTACACATATATAACAAATGTGCCACTTTGTCTTCATGTAGATCCCCTAACAATAGAATCAAGTGCTATCTCTGACTCAGGCACTGTTGCCTACCTTTGGATCCCTTTCCCCTAGCTTGGCTGCCTTGTTTGGTCTCAGTTGGAAAGGATTGCCTAGTCCTGCTGTGACTTGATGTGCCAGAGCAAGGTAGTACCAAAGGGAGTCTTCTCCTTCTCTCAGCAGAAGAGGAAAGGGAAATGAGGGAAGTAGGGGAGAAGGGGGGACTGAGATGAAAGGAGATGATCAGGAGGTAAAGTTAATTAATTAATTAACTAATTAATTAATTAATTAATTATAGAAAGAATACATGGGTATTTGTGCATATATATTTCTAAACTCTTTGACAAGTCTGGATAAGCAGGGCTGTAAGAATGGTGGGTTGAAAAATATGAATTCAGTTCCCTTTAAAACTTTTGAATAATTTGGTCTTACATAGGACAATGTAGGAAAAGAAGCCAGGAAGAAAAGCAGAAGCATAATGAAAGAGAAGGAATGTAAATGTGTGCTTGAGACTTCAGTAAAGCATGAGATGAGATGGTCTCCAAAAAAAAATATTATTTATAAGGTGGGTGAAAATTGTTTGCCACAAAAATAAAGATGTTATACTCAAAAATCCCTCCTGCAGACACATAGCCTCCCTTCTAAACTTAGTCAGTTAAAGGCTTGAGGGAGGACAGTATATTTCTTGCTGTTCACTTTATGTAAGTCTAGGGAAAAGGATGAATTTCACATTTAAATCAATACAGTCACTAGAGACACTTTGTGATAGTTTTAATTAACAATTTCACACAGATCACACTGGCCTGTGCACATTTCTATGGGAGATTTCATTGATTACGTTCACTGACGTGGGAAGACCTCCCATTTTGGGTGGTACCATTCCCTAGGTTTAGATCCTGGAATGTCTAAGCACTGAGAGAACTGAGCACAAGTAAGCATGAATGCACCCTCTCTGCTTTAGCTGTGGGTGGGACTAGCTGCTTTCAAGTACCTGATTGACTTTCCTCAATGATGGACTGTAATACAGAATCGCATGGCAAAACACTCTTCCCTTAAAGTTGTTTTTATTGAGATATTTCATCACAACATCTTAAATATGGCCAAGACAAGCCCGGTAGTAGAGGGGAAACAAGGTATAGGCTGAAACAAAGCACTCAAGCCATAGGCTAGAAGAGAGAATCTCCTAAGAACTTACACACTGAGTGATTCATGAAATGTGTCAGGAGAACCAGATCCCGAGGCTCAAACCTATCTATCTCTGAAGTGACAACAAGATCCAAACCAATTATCAGTCTGTACCAACGTTTCCGAAAACTTCTACCATCACCCGATGCTAATAGATATATGTGTGAATTTACAGCATATCAACAAATACATCCTCATTTGATGTTTGACTAAAACTAGCAAGAGTAGAAGTACAACTTTGAGATTGATCAGTGTATTATTTTCTCATTATGACAAAATACTTGATTAAAACCAATGTATAGAAGAAAAGGTTTGTTTTGACTTGTGGTTTCTGTGTGTGGTTTTGAGCCCTGTTGAATCAGGTCAGGTACAGTGTAACGGTGATGGGGGTACGTAAAAGAATAACAATGATCACTTTGTGCCAACTGAGAGGTAGGGGAGCAAGAGGGAAAACAGGAGAGACAGGGAGAGGAACTAGATAAGGAAAGGGCTCAGAACAAAATGGAAGCCCAGTGGTCTACTTTCTGTCACTGAGACATGCCTCTCAAAGCTTCTACCAATCCCCAATAATTTCATGACAATATGAATCTGTCAGTGGATTCATCTATCATGGAGGTCCACATAATCTGATCCCATCTCAAAACTCCTCATCTGTGAGCATGACATGGGAATAAAATGTTCAAAACATACACATTTGGGGAACAGACTTTATATCAAACTTTGTAACAGTGGACAAAATTTCATACATTGCTGATGACTACCAACTACCCAAGGTGAAGTATAAAAAAGTTCTGTCAGGGCGAGATGGTTCAGTGGGGAAGAGTATTTTATTGTGCATGCATAAGGATCTAGGTTTAGATCCCCTGAACCAATGTAAAAGATCAGTCCATCAGCAATGCATACCTGTAGCCCCAGCACTGAGGGGAGGTAGAAACAGGGTAGGTGAGACTTTTTTGCCACCAGTCTTTCCAGGAAACAATGACTATGTCTAGGTTTGGTGGGAGGCCTTGTCTCAAGGAAATAAGACAGAGAGCAATAGAAAATGCCCAAAATCATCCTCTGTTTTCTGCACATGTGCCCATGGGCATGTGAACTGATATATACACATGCATACACACATGATATATACACACTACACACACACAAACACAAACACATACAAACAAGCATACACACACACAAGGAGACAAAATTAAAAGTACTGTTAGGAAATATGTTAATTATTAAGCCATTCAACATTATAATTCTATAAACCAATGTCTTTTTATTATAGTGTCAAAATGTGCCAGTTCTAAAATTGATCATCATTCATAAAGGTGTTGCCAAAACACATTAAATATTTTTTTAAATTCCCCCAGATAATAGGACTATGAAAAATATCATTTTGCCTCCCTTCTGTTCATCCTTATGAAAGTTTTCATATAATATTTTTTATTTTTATTAGGAGACAAATCATTTTAATTGTTCGTGAACATCTTAATTGCATGGATGTAGCTAGAGATAAAATGCATTTCTTACCATAGTTCCAGGAGTATTCCAATGTCTAAAGTTAAAGTCCTGCTAGCCTTTCAAACCCAGGAACTACTGTATCAGTTCTCTTATTAGTTTTACATTTTCTAACAACTAGAAAAAGGACTGGGAAAATAATCTGTCGACAGTACAGTTTAGATTTCTCCTAGGGCACAATTTCTTTAGGCATCCCCTGAAAATGCTGTTGCTCATTACCCGTCGCAATTGGAGTTGGATATTTCTCACCCTAGGTGACTTGATGCTCGGGCCTGCCAGGCTGCTGCATATTTCTCCTCGAATCAGTGTCAGAGACAGCCTGTGCAGTCACCATGCGTTTGTAATTGTGTTGTTAAGAGTAGAAATAAGTGAAACCGGGGGAAATCTGCCACCACTCTGCTGGACAGAGCCTGGCCTCGAAACCTTTAAGAGTGTCCAATAAAGATCAAATTATTTCACTGAGGAGAAATAGACAAAACAGTGCCAGGCTGTCAACAGGGAGGAAAATAGAGGTGTCATTTCTAGGTAATTTAGGAGACTGAATACATCTCTCTCAGGCAACTTGTATGGGGAACAGGGTTTAAGTGGGGGGGGGGTGTGATTTCAGAGACAAAAAGCAGAGAAAGACTGAGAGAGTGTGTGCTAAAACTTACAGGACTCATTTTTTTTAGGAAGCCATTCTGCTTCTAAACTTTAACATCTATTATTTTTCTTTCTCTGGTGAACAATGCTCACATAAGCTTTTAGAATGTCACACAAATTTGTTCAAATGCACCATCAACCCCTGCTTTAACAATAGAGAGACTCACACACATGCTAGAATGCAGCTTGAATTCTCTCTTTTCTGTGAAATATTCCCAGATCATTCTAGACATAATTTTATGTTCATATTTTTGTACTGAATTTATATCTTTGTTTAAAAAAAAAACTGTTGCCTATTGAAATAGACCGTATATACTCCAGATAGAGACAATCTGGTTTGATCTTGATTTCCAAAGGCAAAGCAAAATAAATATTTTTGAAGCAAAGATCTTAGCAGTGTGGCTGCCTAGTTCAAATTCCTCCAACGATGACTAAACAGATTCAGGAACAGGAACAAAAGCGTTAAGCCTCCCCTTCTTAAATATTAAAACCAAAACAATGATGAATACCTCCTCATAGAGAGACTGTAAACATGGATTCACAGAATATTTTTACTATAATTTTCACTAGCCAACTGCATAATAAATATTTAATAATAGCACCTCCTCTTTTAATGATAAATGGTAGCTTTGCTTTTGTATCATGAAGTAGATTCATCTATGAATGATAACTACAACAGATAAGAAAATACATAAACTTAAATTTCTTTACATTAATGAGTATTTTACTATAGCAATATTGCCAAATCTTTACTTACTTTAAAATAAGTACAGTATCAAAATTTCTATTCTATGAAAACACAAAGCATAATTAATTTACTATTTTTTCAGTGTTATCAAAATCTAGTCTTACATATAAAGGTCAAGCAATTGAGCCATATTTCCAGCCTTCATTTTGCTTTACTGTTATTGTTGGCATTATTATTATTTTGAAATATATCTTACAATGTAGCCCAGGCTGGCCTCAAGCCATGATCCCATGATCCTGCCTCTCAAATGTTTATAGTTGTACACCACTACATCTGAGTCATTTAATTTTTGAGATTTTATGAAACGTTCTTTAAAACAACTGGAAAATGTAATAACACTCATTGTCAAGTTTCTGACTGGAAACCATAGATCGATATATTCCTAAAATATCCCTCTTTATTAGGAATTGTTTCCTTGGGATTCTTATCTACAATAAAATGGTCTAATCTGAACTGTTAAATTTGAATTCTGAGAGGAGTTCTGCAAGCAGTGATGGAGATGAGGTGACAAATGACTAAGGTTCTAGCTCTTTGACTTGATTTTTCAGTTGCCAATGCATCGTTAAATGTTACCTACGCCATTCTTTTAAGAATAGTCAGTCTATTCAAATATACACTAGTCATTGAATACCAAGACAAACTAGGACAGGTTTAGGCTGTTCTCATACCAAGAAAAAATATTTTGAAACACTTTGATGAAAGTATTCTTCAAGTTAGAAAATGTACAATATTACTACAGAAAATTAATGAAATTAAAATATACACAACATGGGTAGAAAATCTAGAAGTGGCTCAAAGAAGTAGTATGTATTCAATTCAAACATCTATGGGAACAAATCACCAGCCATGAAATCTTTTCCCAGTTCTTTAGATGATATCAACTGAATTCATCTTAATTGTAAGGAAGTGCTTGGATTGATCCATTTAGGATTACTTCCTGTACCTCTAAACTACCTTTGAATTAAAAAGGTGAAATGCAATGATGACTTTGTCAGTTACCTTTAAAATAAATGTGTGTGTGTGTGTGTGTGTGTGTGTGTGTGTGTGTGTGTGTGTGGGTACATACACACTGAAGTATGTACATCAATTAAACCTAGTGTTGTCTCAGGAAATTGGGGGACGCTACATGCAACTTGGAATTACAGTGAGAAGCATGATGATGGAATAAATATTTCTAAAGTTCAACACGAGGAGAGGAGATTGTCACCCAGAAAATAAAGAATGGATTTTTTTTTTCAATATATTACCTTTGAAGATAGGACAAGATAGAAAGTCTCTTGTGAGACTATGCCGGGGCCTAGCAAACGCAGAAGTGGATGCTCACAGTCAGCTATTGGATGGATCACAGGGCCCCCAATGAAGGAGCTAGAGAAAAGTACCCAAGGAGCTAAAGGGATCTGCAACCCTATAGGTGGAACAACATTATGAACTAACCAGTACCCCAGAGCTCGTGTCTCTAGCTGAATATGTATCAGAAGATGGCCTGGTCAGTCATCAGTGGAAAGAGAGGCCCATTGGTTGTGCAAACTTTATCTGCCTCAGTACAAGGGAACGCCAAGGTCAAGAAGTGGGAGTGGGGGGGGGGGAGCGGGTGGGGGACTTTTGGGATAATATTGGAAATGTAAATGAAATAAAGACCTAATTTTTTTAAAAAAGAAAGTAGCATGAAAAAAATGTGGATAATAATTCAAAGAAAATTACTTACAAGTCCTTTAGTATTTGTGGTTTGAAGCCATTTTTCTTGTCATGTCATGTGAGGTGCTTAGTTAAATAACCAGCAAGGTACATTGGAAGTGACTGGTTTGGGAATAAGTTTATATGAACAGAAGCCCCAAGCTCATTCCAACTGTTATAAATGGGCATCAGTGTACAAGGTGTGTAAATCACAGTCCAATTAGGCTTCTCTCCTCCAGAATCTCATTGGAATGATAAAATAAATATTTAAAAATTCAATAGGTAAATAAAATCATATTGTCATTTAAAAAACCTCAGAAATACTATAAATATATTGAAACAATGCACATGTTCAGAAAGAAGATGACTGACAGACCTGAGGAGCTCTACATCAGCAGGCAAAGAGGCTTCACTTCCAAATCCAAGTCCCCAGAGGAGACTTCCGAGAAAACTTGTACCTTTTTAATAGGAAGAAAGAAAGCCACTAGGGTAACGAACCAGGTAATTAACCAAAAGATTATAAAAATCAACCATGTACATTAAGAGGTTGACCTGCGCACTAAACCTTAAGATAATACTTTCTGGTGCCTCTCTCGTGTGTACTTTAACTTACAACCACTAAAACTGGGCACTGAGGGTGAAAATGAAGGAAAGGGAGTTTCCAAAGAAAATTAAACCCAAACTAAAGTATCTGATATAGCACCGAGGAGCAGTGATGGATTTCAAAGCAGTCAGACATAAGGAAAAATGCATCTTCTGACCATTGCAGGGTTCTAGACACTGGGCCTTCTTTGCAGGGAACAAAACAAGAAATGACAAGTTGACTTTTATGTTGGAGGGCAGATGCTGGCATGCTCCATTAATAAGCAAATGCAGGTTTAGATGAGTTTTGTGTGGGATTTGTCAGAGTCAGGTCCTGTAAAAAACAGTAAAGAGGAAAGTGGGAGAGTGTAGGGGAGACACCAGAATAAGGTTGAGGTTTGACCCCAATAAAATGAATGATTAAAGGAAGATTAACATGAACATTCTCATGCTATGGTGCAGGTTTCTGAGTCTGCAGTTGAATTTTGAAACGAAATCCTCATCATCCACAGAGCTTCCAAGGACAGGTTTTGCTTAATATGCCTGTGGATATAGCCACCTGAAATGAAAATATAGTCTTTGAACATGCTTTATGATAGGTTTCTGAGTTCTCACACAATGCCCTCCCTGCTTATGGAAGGTATGGAAAACACACCTTCCTGACTTTCACACAGGCACAATAATGAATGATCAAAAAACATCATACACAATGGAAGGATAACTTGTGAATGTTTGTAAGAACAATGTGCATATAAACACACACACACACACACACACACACACACATATGTGTATGTGAGTGTGTGTATGTGTGTGTGTATTCTACTTCACTCTGACTTACTATTATAAGTCTATGCTAAATCAATAACAAAAATGTTAAGTAAAATAATGAGAAAGGACTTTTTTGGAACAAAGCATCTAATGGCATCAAAGCATCTTTATTCCCTCATTCACTGTGAAATTGTTCTCTTGTGTAAGTTAGATGGTGACAAGAGAAAGATCTAAATACCAGAAGATATTTAAACCACACACACCTAAAACTTTGCAAGTTTGTTCAGTAAAGTCCCTTCCCTGTCCTGTTCCTTGTAAATTATATAATGTGCTTCTGTTTGGATCAAAGGAAGAATACTACATATAGGATATTGGAGAATGACAAGAACACAAATATTCTTTTGAATCAATTTGGGAAGGAAGTTAAGAACTTTGGTAACTTTCTATGGTTGGTCTTTAATTGTTAATAAACTATGGATAGAGATTTTTGTATTTCTTACTCCCTTGTTAATCACTGTTCTCGAGGAAGCCTGTGTTGTCACCAAGTAAGCCAAGTACTTTTCAGTTCATTTCCAAAGCCGTACTCAAGGCTACATTTTTTTTTTTTTTTTTTTTTTTTTTTTTTTTTTTTTTTTTGCTTAGCAGTCTAGCAGTCAATACCATTGCCCTCTCTGGTATCACAAAACATATAAAATGCTCCCTCTCTCTGTCCCTGTCTCTCTCTCTGTCTCTCTCTCTTTCTCTTTCACCCTGTCTCAATCTGTGTGTTTCTGCCTATGTCTCTGTCTCTGTCTCTGTCTCTGTCTCTGTCTCTGTCTCTGTCTCTCTCTCTCTCTCTCTCTCTCTCATTCTTAAATTAGCCTTTACAGATTTTTTTAAACTTCATATAGATTCTTTGTGAATTTCCCATTATGCAACCCAATCCCACTCATCTCCACATCTGCCCTCCACCCCTGCAACCTCCCCCACAAAAGAAAAGAAAATAAGATGTATAAAAAAATAAGTAAAAAAACATTGTGTTGTGAACGCTGTAGTGTGTCTCAGAATGCCACACAGTATGTCCATTTGTCCACACATCTTTACTTGCAAATGCCCATTGCAGTGAGTCATCAGTCTGTTTCAAGGCTTCTGGGGCTTCTGCTATACTATCAACACTAGTTCCTCACCAGGACAAGGCTACATTTAAAATAACCATGAAAGCATCTGTCCTTGGACCCTTCATGCTAGGTGACAGGAAAAGTGCATGGAAGGAAGACATAAAACGAGGTTGAAAAGCAACAAGATTGTTAATATCGAATGGATGGACGCTGGCACTTTCATTTATTTCAATGGCAACGATCCAATGTTCTTACAATGTCTTTTCTTACAAAGAAAAGGTTTGGAAAGGCTGTTCTAAATGGAGATAGTCAGGTTGTCCAGTAAAAGTGCATTTCTTTAAACTAGCATTCCTAAGCCCTGTACTAAATTTAGACCTTTTGCAGCAATACTTCACTGTTATACAAACACACTATCAGGACTCAGAAACTTGGAGTACTTCCCACTTCTGTAGAATATTTAAAGCATCATTCCTAATAAACTCATCCTGACCTTCAAGGATTCTAAATATTGATTGATCCTTTAAAATGGCAGTCGTATATATGTAAATGTCAAGTTCAGGTTGATGTGTGGTAGAGAAATTAGAAAACTTTATAGCAAGTCAGCTGAGACTATTCAGATCGTTCAGCAGGAGTCTTACTACAAAGCCATTTAGATGTAACAAAAGGCGTATTGGTTAGTGATCCAGGAGATGGAGAAAAGGCAAGAGAGCCTTACTGTCTGAGTTTTACATGCTTCCAAGTGCTCTCTCTCTCTATGCCTCACCCAAGAGCATTTCCTTCAATTCATGGTTCCCATCTGTGTATCAAACTTTGTGATACAGAATCAAATTTGTGGGGATTATGACTAGATAGTTTACATTTTTGAAGAAAATATTAAAAAAAAAAAACCACTGAGTAAGTCCATAACTCAAGCAAGCTTCACTTTCAACATTATCCCTGATAGGTTGAAATTACTTATCGTGTAAAGTAGAATGCCTTAATTAGGGTTTCATGGCTTTGAAGAGACACCATGACAGCCAACTGTTACACAGGAAAACATTTAATTGTGTCTGACTTAAAGTTATGAGGTTCAATCCATTATCATCATGGAGGGAAACATGGTTACATGCTGGCTAACATGATTAGAGAGGTAGTTGAGAGCTCTGTATCTAGGCTGCCAGGCTACAGGAAGAGCAAGATGCACTGGTCCTGACTGGAACAACTGGAACCTCAAAATCCACCCCCAGTGACACACTTATTCCAATAAAGGCACACACAATCCAACAAGACCACACCTCCTAGTATTGCCAATCGATATGAGTCTAGGGGGGGGGCTTTTTTTTTCATTCAAACCACCACACAGGGTTTTCAGTGAATTGTGTTTTATAAAGCAAGCACTATCTGAAAAGCAATGTGGAGCAGAAAGGAGAGCAGCAGTGCCCAACAGCTCATCTGATTCCAAGACTGAACAGTTGTGGGTTGCAGAGGTGAGTCAGCAGCTAAGAGCACTTGCCTTGTACACATGAGGAGCAGCATTCAAAGACCGACTTAAGTAAAAGCTGAGTGCCATCCTGTGCCCACCTACAACCCGTAGCTGAAAACTGAAAGTTCCAAGTTCAGCATGAGCCTCTGCCTCACTGGAACAAAGAAGAGAGTGGTAGCCTCTATACGTACACATGTGAGCAGACACCATTCATATACCTCGTACATGTACATATATACATACACAAGATGTTTTTAAAATTGTGTGCCATAGGGCTAGAGAGATGGCTCAGTCGTTAAAGGTTAGGCTCAGAACCAAAATTTTGTGCCGTATTTAAGGCACAAATTTCCCATTTTGTCTGGCCAAAAAAAAAAAAAAATGACACTAAACAAGTTTTTTCTCCCCACCCCCTTTTATTGAAAATAGATTATTTTCTCACATAGTATACTCTGATTACAGTTTCCCCTCCCTCTGCTCCTTCCAGTTCCTCCCCATATCCCCTCCCACCTGTATCCACTCTCTTGCAAATCAAAACAGTCCTGAGATTCCATCTCACACCAGTCAGAATGGCTAAGATCAAAAATTCAGGTGACAGCAGATGCAGGCTAGGATATGGAGAAAGAGGAACACTCCTCCATTGCTGGTGGGATTGCAAGCTTGTAAAACCACGCTGGAAATCAGTCTGGCAGTTCCTCAGAAAATTGGACATAGTACTAACAGAGGATCCTGCAATACCTCTCCTGGCCATATATCCAGAAGATGTTCCAACTGGTAGGAAGGACACATGCTCCACTATGTTCATAGCAGCCTTATTTATAATAGCCAGAAGCTGGAAAGAACCTAGATGCCCCTCAACAGAGGAATGGATACAGAAAATGTGGTACATTTACACAATGGAGTACTACTCAGCTATTAAAAAGAATGAATTTATGAAATTCCTAGGCAAATGGATGGACCTGGAGGGCATCATCCTGAGTGAGGTAACCCAATCACAAAAGAACTCACATGATATGTCCTCACTGATAAGTGGATATTAGCCCAGAAACTTAGAATACCCAAGATACAAGATACAAAGCACATGAAACTCAAGAAGAACGAAGACCAAAGTGTGAACACTTTACCCCTTCTTAGAGTTGGGAACAAAACACCCATGAAAGGAGTTACAAAGACAAAGTTTGGAGCTGAGACAAAAGGATGGACCATCTAGAGACTACCATATCCAGGGATCCATCCCATAATCAGCCACCAAAGGCAGACACCATTGCTTACACTAGCAAGATTTTGCTGAAAGGACCCAGATATAGCTGCCTCTTATGAGACTATGCCGGGGCCTAGCAAACACAGAAGTGGATGCTCACAATCAGCTAATGGATGGATCACAGGGCCCCCAATGGAGGAGCTAGAGAAAGTATCCAAGGAGCTAAAGGGATCTGCAACCCTACAGGTGGAACAACAATGTGAACTAACCAGTAGCCCCTGGAGCTCCTGTCTCTAGCTGCATATGTATCAGAAGATGGCCTAGCTGGCCATCACTGGAAAGAGAGGCCCATTGGTCATGCAAACTTTATATGCCTCAGTACAGGGAATAAGATAAAACAGAAATGATCGCATCAAAGTTAGACAAGACCAGCAGAAGGAAGAAGCCTACGAACCAGACACCGACTCGTTAGCATGCTCAGGAATTCCACAAAAACACTAAAGAGGAACCAGACGTGTTTTGGCCCTGTGAATGCCACTTCAGTCTCTAAACTGGTTTCTTTAAGTTGGTCTTAATTAGCTCCTAAAATAGCTACCACTTTTTTAGAAAGTAGATACCTAAGTTGCTTGAATAGAACCACTTAAAACTGTTAATTTCTTCTGGTTGAAGTGAACCATGAAAAAGAAAAAAAAAAAAAAAAAAAACTACTGAGGCATTAAAGAAAGACTTGATCAAGAAAGTTTGATAAATTTTCTACCCATACCATTTCTGCTAGGAAATGTGGGAAATGGGAGGGGTCCTTTCAATACACACAAAATCAGGGTTTGACCCACACAGCAACTTTAAGGGAAAATCTAGTTCCTTCTGGTTTTTCAAACAGCTGAAACTCTCTGGCCTGAGTGGAAACCCAAAATTCTAAGCTACCCAAAATTAATTCAATTGGGTCAGCCCATTGCCTGGTCAAAGAACTACTTCTCAGGAAGGTGGGACCACCCTAGGAAGGTGGACTGACCTAATATCCTGCTAAAGAGATAGCACAGTGATTATTTCTTTAATGAGATAATGTATATTCTTCCCCAAATTCCTGCTCCTGGCCATGCCCCTG
Organism: Mus musculus; assembly: GCF_000001635.26. Classification (NCBI taxonomy): domain Eukaryota; kingdom Metazoa; phylum Chordata; class Mammalia; order Rodentia; family Muridae; genus Mus; species Mus musculus. Next base: position 83,312,662 of record NC_000068.7, read on the forward strand.
CCTTCCTCATGAAGTTTAATGAGGTGACCCACCTGAGTCCTAATTCACAAAGGGGAAACTTTTTTTTTTTCTGTCTCTTTCTTTTGGATGCTGGCCAAAACCTAAGTATGTTCTCTTTGGAACTTTTTGAGCTTCTAAGATTCAGTTAGCCGGCCATGTGTTTTTTTTATTTAAATTGTTTTTGAATAACTTTCGCTTTTCTTTGCTTTCCAATTTTTCCTACCTTCTTATTTCTGTAATCCACAGAGAGCGCTCACATGTTCCCTGCACCCCTAACCTGAAGAGTTAATAACCTAAAAGCCTCACCTGGCCTGAGAACCTCCAGACAGGAAAGGTCACTTGAGCTGTGTACAGTGAGGATTCTACAAGCTTCTGCTAAGATCATCACACCAGCCTCCACATATACCACCTTGAGACCGCAAGGAACTGACTTGCTGATGAAACCTCCCCCGCAAAAGCCCCCTTGTCTGCCCTGTAAAACCCAAGTCCTCTGTGCCACATGCCAAGTCTCTCTATTTCCATGGAGAGACTTTGGCCCTTCTATTGCTTTAAAGAGGTTAAGTATCCTCTCTCTTTTATTTTCACATCCCATCAATCAATTCTGACCTGATCTAACATAATCAGCATTGCTACTGATAGCACAAAGGGGAAGAATAGATATTGAAGAGACAATACACATGCTCTGCCTCATAAACAGATCAAGATGTCTCATGCTATTTATGAGAATAGAGACAAGGGTTTTGGTTTTTTTATTTTATTACTGTATATGTATGGATGTTTTGCCTACCTGTATGTCTATAGATCACATACATGTCTGGTGCTCTCAGACCAGAAGAGAGAGTCAAGATGCCCTGGAACTGTAGTTACCAAAAATTGTGATCTACTGTGTGGCTGCTAAGAACTGAACCTGGGTCCTCTGGGAGAACAGCCAGTGCTCTTAACTGCTGAGCTACCTCTCCAGCCCAGAAATTCTACTTTTGTTAAGGAAAGAATTTGGACTGTCTCAGTAGTAATGCTTACCTAGCTTGCAAAAGGCCCTCAGCTTGATCTTTGGTACTGTGAAATAAAAGAATAGTTCATAACTAGAGAGTCTAGAATACTTAATTCAGCCCTTTGCTGTGCTTGCTGGTCACATAGAGGCCAACAGTACTTTGGATTTTGCAGAACCTGCACACCTTAGTTTATTCAACTTTTTAATGGATTAAATATTATACAATTTTTAAGCATGTTAAGGTTGTTTTTTGTTTTTAAAGGCTATGATAAACTAGAGTTAAGCTAAACATGGGATTTTGCTAACATTTGCCAAAATTGTATTATCTCATGAATAATATACCTTCCCAGTGAGAAATCACTCCACATACTTAGAGATTAATAGAGGAAAAGCTCTTTAGTATTAATATCACTTTGTCTAACTCTAGCTACTGCTCAAAGAAGAGCTAGCCTCAAATAGAATGTTCTACTAACTTACATACACGTGAGGCATATGCATTCCACATAGAATGTCATCTTTAACCTCTTTGAACAATTTAAACAAATACAGAAGATTGCAAACCTGGCTACTTGAGCATATGGAAGATTAATACAGCAAAGATATTGCCAGAGTCATTTCTTAAGTACACCAATGCTGTTCTTTTCAAATAGTTGTGACCCAGTTGATCTTGCCCACTTGCCAGAATTATATTTTTCTGATGAGAGCACATAGGACTTAAAGTCAGACCAAGACTTACTGATAATTGTGTCCCTGTGCTGCCCTGCTTAAAAGCATGTTCTGTGATATGGGGATGGGCCTAATGGATAGTTTGTAAGTAAGGGATGTGTAAATGCTTACTGCTGAATAAAATCACCCTTTTTAGTCCTTTCTGAACTTTGGATGGCTAGTTCCACTCAGTTGTTTGACTCAAATTCCTTCCCGCACTGAATGCTTAACCTGGCTTCTCTCAGTTTCTCATTTTGTTGCTCTGCTTGTCCTCAAACTAACTCTGGCAATCTGTTCTAATCTTCTGGCTCCTTCTCATTCTCTGGCTTCAGCTGCCTCTGCTGACGGCACTGAACTGTGTGAACTCACAAACAAACCGAACTCCACTCCACTGCACTGACTGACCAACTCTCGGTCTCCCTGCTCTACTCTTTTTTTTTTTTTTCAATTTTTTTTTTTTTTTTTTACTTTTCAAACAATTTTATTTCTTTCTTTTTTTACTACGTATTTTCCTCAATTACATTTCCAATGCTATCCCAAAAGTCCCCCATAACCTCCCCCCCCCCCACTTCCCTACCCACCCATTCCCATTTTTTTGGCCCTGGCGTTCCCCTGTACTGGGGCATATAAAGTTTGTGTGTCCAATGGACCTCTCTTTCCAGTGATGGCCGACTAGACCATCTTTTTCAATTTTTTATTAAATATGTTCTTCATTTACATCTCAAATGCTATCCCGAAAGTCCCCTATACTCTCACCCCACCCTACTCCCCTACCCACATACTCCCACTTCTTGGCCCTGGCATTTCCCTGTACTGAGGCATATAAAGTTTGCAAGACCAATGGGCCTCTATTTCCACTGATCACTGACTAGGCCATCTTCTGCTACATATACAGATCGAGTCACGAGCTCTGGGGTTATTGGTTAGTTCATATTGTTGTTCCACCTATAGGGCTGCAGACACCTTCAGCTCCTTGGGTACTTTCTTTAGCTCCTCCAGTAGGGGCCCTGTGTTCCATCCAATAGATGACTGTGAGAATCCACTTCTGTATTTGCCAGGCACTGGCCTAGCCTCACAAGAGACAGCTATATCATAATACTACTGGAAGATCCAGCAGTACCTCTCCTGGGCATATACCCAGAAGATGTTCCAACTGATAATAAGGACACATGCTCCACTATGTTCATAGCAACCTTATTTATAATAGCCAGAAGGTAGAAAGAACCCAGATGTCCCTCAACAGAGAAATGGATATAGAAGATGTGGTACATTTACACAATGGGGTACTACTCAGCTATTAAAAACAATGAATCTATGAAATTCTTAGGCAAATGGATAGTTCTAGAGGATATCATCCTGAGTTGAGGTAACCCAATCACAAAAGAACTCACTTGATATGCACTCGCTGATAAATGGATATTAGCCCATAAACTTAGAATACAGAAGATACAATTTGCAAAACACAAGAAAATCAAGAAGAAGGAAGACCAACGGGTGGATGCTCTACTCTTAAGTAGCCTCCCTTCCCTGCGCTGTTCTCACGACTGCTGAGCATATCCTATCTCTGACTCATTCTGTCAACACTTTCTCTAATTCATCACTTTGTCTGCCCCTCAATTAGACATTTTCAACCATGGCTGCTTCTTTCTACAAACTAATTTTAACTTAAAAGTGTGTAGTAAGGGTGTGTCTGTATTCCAGCCAGAGGGATTAAAGGTATGTGGAGTGTCTGAATTCCAGACAAATCACATAGACATAGAAGGTCTTTGGATGTGATTGCTTGCCAGAGCAAGGGCCATGTTGCTGAATTAAAATTCCTCTACAGGTCATATGTAGCAGAGGTTGGCCTTATCTGGCATCAGTGGGAGAAGAAGCCTTTGATCCTGTGAAAGCTCGATGCCCCAGTGTAGGGAAATGCTAGGGTGGTGAGGCAGGAGTGGGTGGATGAGGAACACCCTCACAGAAGCAGGGGGAAGGTGTGGGATAGGGGAAACCAGGAAGGAGGATAACATTTAAAATGTAAATAGATAAAATAACCAATAATTTTTTTAAATAATTCTTCTATAGGGGTGTCTTCTTTTGTTACACGTATGGAGCCTAATTAGAGGTCATTCTTAGTGAGTAACAATTAGGAAAGATTTTCTCAACAACCCTAAACTTCCATTATGGTACAGAATTTTCATTCATACCTTTTCTGACAAGTCTGATTAGTGTATATACTACTTCTAGTCACAGTAAGGCAGGGCTCCTTTGCTAAATTCCACTTTGTATAAGGTAGTGTTTCTTGCGCATATTTATTGGTAAACTCTTTATAACACTGATTTTACCACTTCAAATTGGTCCTACATCAGTATAACGGGAAATCCATTGAGCTTCTGAATGCCTCATGGGATGGAATTTCAGAATTAGAAAGTTAAGATTCAATGTGTAATCATGGAAAAACTTTTAAGAATTTTCAGATAGAACTTAAAATTGGTATCCATATGTGTTAAACTCAGTCTTAGTCAATATCCTGGGGCTATTGAATTAAGTGAGGCAATAATTATCTAAGAATCTACTTCTTTAAGACTCTATTTTACTGCTACATATATTGTATGACAATTGTAATGCAAGCACATAAAGAGAAAGCCAAGTAGCACTTAAGAAACTGAAATGCCTATCGTAAATTTAACTTCTTTGCACTGACAGTCATTTAGGTTACAGGACATTATTATAATGTCTTTCCTTGCAATCATGCCCAGAATCATCCCAACTCTAAAGTGCTACAGTGGCTACATTAGCCTGAAATTTTCAAATAGTAAATATACAGTCATTGGCATCTATTTTAAATGACACAACACCCTTGGTAAATGTAACAAAAATGCTATCGCAAGCCAAAATTGTCATTTAGCTAAGGCTATAGGAACTGATTAAACTATAATGCATGTAATGATGAAGGCTGAAGGCTTTATGTTATGCCCCTCTAACAGAAGAGTAGAAGCTGAAAAATAAAAACTCAAATTAGGAGACGCAGTAAATGCAGAAGTGTTTCATAATTCATATTACTTAATGTTTACTGTACTGTGCATTTGCTGGAAAGCTCATCCTTTAAATATATAGCTGTAGCATTAACCCAATGTTACTGCAATGTAAGATGGGAAATAAACATCTCACCCTTTACATCTAAGTCTAAGCTACCCTTGAATGGCTTCTCTACTGTTGTGTCATGAATAGAGTCTTATAACCAAACACACCTCATGAGTGAAACCATCCCTCAAGAGTCTTCGATTCCCTGTCTGCAAGCATAGTTATTTACATAATTCAAATGACACACATACACACATACACACTGCTAGGAAACTTTTGTTTTACAACCTTATTTGTTCAGTATTTCCTAAGACCATGTCTTGCCCTGTGCAGTCATATTGACCTCCCTACGGGTCTGGAGACACTCAACAAATAAACCTCTAGATTTCATTTCAGGTCAAATGACACCTGTGTGGCCATCTTCACAGCTACAGAATGGAAAGTCTTCCTTCAGCCAAAGGTTGACAACAAAATACTCAAACTTGACAAAGCTTGAGGAGCTGGAGACCAAGCTCAGCTGATAGAGTACTTACTAACACAAAACTGTGTTACGAGTGCCTGCCTCCAACACCCCTCCTTTCAAGGATACAGAACTCAAAATATATCATCATTTTTAGATTAAATATTAGAGCTATAATTATTAATAAAATGGTGATAATCATTGATATATTGATATAGCTTTTTCCATTTGCCAGGTACCACGATAAGTTCCATACATATGTTTCATTCAATTCTTTAAATACTTGTGTAAGTATACTTTGTAAGGAAAGAATTAGAGGCTTAAGCAAGTAATTATGTTAGACTCTGCAACCAGTTTGACAATTAATTGTCAAATATATAGAGAGATAGATAAGATTGATACATTAATATATTGATATATTGATATTTTTTACCATGAAAACTAACTGGTAATTTGTGTCACTTTAATAAATAAATGTCAATTCTATCACAATATCACCTTATGCCTTTCAGGATTATCAAACATCTATAATACAATCAACATTTTTTAAATGACATTTCTGTAATCCTGTTAAAGAAACCTAAATATTAAAACAAACTCATAATAACAAATTATTTTTAAAATTTATTTTAATATAATCTTTAAATTTGATTTATTAAAATTGTTATAATGATAAGCTATCGTTGGTGAATTAGCTATAAAACTATCTTAATAAATGGTTTCTCCGATTTTGGCAGAAACTTCATTTGACATTACAATGTCATTTTTGAAACAGTGAACTTAAACTACTTAGAATATCATTTTTTAGCAATTAAAATTATTGTTAAAAATAATTTCTATAGCAGGGCACAGTGGCACAAGACTTTAATCCTAGGACTCAGGAGGTGAAGGAGGAGTCTGGATCTCCGAGTTCTAGACCAGCCTGTTCTACAAAGTGAGTTCCAGGACAGCCATAGCTACACAGAAAATAAACATTGTCTCAAAAAAAAACAAACAAACAAACAAACAAATAATTAATGATGATGATGATTCATGTATTCAAATGTTTACTAATATTGAAATTAAACTAATTATAGTTAGAGGAGGAATTTTTGAGCTATATGTACTGAGGATGCAATATAGTAACACATAAATAAAATGGTATTGTTGGCTGAGTTTCAAGTCCCATGCACTACCTGAAAAACTGATTGCCTCAAAACTCTCCTACATTTGAAATACTGTGAAAGTTTTATAAGACTAAGAAGAAAGTGGCCTTTTTTTAAAAAAACACATTATCTATACATTAATTTCTGCCATTATTCTTTCTCAATTCTTTACAATAATCAATGGAGCACATTTCATTACTGTATCATGTCTTTTCTATATTATTTTAAACCCAAAGCCACAGTTTAGGATTAAGTGAAAGCTTTATTGTATTAGCCCAACCCTTACACTGTTAACGATATTCTGTTACACTTGCAGGTAGGAGCCTAGCATAACTGTCATCAAGAGAGGCCTCACCCAGAGACTGATGAAAACAGATGCAGAGTCCCACAGCCAAAGTTTAGGCAGAGCTTGGAGAATCCTAAGGAAGAGAGAGAGAAAGGATTGAAGGAGTCAGAGAAGTCAAGGACAACACAAGAAAACGTACAGAATGAACTAACCTGGGCCCATAGGGGCTCACAGAGGCTGAACTGCCAACCATAGAGCATGCGTGGAGCTGACCTAGGCCTTCTACGTATATGCAATAGTTGTGCAGCTTGGTCTTCATATGGAACTCCTAACAGGAGCAGGGCTGTCTCCGACTAAATTGCCAATCATCGGATCTCTTTGCTCTAACTGGGCTGCCTCATCTAGCCTCAGTAGGAGATGTGCCTAGCCCTACTGCAACTTGATATGCCAAGGGTGGTTGATATCTGTGGGAGACCGTCCCATTTCTGAGGAGAAGAGGAGGAAGGGTGAGGGGGGGGGGTGAGAAAGAGGGACTGGGAAGAGAGTTTTATTGTGTTAAAGTGTTATTTGATTTGATTTATTATTGCCAAAGTGTAATATTTTCCTTAATTCCTGAAAAAAATCAACCTAAATAAAAGTACAGAAGTAGGATATAGTGTTGGATACTTTGATCTAGGAAACACCATCTTCATAAGAGGGAGGGGTTTTTTTGTTTTGTTTTGTTTTGTTTTGTTTTGTTTTACCATAACTCTGAAAGTCAAATGATTTTATACATCACTTGGTACAAGAAATTCTAGATGCAAATAAAAACCAGGCAGTAAAATGCATAGCAAAATGCATGGGTGTGATCCAGCTAATACAGAATCCAAAGCTATCAAAAACTCTCATTTTCATAAATGATTTAAAACTGCTGAGAGATGCATAGTCACTGATCAAAGCCCTCATAGCAATCATAGGCAGCAAGAACTATTACTCTGTCCACTTGCATCATGCCAGGAGACTGGAGGATAAACTCAACACACACACACATAAAATTACTGAACCTTAAGCTGAACTGAAAACAACAAATTCTATTTCAACTTAACAGACAAAAGTTATTCTAAAGCTGAGTTATCATTGATGAAAGTAATTTCCTGATCTGCACAAAGGAGTAAAAATAGCTTAGTAACTAACTCCAAAACTAACCTTTCGGTAAGATACAATTTCTTGCAATCCATTAATTTATTTGTTTATTTGTTTTATATCCCTGTCACCTCCTGCCCCAACCCTCCCTCACACAGTCCCTCCCCTCATCCCCCACCCCCCACCTCCTTTTCCTCTGAGGTGGTGGAGGTCTCTCTGGGTATCCCCTTGGCACATCAAGTCTCTGCAGGTCTAGGGGCATCCTTTCACATTGAGGCCAGACAAGGTAGCCCAGACAGGAGAATATTTCCAAAGAGAGGCAAAAGTTTTGGGGACAGCCCCTGCTCTAGTTGCTGGGGACCCATATGAAACCTGAGCTGTACACATGCTACATATGCGGCACCGAGGCTAGGACCAGCCTGTGTATGCTCTTTGATTGGTGGTTCAGTCTCTGAGAGCCTCCAAGGGTCCAGGTTAGGTGAATCTGTTAGTCTCTCTATGGAGTTCCTATCCCCTTGCAGGCCCTCAATACTAACTCTTCCATAAGAGTCACCAAGTTCCACCCAATGATTGGCTCTGATTCTCTGCATTCGTTTCAGTCAGCTGCTGGGTGTAGCCTCTCAGAGGACAGTCATGCAAGGCTCCTGTCTACAAGCACAACACAATTCCATTATTAGTGTCAGAGACTGGTGCTTGCTCATGAAATGGGTCTTACTTTGTGCTTCATATTGGTTGGCCATTCCCTCAGTCTCTGCCATCTTGTTTCCTGCATTTCTTGTAAACAGGACAAATTTTGGGTTGAAAATTTTCTGGATGGGTTGATGTCCTTATCTCTTTACTGGGGGTCCTGCCTGGTTACAGGAGGTGGCCTCTTCAGGTTCCATATCCCCACTGCTATGAGTCACCCTCATAGACTCCAAGGAACCACTCTACCCCACCCCCCACCCCACCCCCCCATCTCTGGCATGTCTTAGAGAGTCCCCTCCCCCACCTGCAACAGATCTCCATTCATTCTCCTGACCCTGTCTCTTCCCAAACCTGATCCCAAACTCCAACATTCCTCTCCCCATCACCTCTCTCTCCCAGATCCGTCCAGCTGCTGCCTGTGAAGATACAATTCTTATATGAAGTAGTTTACTTATCAAGGCTAAAAGCTAGTCCATGAACACTATTTAGGTGAGCATCCTGCTAATTGACATATACTTCTGGTCTCTCTAATCAAGTAAGTGAGCAATGGATTGGCAGGTTATAAACTAGCTCATTCTACCTAGCTCTTTTGCAAAACCTCACCTTTAAAATCATGCATGCCCAGCCTCAATGTACTAAAAGTCTATTGGCTTCTTAAACAGTTGATGGTAAAGGAATTGTAATTCAGAAATATGGCTGCTCTGGAAAGGGATCATATCCAAAGACCTAGGTCTGTGTGATCTGGCTGGAATGCAGACATGCCATATGCTTTTATTCTGCTGGCTGGAATATAGATATGCCCTGAGCATATACCTTTAAGTAAAATTAGTTCTTCGAAGAAAGCAGCCGTGTTTGAAAGTGACATCTAATTGAGGGGAGAGATAACAAATCAGAGAAAGAGTTAACAGAATGAGTCAAGAGATAGGATAAGCCCAACTCTCATGAGAACAGCACAGGGAAGAAAAGCTGTTTAAGAGCAGTGCAGGGAGAGGGGGCAGTCATTTGGGAATGAGTTTAGCCAGTTCATCAGGGAAATGGAAGTGGAGTTAGTTGGGAGTCAGTGCAGTGTGTGCAGAGCATTGGAGTTGAGACAAATGAAGCAAAATAATAAAAAGCAGACAGAAGATTAGAACAGATTGCCAGATTTAATTTAAAGCCAAGCAGAGCAATTCAAGAAGAGGCCGGGAAAAGCCAACATGAATCAGTAAGGATGGAAAGGAGTTTGGGCCAGAACAGCTGACCTGAACCAACCAAGAAGTTCAGGAAAAAAAAAGTGGAAAGGGTGAGCTTATTCAGCAGTAAAACATTGTCACCAATATGACAATTAAGACCAGAGAGAATAAAAGTTACTTTCACAGTTGTCTTATGTTGCACAAAGTGTAATAAACTCTCAACCAATTTTTCCCGAATATATTTATAGATGCTTTATGCATCATTTTATAGGAAAGGAAACTGAGCTACAAAGAAGTCATACATAATAAAAGGCAGCGTAAGACAACCATCAATAATCCTGGGCTCTTAAATGATTCTGCTCTCTTGAATAAATGGGAACAACAGTGAAGCCGATATGAAGGATCTGATGCACAAACATCAGGAACAATGTGCTTTGTTCTTGAGATGCTCATGCAATTTATCATCTAAATTGAGAGCTTTTTTAATAAGGAGATTTTTTTGTTGTAATGCTCATATTGAGACACAGCACAGACTAGGATTGAAGCTAACAAACTGAAATAGGCAATATTTATCACTTTAGGGCATATTTTTAAGCTCAAATAGAATGAGTCCCCAAGTCTCTAGTTCTAAGACAAAAATTCAGAAAGATAAATTTTAAAACTGGTTAAAGAGCATAGAGAATATCCATTTTTATTGAGATTGTAAAGATTATATTCCCTTTTCTTCCTCTCCTCCAATGAACCCCTTCACATTCTCCTCAAATTCATGCCCCTTTTTTCACTAATTGTTATTGCATACAGACAGACAGACAGACAGACAGACAGACAGACAAATTCCCAAATATAACCTTGCACACAGCACAGCCAAAACAACCTGAAAGTAAAAGGAAAGAAAATCACCAGAATCAAGAATCTCAGAGAACACAGAATGCTTGGCCACATGTTTAAATGGCACAAGAAGGAACGGAGTAAGCAGATGTTGATGTTGATGGTATGCTAACCCTATGATGCCACTACAGTGGCTAAGACTCCTCACAGCACTTCATAGAGTTTTGGTTTTTTGAAAATAGTTCTTTTAGTTTTTTGAGATCATAATATAATAACACCATTTTCTCCTTCCCTCTTCTCCCTCTGAACTCTCACACATGCCCCTCCTTGCTGCTTTTTCAAAGTCATAGGCCCTTTCTTCATTAAGTGTATGTATATGTATGTGTACATATATGTATATATATATATTCATATATTCAAAATGCATAAATATAACCTTTTTAGTCTATATAATGTTACATGTGTATGTATTTATAGGGCTGACCACTAGGTATAGGATAACCGAGTGGTGTGCTCCTCACTAGAGATACTGTTCCTCCCTCAGCATACCCTGGTTGTCAGTTGTTCTTTGAATAGGATTATAGCCTGGACATTCCCTGTCCATTATGTGTGTTACTGTTAGTGGTTAATTTCCATTTCTGGTGACATTGAAGCTCTACTTCTCTGCTGCATATTAAATACTGATAATCCTTCTAGAAACACTGAGGGACACTACCATTAAGTGCCAAGGCTCCTAATGTTTAATAGTCACCATCAGGTCCTGAAGAAAGTGAGTATTTCCAGAACTGACCACAGTAACTACCTCAATGTGAAATAGGCTTCCTCTCTGAATGCTGGTAAAAATGTTTAAATAATCAAATTTGTCTCAGTACAAAGTAAAATACACTTGAAGCCACCGTGCTTGTTATCATAGTTAAATTAGAACAGCGTATCCAGCTTTCTCAAAAACTCTTTTTCTATAGCCTTCCTCCCACCTCTCATGGAAGCTTCTGGGTTATTAAGTTTTACCAAGTTTAAAAACACGGCCATCTTGGTTCCGGGACTCAGCAGAACTTAGGAAATTAGTCTGAACAGGTGAGAGGGTGCGCCAGAGAACCAGACAGCTTCTGGGACAGGTGGAAGCACAGAGCCGCTGAGGCAGCACCCTTGGCGGGCCGCAGACAGCCGGCCACCGTCCGGACCAGAGGACAGGTGTCCGCCTGGCTTGGGAGGCGGCCTCAGCCTCAGCAGCAGTGGTCGCCATCTGGGTTCCAGGACTCCGCGGGACCTAGGAAATTAGTGTGAACAGGTTAGAGGGTGCGCCAGAGAACCGGACACTTCATACTCATCAAAGGTAAAATCCTCCAAGAGGAACTCTCAATTCTGAATATCTACGCACGAAATGCAAGGGCAGCCACATTCATTAAAGATACTTTAGTAAAGCTCAAAGCACACATTGCACCTCACACAATAATAGTGGGAGACTTCAACACACCACTTTCTTCAATGGACGGATCGTGGAAACAGAAACTAAACAGGGACACAGTGAAACTAACAGAAGTTATGAAACAAATGGACCTGACAGATATCTACAGAACATTTTATCCTAAAACAAAAGGATATACCTTCTTCTCAGCACCTCACGGGACCTTCTCCAAAATTGACCATATAATTGGTCACAAAACAGGCCTCAACAGATACAAAAATATTGAAATTGTCCCATGTATCCTATCAGACCACCATGGCCTAAGACTGATCTTCAATAACAACATAAATAATGGAAAGCCAACATTCACGTGGAAACTGAACAACACTCTTCTCAATGATACCTTGGTCAAGGAAGGAATAAAGAAAGAAATTAAAGACTTTTTAGAGTTTAATGAAAATGAAGCCACAACGTACCCAAACCTATGGGACACAATGAAAGCATTTCTAAGAGGGAAACTCATAGCTCTGAGTGCCTCCAAAAAAGAAGTGGAGAGAGCACATACTAGCAGCTTGACAACACATCTAAATGCTCTTGAAAAAAGGAAGAAAATTCACCCAAGAGGAGTAGATGGCAGGAAATAATCAAACTCAGGGGTGAAATCAACCAAGTGGAAACAAGAAGAACTATTCAAAGAATTAACCAAACGAGGAGTTGGTTCTTTGAGAAAATCAACAAGATAGATAAACCCTTAGCTAGACTCACTAGAGGGCACAGGGACAAAATCCTAATTAACAAAATCAGAACTGAAAAGGGAAACATAACAACAGATCCTGAAGAAATCCAAAACACCATCAGATCCTTCTACAAAAGGCTATACTCAACAAAACTGGAAAACCTGGACGAAATGGACAAATTTCTGGACAGATACCAGGTACCAAAGTTGAATCAGGATCAAGTTGACCTTCTAAACAGTCCCATATCACCTAAAGAAATAGAAGTAGTTATTAATAGTCTCCCAGCCAAAAAAAGCCCAGGACCAGACGGGTTTAGTGCAGAGTTCTATCAGACCTTCAAAGAAGATCTAATTCCAGTTCTGCACAAACGTTTTCACAAGATAGAAGTAGAAGGTACTCTACCCAACTCATTTTATGAAGCCACTATTACTCTGATACCTAAACCACAGAAAGATCCAACAAAGATAGAGAACTTCAGACTTATTTCTCTTATGAATATCGATGCAAAAATCCTCAAGAAAATTCTCGCTACTTGAAGTATTAGCCAGAGCAATTCGACAACAAAAGGAGATCAAGGGAATTAAATTGGAAAAGAGGAAGTCAAAATATCACTTTTTGCAGATGATATGATAGTATATATAAGTGACCCCAAAAATTCCACCAGAGAACTCCTAAACCTGATAAACAGCTTCGGTGAAGTAGCTGGATATAAAATAAACTCAAACAAGTCAATGGCCTTTCTCTATACAAAGAATAAACAGGCTGAGAAAGAAATTAGGGAAACAACACCCTTCTCAATAGTCACAAATAATATAAAATATCTCGGCGTGACTCTAACTAAGGAAGTGAAAGATCTGTATGATAAAAACTTCAAGTCTCTGAAGAAAGAAATTAAAGAAGATCTCAGAAGATGGAAGGATCTCCCATGCTCATGGATTGGCAGGATCAACATTGTAAAAATGGCTATCTTGCCAAAAGCAATCTACAGATTCAATGCAATCCCCATCAAAATTACAACTCAATTCTTCAACGAATTAGAAAGGGCAATCAGCAGATTCATCTGGAATAACAAAAAACCTAGGATAGCAAAAACTCTTCTCAGGGATAAAAGAACCTCTGGTGGAATCACCATGCCTGACCTAAAGCTTTACTACAGAACAATTGTGATAAAAACTGCATGGTACTGGTATAGAGACAGACAAGTAGACCAATGGAATAGAATTGAAGACCCAGAAATGAACCCACACACCTATGGTCACTTGATCTTCGACAAGGGAGCTAAAACCATCCAGTGGAAGAAAGACAGCATTTTCAACAATTGGTGCTGGCACAACTGGTTGTTATCATGTAGAAGAATGTGAATCGATCCATACTTATCTCCTTGTACTAAGGTCAAAACTAAGTGGATCAAGGAACATCACTTAAAACCAGAGACACTGAAACTTATAGAGGAGAAAGTGGGGAAAAACCTTGAAGATATGGGCACAGGGGAAAAATTCCTGAACAGAACAGCAATGGCTTGTGCTGTAAGATCGAGAATTGACAAATGGGACCTAATGAAACTCCAAAGTTTCTGCAAGGCAAAAGACACCGTCAGTAAGACAAAAAGACCACCAACAGATTGGGAAAGGATCTTTACCTATCCTAAATCAGATAGGGGACTAATATCCAACATATATAAAGAACTCAAGAAGGTGGACTTCAGAAAATCAAATAACCCCATTAAAAAATGGGGCTCAGAACTGAACAAAGAATTCTCACCTGAGGAATACCGAATGGAAGAGAAGTACCTGAAAAAATGTTCAACATCCTTAATCATCAGGGAAATGCAAATCAAAACAACCCTGAGATTCCACCTCACACCAGTCAGAATGGCTAAGATCAAAAATTCAGGTGACAGCAGATGCTGGCGAGGATGTGGAGAAAGAGGAACACTCCTCCATTGTTGGTGGGATTGCAGGCTTGTACAACCACTCTGGAAATCAGTCTGGCGGTTCCTCAGAAAATTGGACATAGTACTACCAAAAGATCCAGCAATACCTCTCCTGGGCATATATCCATAAGATGCCCCAACTGGTAAGAAGGACACATGCTCCACTATGTTCATAGCAGCCTTATTTATAATAGCCAGAAGCTGGAAAGAACCCAGATGCCCCTCAACAGAGGAATGGATACAGAAAATGTGGTACATCTACACAATGGAGTACTACTCAGCTATTAAAAAGAATGAATTTATGAAATTCCTTGCCAAATGGATGGACCTGGAGGGCATCATCCTGAGTGAGGTAACACATTCACAAAGGAACTCACACAATATGTACTCACTGATAAGTGGATATTAGCCCCAAACCTAGGATACCCAAGATATAAGATACAATTTCCTAAACACATGAAACTCAAGAAAAATGAAGACTGAAGTGTGGACACTATGCCCCTCCTTAGAAGTGGGAACAAAACACCCTTGGAAGGAGTTACAGAGAAAAAGTTTGGAGCTGAGATGAAAGGATGGACCATGTAGAGACTGCCATATCCAGGGATCCACCCCATAATCAGCATCCAAACGCTGACACCATTGCATACACTAACAAGATTTTATCGAAAGGACCCAGATGTAGCTGTCTCTTGTGAGACTATGCCGGGGCCTAGCAAACACAAAAGTGGATGCTCACAGTCAACTAATGGATGGATCACAGGGCTCCCAATGGAGGAGCTAGAGAAAGTACCCAAGGAGCTAAAGGGATCTGCAACCCTATAGGTGGAACAACATTATGAACTAACCAGTACCCCGGAGCTCTTGACTCTAGCTGCATATGTATCAAAAGATGGCCTAGTCGGCCATCACTGCAAAGAGAGGCTCATTGGACACACAAACTTTATATGCCCCAGTACAGGGGAACGCCAGGGCCAAAAAGGGGGAGTGGGTGGGTAGGGGAGTGGGGGTGGGTGGGTATGGGGGACTTTTGGTATAGCATTGGAAATGTAAATGAGCTAAATACCTAATAAAAATTTAAAAAAAAAAGTTTAAAAACACTCCATTTTGTCATAGACTATTTTTGAGGTCTGTATTTGATATCAAGGTCATTAAATTATTGCTACTTTGAAAAAAATCTATCCTCACTCAATCTCCTCTAATTTTTGAACAAAAGTTTTTTTTGGGTTTTTTTTTCCATTTTTTATTAGGTATTTAGCTCATTTACATTTCCAATGCTATACCAAAAGTCCCCATATCCACCCACCCCCACTCCCCTGCCCACCCACTCCCCCTTTTTGGCCCTGGCATTCCCCTGTACTGGGGCATATAAAGTTTGCAAGTCCAATGGGCCTCTCTTTCCAGTGATGGCCGACTAGGCCATCTTTTGATATATATGCAGCTAGAGTCAAGAGCTCCAGGGTACTGGTTAGTTCATAATGTTTGAACAAAAATTTTTGTTGTGTTGTAGTCTCCCACTTTTAAAGCATCCCAGCATATATCAGTCAATCAAGCACACAATTTAATCATTTATTATGTACAGATGAACTGTGGAAAACTAAGCTGGCAGTTATCAAAATTATTTCCACCATATGTATATCTAATTATGCAACTGTGAAATAATAGAACTATTTTGTATAACAAAAAGTAAGATTAGATCTTAAATTTCATTAGTTTCCAATTTCTTATATTTTTTCCACTTTCATATTAAAATTTTCCCTTCATTCCAAGAACAATATTCTTACAGGGTTACATGGTTCACGATATTTTGTAGGGGCTGGGATATGGCTAAGTAGACAAAAGAATGTGCAGTCTGAGCGTGAGAATCTGCATTTGAATTACCAGCACCCAAGTGAAAAGCCAGGCATAGCTGCATGTTTCTATATTCCCAGTACTGGAACTCAGGGGAGATGAATGCCAAGAGATCACTGGGCTGCCTCTCTAGTTCAAACATTCAAGTTCCATCCTAGTGAGATACTCACTCGCTCACTTTTAAAATAATATGGCAGTGAACAAAAAAGACATCTGGTGCTCTGCTCTATTTTCCTTGCACACACACACACACACACCAAAAGGGTTTGTTTAAAAAAAAAAGAAACTAATGGGCTCTTATTTTCAGTAATAATCCATAAATGTATTCCTATTTTTATTCATCTCTTCCTCCATTCCAAAAGACACTATTCAAATTGTATCCTTGATAGAGTAAAATGTTCATTAGCATTATCGATTTCTGAGCCATGATAATGCACATAGGATTCATTCCAGAGCAACTTTCCTATCAATCTTGATCTCAGAAATATCAGAGCTATGTGCTTTTGGACACACATAATTAAATTACTAACTTAATTTAATTGATAGGAAATACACATTCTTCTCCTATGAGAGACTAAAATTAAAAGGGAATTGGTTTTCTCTAGTAATATCAAATTGGAACAAATATAAAATTCACCAAGCAAAGACTCTTAATCGTCAATATTCTGTATATTTATGAACTCCATTAAGGGAAGCTGGCTTGCATTTGGTCAACCTCAGGTAACTTGCAGGACTCTTCCATTAACAAGATTCAACTATTACTGTCCTCTCTACTGTTTTTAACCATTTGCCTCTCCATCTAGAAGGCACGTTTAGCACTATTTTTCTCTGTTCAAAACATAGCAGAATTTCACAGCTCAGCCAGAGCCCCACATCACACGTATGCTATACCTCAGCCGACTCCAAGCTTTCTTCTGCCCTGAATGACTATAGATTTGATTGAATCATTATATAGCTTTATGTGCTTTCCTTCAGCTCGTTAGTTACATTCTCATGGATCTATGGAGAGATGATCGTAGGATGTGGCTTGTATCCCCAACTAGACCAAAAGCTCTCTAAGGGATGAAAATCCTTTTTAGCAAATATTATTCACTATGAGAGCAGAAGAAGGAATCATCAAAATTATATACTGTATAAACCTTCAAGGAAGAACTAAAACGCAGCACATTAGACTATGACTGTTCTGGTACTATATCCCTCTTTAAGTTATTTAACCTGATAGTAAGGTGATCAGTAAATACTTGTTCATTGGTATATTTATTCAAATATACTAGCCCATCACCATGTAAATTTTATAAGAACTAAGACATCCTGACTTGGTATTTTTTCTGGCATACATAATCAAAACAAAACATTATATAAACTAAAACACAGGCTTAACTAACTACAGATAGTTGTCCTATCACCTGGAAATCTCTATTTATTTCTCAGTACAAAATCTTCTGCGTCCTTTTGACCTTGGGTTAATAAATAATTCATCACCTCTAATCTCTAGAAATCTCAAAAGATTCTAGAGTTGTGTTGGAATCAATAACCCATAAAAATTGGCACAGATATTTACCTTAGCGTGTCTCTCATCTCTTTCACACTAAAAATCCTGTCTAGAAGTATATCTGAGAGCCACTTGTTTTGAAGTCTGCATTAAACTGTTCTGACATCTACTGTTGTGTTAGGTCCCAAGTTAGACACTGCATTCATACACAGGGCAGTAAATTTTGTAATTTTCCATGGCCAAATACCCACCATAATCCCAGCCTGTCAAATGGACTCTATCAGTCACAAAGCCAGAAAAGAAAAGAAGACAAATCCTTTCCCATCTCAAAAATGAGATCATTTTAAATGAAATAAGCCAGTCTCAAACCGGTATTGCATCTTTCTCTCATATGTGGAATTTTTTAAAAAGACATAGAAATCAAAGGTAATTTTATGGGGATTAAGAAGAGGAAGTAGTGAAAGCAGAACATGTGTGGGTGATGGAGGGGACTGACAACTAAAGTGTTGTATATACGTGTATGAAAATCCATAATGAAATCATCACGTGATGTGTTTCGTGCAATTAATATACATTAACATGCATGCATAGTTTTTAAAAGCAAGATCACAATTTGAAGGCATGTAACATCTTAACTAACAATTGCCTTTTATTTTTTCAACGAAAATGAATTAGAGGTTGACGTAAGATGAAATGACCTCAGTTTCTTGTGAGCATCCGAAGCGACAAGAAGAAGAACTACCATCAGTGCCTGGATCCGTCCATTCTGTGCCAGTGGTCAGGTAAGAGAGCAGAGTAAAACTCAGCTTGCACCTCATTCCCAGCAGGAAAATTTAACAATAAACTTTACAACAGAGTGGCAATAAAAATAGTTAATGGCATAGCGACACATTTGAGACACAATATAAGACAAGGTGGTTAGATCTGCAGGGGCTAGAAACATAGCTCAGCAGCTAAGAGCCCCTGCTGCTCTTACAAAGGACAAAGGTTAGAGTCGCAGCACACATGTGGAATACACTACTGTCTGTAACTCCAGTTTCAGGGAATCTGATGCCCTCCTCTGTCCTCTTCAGGCACCAGGACCCATGTAGAGCACAGATATACATGCAGACAAACATCAATACACATAATTTTTAAAAATTTAAAGCAGGTCTATAGTCTATAATGCCTAACTTCCTGAATGCCAACATGACCTCTCTTTAGCATAGTAATTTTGAATTAACTTGCCAACCCTGTGTTTTAGTATCCTTAAATGAAAATAGGAATAATAAAAGCCATTTCACAGATTTGTTAGAAAGAAACAATCCATACTTTAAAAAAAAAAGTTCATAATGAGACAGCACATGGTAAACATAAGCTAAATATGAATTTCCCATATAATTATGTTTTAATTTTCCAAAAAGAGTTGGTGGTTGATTTTACTGAGTCAGAAAACAGAATGCTTTTTTTTTTTTAATTTAGGTGCATAAGTAAAACATGCTAGACCACCACAAGTCATTCTCTTTCAACATATAAATACATGTACTAGGGAAGATGTCAATGTAAGAATAGATAAACAGTAAGGCAAAACTAGAAGAAGTTTACATAAAAAACAAGTTACCCAGCTGGAAAATTTTCTGATGTTGCCTAATTGCCTTGCCTTTGATAGCCTGCCTGTCAATCCAGCCAGTGACCTGAATCAAGTCCAGCTGTTCTGACCACAAGTACCTCCCCACGCAACGCTTTCTGTCTCCTGTGATTTGAAATCATGCCTACTTCCTCCCCTCAGTGTTTGTTCCTCAAATAAACATGCCAAGAAAGATTCTTCAACCATGAACATGTTTCTCCACCAACTGTGGTTGCTTGCCTACACACATACACACACACACAAAGACTTTGCAAGACTGGAGCAAACTTTAATGATAACATCTCACAGAACACAAACAGCAGCATCTTCATAATAAAACAAGTTGTACGGATTCTATTTCTGACATCCACTCATCTTAAATTAAAATGTGTATGTTGGCAGCCTGTTCCCTATGCTTTAAATGAGCTGTTACTTTAATCACAGGCATTGGCAAAACAGTCTGGGTTTTCTTAATTGATAGCGAGTAAAGCTAAATGTGATAGACATCCTCTTTTATAGAAGCAAAACATATATTGTGTGGTTATTAATTTCTGGTTGATGCCATATACAATTATTAATCAAAGCAGAATTTTTCTACGAATGTGGGATTTTTTATTTCTGTTTTTTGAATAAAAAGCTGTGGGCGTGTGATTGGCATGCCCGTCCTGTGAATGTAGTAATTTGTCAGAGCCTGTCAACTTGGAGACAAGGCCCTCACCCTGTGTTTTCTTTCACTGAACTCCAGAGGAAGTTTAGCAAGATTAGGAGAGACAGACACACGGGAGAGATATAGAAGTTCCTGGTAGGCTCTCTTGGTACATTCTGTACACGAGAGTGACATCTTCTGGTAGATTGGAATACTGAGTTTTGGACTTGACACTCCAAACCACTCTTCCTGCTTATCTGAAGATGCTTCAGGAAGTATTCCCAAATTCATGAAATATCATCTTTGACTATATAATATGAAGATCCACCACTGAAAAGCTTTCGTGTGAAACATAATAGAAAAAGCATAATTTTCAAAACAGAAAAATTAACAGGCTTTAAACCTGACTCAATTAACAAGTCATTTCTTACCTATCTACTTATAAAATATCACTTTCTTAAATAGTCAGTGGCTATGGAAAAACATAATAAAAACAGACATTCAACAGGAAGACACTTTTGGGTTATGTCAAATGAGGTGGAAGAGACTTGTAATTTCTGAGTGAGTTAAGGGTCTAACACCAACAGCCCCCTCTAACTTTTTCTGTAGAGCTGACCTCACCTATATAGGTTGCCATGGCAACCTGAGGATACCCTATAGGTTAACCCTAGATATTGAATGCACCTATGCATCCTTCCTTCTCTTATACCCAAAGGCAATCCTAAGTAGTACTAGGTGGGGATGCTTTGAGTGGTTTGATCCTCAGAGAAAGAATTTCAATCTTTTCTGTGAAGACTGAGCCAAGCATTGGGCAGCTAAATATAAACTGTTTGTGCATGGACCTGTTTCCCAAGACAACAGAGAATGGGTAACACCAGTGTTTCCACAATAGATTATTTTTTATTTCTCTCCATAGAAAAGATAAAATATTTCCCAAATAGTCATTATATATCAGTTAACTTTAATCAACACCAAAATTCTAATAAAGTATGAATTGTGGGTAATTTCATATCAGCAGTAGCTTTTAACAAATAAGTGGGGAGAAACTGGAGTAATACGTTGCGTTAGTCACATACAATGAGACAATGAACACTGTAAGCTCTGATCATACATGGCAGGGAGCAGTTAATATTAAAACGATGAAAAACATGGAGCTCATGATGATTTAAAGTGGTTCTAATAACAATTATCCATGCAAGTTTATTGTTAGGATTATACTAATTATATTTACCACATCATCTAGAGCAGCTAGAAACTTGCTTGGCAAAACCAGCTCTTTGCAATCATCTGCCGGGAAGTGTGTAGTGGGTAGTTTTAATGTCAGAAAATGCATTAAAGAATATTTGTACAGTCCTCTCTGGATTTATGGTTCTGGATTTGCAGATGAGACCTGGGCAGAGAGATATGGATACTAGATGATCTTTTTAATTCCACCCTTTTACTTGTATGTGTGTCCATGTGCAACATGCATATGTGTCATGGTCAGAGGATAACTTGGAAGTTGGTTCTCTCCTTCTATGGGTTCCAGTGATTCATCTCAGACAGTCAGGTTTTGTATCAATAACCTGTCATGTTGCACTGTCTTGCCAGACCTGTGATTATCTTTTAAAAGGTGGATGGTAAATTAGTAATAAAAATGTCTGCAGATTTCTGAGTTCAAGGCCAGCCTGGTCTACAGAGTGAGTTCCAGGAAGCCAGGGATACACAGAGAAACCCTGTCTTGGGAAAAAAAAAATCTGTTAAAGTCAGAATTACATAAGGATTTATTTCTTAATTTATAAAAATGACTTCCAAATGTGATAAAGTTGAGCAGTTCATTGATTTCCTTACAAAATTACCAGTAACAGTATATGGTACTGTTTTCAGCTTTGTTAATTAGATTATTCTCTAACCTTTAAAACATTATGTGAAGAGTAGATCTTTATTTCATTTCTAATGCATTCTCTTCTAAACAAGCTTCAGAAAGAAATGTACCAATCCTAAGGTGTGTTTCAAAAAGAAACATGTGTATTTTCTTTAGGTATACAATAATAAAATAAGCAAATTATAAAAGTATGGACTATTTTCTTAGTGGACAATAAAAGCTCTTTATATTCCACATCAGAAATACAAAATCTGTCACCAAAAAAAAAAAAAAAAAAACTTCAGATGCAATGCACATGGCTTATTAGAGATTTTGTTTTTAAAAATAGTAAATGAAATGCTAATATTGATCTATCATTTGTATAGTTTATAAGAGTCAGAACAGATCGATGAAAGCTACAGCATGCATTCAATACCACCATCTTTCTAAACAATTCTATTAACTAAAGCAACTTTTATATAATCTAATGCCAAGAAAGCTAAAAGGAATCAGTTTGCATGATGACCAAGAACACCATTCTCAGACAGGGTCAATAATTATTTTATTTTCAGGTTCTATTCATAATTACTATGTTTCTGCAACTTACATTTCATCTTATGGTGAAGCCTGAATCTGAGCAAAGGAGGCTAACATAAAAATAGGAGTGTTGCATCAGGCACTCCCTAACCGAGAATGTTCTTTTCTGTGTGCTTTCATACAGATTGGTCATATCTAGTATAAAATTTTAATTTTCCTCCTATACTGCAATACCCCTGACTACACACCTCCTTGGCAACTGTTAGGAATGAGCTACTGCAGGGTGAAAAATATACAGTGGCAAGCATCTGGGCTATCTATGCTTGTGAGTATATTTGTTAGTGACCAGTACAAAAAAAATAAATAAATAAAAAATAAAAAAGAAAGTTTTGTACAAGGAAAATGGCTACCCAAAGCAAAATGAGAAAATGCACGGAACAAGAGCATAGCAAAACAAACATTGAAAGCTGCACTGTCTGGCATACTGCAGTTGGCTGCAGTTCCTGAGAGAGGAAAACTTGACTCCTGGTTTACAGCTGGAGGATAAGTTGTGTTTGTCAGATACACAAAACTCAATGTAAAGTCAGCACACCATGTCAGATACAAGGCAAGCTGCCTTTCTGCTTTTATCACATAAGCTCTATCCCGTTTTCTTCTTTTCTTTTTAGCTGCATTAGGAAATACAGATGCAAACTGTTTTTATTAATATTTGTAATGCAATCTTCCTTTTTGTTAATAATGTCTAGCTTACACATTTAATCCCTGACAGCATTTCCTCTAAGATGCTGCTCACCATGGCTCCTTTCGTATCTTAATGTCTAGTCCTTGAGTTTTCTATCTTGATCCTACACCTGCTGCTCAGAGTCAGTCTTTATCCTTCAGCTAAAGCCACGGACATGGTCACAGAACTCTCTCAGCTATTCTGAAAATTTTTCTGTTGCGGTTCGGAGGACAGAGCTTTTTATCAGGTTTCCCAAGGTGGCTTCTTCAGTTTTGAAGAACATCAGACTGACGTTTTCTTCCCTACAGCAAACTCACTCTCACCTGTGATCCTGGCAGCTTCACCCTGTCTTCCTTAGTATTCCAGTCAGGGTTGAGAATGGAAAATTAGTTCTTTTTGTGCCACATCTCTAACCTGGAATATTAATATATCAATCATTGGAACCACAGAATTTAATTTCCAATCATATTCCCTGGCTCTCACTCCAAAATACATAAGAAAACATTTCATTTGGATATTATTACTCTAGCATTTCCCAAATTGTCCAAGGATGTAGAGAAATAAATGGGTTAAAATATTTCTTAGTCTTGGTCATCTCAGGTTAGATTTTTCTGTTTACTTCTTTTAAAAAAAATTAAGCTTCAAATGAAATTTCTAATTTTATAAATATTTTGTGTTTAGAAAGGAAAATGTGCTCTCGAGACCCTTTTCCACCTGCTGGATTCCCTTGACAAGCCCTGATATGAGGGTTTGTGCCTAGCAGTATTGCATCTTATTATGTGGTGTTTGGCTGATATCACTTGGAGCCCTGCTCTTTTCTGAAGGAAAATGAAGGAAAGGTAGTACGGAGAAAACAGTTGAGAGTTCAGGCATGATGTATTGTGTATAAGAGGAAAATGTTTAAAAAGAAAAAGAAAGAAACAAAAAAAGAAAGCACATGGATCTTTTAAGATTTTCCAGAACAGTGCTCAAATGATTAATTGGCTATTTTTATAAATGTAACACGTTTGCTGTTATCATTCACAAGTAAATGAATATTTTGTCAGGAAAGGCAAATATTTCTTAACCCTGTCATCTTATTTTAAATGATTAAGAAATGAGCCAATAGCGTTAAAAAGAACGAAGGATTTGCATCCCCATACAAAGAAGGAGCTGGAGTCTCAGGCAGCTGGAGACCAGTCCATCCATCCCTGTGAGGTGCTTTCACCAGGTCTACTGTGTTCTTGAATTTGCTTTTTATTTATCACGTTACAGGTTGATGTGACTCAGACCGATGAGGAACAATTAATATGTGTCACACATGCACCGGAACAAACGTTTGTAAAAAGAAAGAAACAGAAGCTGGACCGAGTCCTGTGTCTTACAACCTTCAGGCGCACTTCGCCCTCCTGGTGCTTTCTACAAAAGTGAATTTACCATCGAATCTCTTTTGTTTTTGAATTGCTGTAACTTTCCACAACTATAACCAAAAATTTGACTCCCTTAAAATTCTGCTCTTAATGTGTAGTGTTATCCATCTTTTTTTTTTTTCCCTGCCTTCACACTAAAAATGAAACATGGGCTTTTCCTGGGCCTCAAGCCAGTTGGCATGAGAGTTGGAACTCTAAGTCAGCCTTTCCAATGCAATCTGAAGGGATTAGCACTGAATTGTCAGGGGGAAATGTAGGGAAATCTCTAACTCGGTGATCTGCAAGACAATTCTGAGTCCTCAGAACCGGCCCTACAACCTGTCATTACAAGACTATGACCATAGTGTGCCCCCTAGTGGTTTCAGGTAGAAAATGGATTCCAAAAGAATACATCAATTTTCGAATTGAAATTTAAAAGATGGAGAAAGGGGCTGTGGGGGAGATGAAGAAGGAGGCGTTGCATTCTGGATGTAAAGTGAATGAATGAATGAATGAATGAATGAATGAATGAATGAATGAATGATGAACAAATTGAAGAAAGGAGGGGGGAAGATAGGAGAGACTGGATGTTAGCATGTGAGATGACTATAGGAAAAATTTTTAATTTAATGTTGACATTCAGAGCATACAAGTGAACCTTGTTTGGTTGCATCCTAGTTTGGGTCTATTTTACTGTGATAAAACACTGACCAAAACCAACTTAACAACGAAAAGCTCTACCTTTGCTTACTGTTAAAATCCATCATTGACGGGAGCCAAGTCAGAAACATGGAGGCTGGAAGTGAAGCAGACCATGGAGGAACGTTGCTTACTGGAAGCATTCCTTGGCTTGCTCAGCTTGTTTTCTTATATAACCCAGAACCACCTGCTTTGGAATAGCACTGTCAATGGCGAACGAAGACACACACACACACACACACACACACACACACACACACAGACACACAGACACACACACACAAACACATATCAACCACCAATCAAGGAAATGTCCCACAGACATGCCCACAGCATACAATTCCTCAATTTTGGTTTCCTCTTCCCAGGTGACTCTAGCTTGTGTCAAGGTTAAAAAGTAAAATAAAATAGCCAGCAAAAGCTGCTTGGCTAAAATGTGGAGATGCCAGTGCTGGGAATTAGAGAGATGGCTTCATTGGTAAATGCTGACTTGAGTTTGAATCACCAGCACCCATATTTTTGTTGTTTTAGAGCACAGCTATAATCACATTCCGGGGAAAGTAGAGACAAGAGCATCCCTAGAACTCTCTGGCTGAGCGGTCTAGCTGAGTCATCAAATCCCAGGTTCAGTGAGATCAGGGTTCTATAAAGAAGGTAAAGAGAAATGGAGGAAGACCCAGTGTCACCCTCCAGCTCTCCCGCACATAGACACACATGCTCACTTGCACTGAATGGGCGATTCATTTTGCTGATTAATTTCTGAAGGGAGCTCTACTGTCCTTGAAGAGCTCTGAAATCACTCTAGTTACCCAGGTCTCACACTGGAAACTGTAGCCACAGGAATGAGAAACCCCAGTGCTGTGAACATAGGGGAAGTTCCAGGCATTGGGCCTAGGCAGGCACACTGAACCCCCGAATCTACGGTGAGTGCAACGGCCTTGCTTGAAAAACGAGCACAAGTAGCCATTGCAATAGTCGAGTTTGCATGTATCTATGATGCTAGCAGATTAGTCATAATGTTCCCAGAAAATGGAAAGCTGCCAGAGCCACATCTGTACAAGGAGAAAAGCATCACACGATTGGGGTAAAAATCTAGCCCCAATCAGAAAGACAGACAAGGCATTCTGGACCAACCCTGACACCAAACCCAGTTTCTAAACGCAGAACTTGAAAAGGCTAGATGCTCCAGGGGAAACCTTCTGAAACATTTTCCAGTAGCAATCCCTTCTTACACCGGAGAAATTTTTAAATAGCTGCAGGCACATAAATATATAAAACAAGCTTACAAATCAAATGTTTACTGATAATAAATCCCAAAGAACTTTATTGTAGAACAATTATTTGAGATATATACACTTTTACAATAGACTAAAACAAAAAATTTATATACTAATAAGATAAATGTTCTTACTTATTCTTACATAAAGAATTAAATCTTGGCAATTATTCTTACTGAATATTTGATATTCTAGGACCATTAAGTGTCTCCGATGTTTTTTTCAGAGTTGCTTCTCATTTTGATTTATAACTGTCCATGCTTGGAGTGCATCTTACCATAAAGCACAGTACAAAAATGGCAGAAGTATGTTCAGAGTCATCTCAAAGTTGGAAACTTTGTCCTAATGCCTAGCTGAAATGCATTGAATGATTCTTTTTTTTTCATTCATTTATTTTATTTTACTTTATTTTATTTTATTGTATTGAGTGTATGGTGGAAGAGTGAAAATGGGTCAAAAGGGAGGGAAGAGGGAGGGAGGGAGGGAGGGAGGTCTTTCCCATGCTGAGAAAGATCTGTGCCTTGGGAAGGAAGGCAGCCAAACGGGTTAGTGCTAGTGCGTAGTCCGTTGTGGTGCTTTATCCAAAAGACTTTGATTCTGGCCTCCCATTTTATTCTCAAAGGGCAGTCTCTTCCTCCATGATTGTTCCCCACTGTGGATGTAGCGTGCATTGGGTGCGTGGGTTATGAAAAACAGAAGGCAGGAGGAACTGGCCGACCTCCTTATCTTATAGACTGTCCGAATCTATCTTGGATGAAAGTATTCCATGGCCACTGTGTGCTCCCTGAGATTCGTGTTTATTCCTTCAGGTTAGTCCAGCCTTGCGTAGACTTTGAAGGTACAGAGAGAACCAGAAGCTGCTGAACACCCGCATTGAATGATTCTTATGAAACTCAAGTCAGAAACTCAAAGAGCAACTTTTAAGCCAAACACGGTGCAATTTGAAGACATATAAATTTGATACTCAACAGCTGAGGGATGACAGGGGGAATATAAAATATTGCTTAACTAAACCACTGTGTTTCTGTATAGGTAGAAAAGTGTGTATGCAGTAAAAACACAGCTGTTCATAACAGGCAACCGTTTCTAGTTAAGCAGTAGGTGGCGCCACGTGATCAGACAGCACAAATAGAGTTCGGAGCAGAGGCGCCATGACATTGTGGGGAACAACACAGGCAAGCACAGCCATGGGTGCCAGGGACTCAGGAACCCTCTACTGTGCCAGTTCATTTTTCAAACCCCACACTCAGTTATGCAAAACAAATAGGGCTTGTGATTGACAGCTTTCCTTTGGAATTTTTTTCTTCTTCCTTTTTTTCTTTTTTTGAAGGGGAGAAGGCAGGGAGTGGTGGGGAGTATGGGTCATGGCAGACTCTTGTAACATAGCCTCTCACAGTAATTCTCATGTCTCAGACTCCCAAGTGTTGAAATTCCAGGCATACACCACTCTGCTCAGCTAATAACTATTTACCAAAGTAAATGCACTTTGGAGAAGAGGAAATTAAAAGAACTCCCAGGTACTAGCAGACACTGCATCTGAACTATCACTAGCTAATTCTAGAAATTCTGAAACATTGCTATGGAGGTGATGGGATAAATGCAGTTATCTGTCTCAGGGCTGCTTTACAGTAGACTATTAAGTCCTGGAGTCTACCTTGTGATTATTCCCTCCCGTTCAGAAATACACAACCAGAACAGACCAAATCTGAGGCAGGTAGGATCTCCAAGTACTATTATGGCAGCCATTTTTAAAGTATATCACGGTTATTCTAAGTTTTTTTTTAATATATATTTTTTATTACGTATTTTCCTCAATTACATTTCCAATGCTATCCCAAAAGTCCCCCATACCCTCCCCCCCACTCCCCTACCCACCCTTTCCCACTTTTTTGGCCCTGGCGTTCCCCTGTACTGGGACATATAAAGTTTGCGTGTCCAATGGGCCTCTCTTTCCAATGATGGCCGACTAGGCCATCTTTTGATATATATGCAGCTCCAAAATATTCCCTCTTTATTTTCCTTATGTTTATTTAAATGATTTCTGTATCATGTCTAACATCACACTGATTTTTAAATACATGACTCATATTGCAATGTCATTTACCAAAATCCTATGATGATTGTTTTTCACTCATAGTTATCATCAAACAGAATGGTTCTCAAATTGCACCAAAGCAAATCATTGCAGCCTCGATAATGAATCTTATATCTGCTGCTCTTAGGTTTCATCTTCTTGTTTCTGACCCCCACAAAAAGCCAAGAAGAGCTTTTTAAAACGTAAGTATATCAATAGACAAACACTTATTGATAGCCTACTCTGAGTCAGAACTGGTAATGAGGCTATAAAGATGACCAGAGCACTGCCTTTGACCTCCACGTGCTCTGTTTAGTGAGGAACAGAGAAAGTAAATAATATAAATAAGGAATGTGATGTGAACTGTAAGAGCGCCATGCAGGGGGAAAAACAGAGAAAGTGGAGCCCGTGGGAGATGGATGGGAAAGACAATCAGCGTTGAGCACAGCCCGGGGCTGCCGCTGTGGTGAAGGAGGGCAAGCTGAGAGCTGAGTGATGAGAAAAATAAGCAGAAGAGATGTGGAATGAAGAACAAGGAAAAAGAGACAGAGCAGAGGAAATCATAGGGGTGAGGTTGGGTGTCAAGACTACAACAGCCTAAGAGGTCAGAAACAGCTTGGCTCATTGAAAATTACTAGCTGCCTTTATACTATTATTTTAGATAAACTTAAAACTGTGCAAAAGAAAAGTCTGGTCAGATGGTGAGTTTATTCAACAAGTAAGCTTTTCCTTGATTGACCTGGGCCTTGCTCAGGAATTGCACAGGGTACTAAAGAAAAGACATAATGGTTCTAAGACTGTATTTTCCAAAGAGAGTTGCAAAAGGTATCTCACAACACTTCCCCCCATTTTGCAGTTCAACCTTGTCTCCCACTGAGACGAGCAATTTAATATTGCCTTTCCTCTGTCTTGTAACTGCCCTAGCCCAATAGAATGGGAGCAATGGGGCTGGGTCAGCTGCAGGAATAACCCTTCCATTCCCTCTCACTTTTTCTATTCACCTCTTGAAACACTGGCTTTTAGAACACTCCTGCTCAGAAGCAAATCACCATACAATGAGAAGGGTGAGCCCTTAGGTAGAGCCATTTGCAGGTGTTGCTTAGCAGCCACAGTAGATCTTCAACTGTCAGGTGCCCACTAAGGCAATTTCACATTTAATTCTGTCCATCTCCAAAGTGACTTCAGCCCAAAACAAAATATGACTGACACTATAAGACATATAAAAACTATCTACCTGAACCCATCATTACACAGGAAACAAGCAATAATAATATACATATATGTATGTGTCGCATACATGTGTGTATATATTATATAATTTATTATATATAATATATGTGCATTATATATATATATATATATGTATGTATACATATATATATATATATATATATATAATTTTAAACCATTAAGTGATGAGGTATATGCCACATAGTGCCCTAAATCAGTGGTTCTCAACCTTCCTAATGCTGTGACCCTTTAATACAGTTCCTCATATTATGAT